>NC_041224.1:21334929-21362470 GCF_002837175.3 Physeter macrocephalus | reverse complement strand
TCATACACCATGATCAAGTGGGGTTTATCCCAGGAATGCATGGATTCTTCAATATACGCAAATTAATCAATGTGATACACCATATCAACAAACTGAGGAAGAAAAACCATATGATCATCTCAATAGATGCAGAGAAAGCTTTTGACAAATTTCAACACCCATTTTTGATAAAAACACTCTAGAAAGTAGGCATGGAGGTAACTTACCTCAACATAATAAAGGCCTTATATGACAACCCACAGCCAACATCGTTCTCAGTGGTGAAAAACTGAAACCATGAGCTTCCCTGGTGGCTCAGTGGTTGAGAATCCGCCTGCCGATGCAGGGGACACGGGTTCATGCTCCGGTCCGGGAAGATCCCACATGCCGTGGAGCGGCTGGGCCCGTGAGCCATGGCCACTGAGCCTGTGCTTCCGGAGCCTGTGCTCCGCAACGGGAGAGGCCACAACAGTGAGAGGCCCACGTACCACACACCCAAAAAAACGAAACCATTTCCTCTAAAACAGGAACAAGAGAAGGTTGTCCACTCTCACCGGTATTATTCAACATAGTTTTGGAAGTTTTAACCACAGCAATCAGAGAAGAAAAAGAAATAAAAGGAATCCAAATTGAAAAAGAAGTAAAACTGTCATTGTTTGCAGATGACATGATACTATACATAGAGCATCCTAAAAATGCTACCAGAAAACTAGTAGAGCTAATCAATGAATTTGGTAAAGTAGCAGGATACAAAATTAATGCACAGAAATCTCTTGCATACCTATACACTAATGATGAAGAATCTGAAAGAGAAATTAAGGAAACACTCCCATTTACCACTGCAACACAACGAATAAAATACCTAGGAATAAACCTACCTAAGGAGACAAAAGGCCTGTATGCAGAACACTATAAGACACTGATGAAAGAAATTAAGGATGATACAAACAGATGGAGAGATATACAATGTTCTTGGATTGGAAGAATCAACATTGTGAAAATGAATATACTACCCAAAGCAATCTACAGATTCAATGCAATCCTTATCAAACTATCAATCACATTTTTCACAGAATAAGAACAAAAAATCTCACAATTTGTATGGAAACACAAAAGACCCCCAGTAGCCAAGGCAATATTGAGGAAGAAAAATCGAGCTGGAGGAATCAGGCTCCATGACTTCAGACTATACTACAAAGCTACAGTAATCAAGACAGTGTGGTACTGGCACAAAAATAGAAATATAGATCAACAGAACAGGATAGAAAGCCCAGAGATAAACCCACGCACTTATGGTCACCTTAACTTTGATAAAGGAGGCAAGAATACCCAATGGAGAAAAGACAGCCCCTTCAGTAAGTGGTGCTGGGATAACTGGACAGCTACATGTAAAAGAATGAAATTAAAACACTTTCTAACACCATACATAAAAATAAACTCCAAATGGATTAAAGACCTAAGTGTAAGGCCAGACCCTATCAAACTCTTAGAGGAAAACATAGGAAGAACATTCTATGACATAAATCACAGGAAGATCCTTTTTGACCCACCTCCTAGAGAAATGGAGATACAAAGTAAAATAAACAAATGGGACCTAATGAAGCTTTAAAGCTTTTGCACAGCAAAGGAAACCATAAACAAGATGAAAAGACAACCCTCATTATGGGAGAAAATATTTGCCAACGAACGAACTGACAAAGGATTAATCTTCGAAATATACAAGCAGCTCATGCAGTTCAATATCAAAAAAACAAACAATCCAATCCAAAAATGGGCAGAACACCTAAATAGATATTTCTCCAAAGAAGATATACAGATTGCCAACAAACACATGAAAGAATGCTCAACATCACTAATCATTAGAGAAATGCAAATCAAAACTACAGTGAGGTATCACCTCACACCAGTCTGAATGGCCATCATCAAAAAATCTACAAACAATAAATGCTGGAGAGGGTGTGGAGAAAAGGGAACCCTCTTGCACTGTTGGTGGGAATGTAAATTGATACAGCCACTATGGAGAACAGTATGGAGGCTCCTTAAAAAACTAAAAGTAGCACAACCATATGACCCAGTAATCCCACTAGTGGGCATATACCTTGATAAAACCATGAATCCTAAAGGGTCATGTACGACAATGTTCATTGCAGCACTATTTACAATAGCCAGGACATGGGAGCAACCTAAATGTCCATTGACAGATGAATGGATAAAGAAAATGTGGCACATATATACAATGGAATATTACTCTGCCATAAAAAGAAACAAAATTGAGTTATTTGTAGTGAGGTGGATGAACCTAGAGTCTGTCATACAGAGTGAAGTAAGTCAGAAAGAGAAAAACAAATACCGTATGCTAACACATATATATATATATGGAATCTAAAAAAAAAATGGTTCTGATGAACTTAGGGACAGGACAGCAATAAAGATGCAGAGGTAGAGAATGGACTTGATAACATGGGGAGTGGGAAGCGTAAGCTGGGCCAAAGTGAGAGAGTAGGATTGACCTATATACACTACCAAATATAAAATAGCTAGTGGGAGGCAGCCGCATAGCACATGGAGATCAGCTCAGTGCTTTGTGAACTCATGGGTGGGATAGGGAAGCTGGGAGGGAGATGTAAGAGGGAGGGGATATGGGCATATATGTATATGTATATCTGATTCACTTTGTTATAAAGCAGACACTAACACACCATTGTAAAGCAATTATACTCCATTAAAGATGTTAAAAAAACAAATGTTTGATTTGCCATTTGGCAAAAGAAAAAAATAACCTCATGACTAAATGGCACAAGGAAAATTAAAACCACTATTTCTGCTCAATTTAGCCATAATTTTACCCCAATTTAGTATCAGTGGGGCTATTATTGGCATTTATATTTCCTAGGCCTCATATTTATATGTGTATACATATAAAAACCGAATCCTTACTTAAGGGTATAAAAATAAGAACACATATGTTTGTAAAACACTTTATAAATTTGAAGTGCCTTTAATTCCTAATATCAACAGTACATTCTGATGTTCTAAGTGTGGCACAAATTAAAGGCATTGAAAGCATGGATAATGCATTTCTATTTTCAGCCATTAAGGAACACCCATAGTAAAAGGTAATTATTTTCCCTTGATTATGAAACATTAGGTTGTGATGCTGTATGCGGAAATTTTGTTTAATTATAAACAGAACAGCCTGGGATGACATGGTGACAATGGCTAGAAAAGCCAGGTTTAAGTGCTTTCCAAGCTGTGCTTGTTTCATTAATGTGGAACTGTCATTTTTGCTGACTTCTGGTTACTTGCTGAGGAACTGACAAGGGAAAAGTGTCCATCTCTAGTTTCTAATACTAATGTTAATCTAATCTTAAATCCAGCACATCATTTTCTCTTATATAAAAAAGTTATCAGTCAACCCCCCAGTGTCTCTGGCAGAAGGAATAAAAGCATATTTTTTAAAAAAAACATGACACATTTTATATTTTCTCAGTGCCCACTATTAGAGCTATCATTTGTTGACCATTTGTGTGCCAGAACATTTACAGACCTCTTCTACATGCCTCATAACTACAGCATAGGGTAAATTTTGTTAGCCCATTTTATAGAAATGACTATTTCTTGTAGTTGTGTGTGAAAAATTGTAGAGTGATTTTGAGGCTCTGCGTGCTATCTTCCTGCCGAGAGAATTTACCTTTGCTTCTGGCATGCAGGAAGTTAGAGGAGGAGTACTTCAGACTCATTTGGGAATGAGTTGATTTGCAGCTGTATTTAAATTTTTTTGAAAACTATTCTATTTCAAGTTGCTCTTATTCCTATAGTACAGCCCCTGATGAGTCCTAAGTGAAAGCTAGGAGTGTTTACGAGGATCCTCCCTTGGTGGGATCTCATCTTTATTTTCTTAGTCCACTGAGACCACTGAACTCTCTGTTGAACTCTACTCAGCTTTCTGGCCTCTGAGTTGCTGCCTCTTTGACTTTTCAGCCTCTTGGCCACCACCTGTAAAAAGCCAACGACTGAAGGGAAAATATAATGATGAATTTGGGCCTTACCTCTTTGTACTTTCCTTTTCTCGGGGACATTGGCTCCTCCTCCTCAAGTGCTTGCTGCCTTGGTAGCACATTGCCTTCAGGTGTTTTGTTTTTTTTAAAAAAATCTACCCAGCTTTTCTACTTGTTTTCAGTAGAGAATGGTCTGATAGCAGCTAGTCCCACATAGCTGTAGGCAGAAGTCTTTCATGGAGGCTTTGTCTGGAAGCTCATGGATTTTTTTCTTCCAAACAAACTCCAGCATTTTTGTGGAATCACATTGATTTTGTTGTTGCCCCTGCTCTACCAAAAACAATTCATGATCCACTAAAGCTGAAATAATACATTGCTTTCTACAATATTTCTCTTGAGTGGAAAGCTCTGTCCATCTCACAGTTGGTTGACAGGTACCCCATTCCTAATGCTGCTGTAATTACTGTTGTAATAACTAGAAGAGAGATAAACAATAAAATTAGGGGATGAGAATTCAGGAGACTTCTTTGACTCATATTCTGATTATAATATAGAATATACTGGATGTTTAGTAAAGCATTATAAAATGCAATATTTCAAGCCTATTGTGTGTATAGTGTAAAGGCCAGTTAAAACTTTGGGGAAATTATCTCCTCAAAATTTGAATTTCATTTACTTTGCTTGATATTTTCTTAACAAGTCAAGCCATGAGGCACTAAATAGTACAGTGATGATCAACCATGGTTGTATTAGAATCACCTGGAGAGTTTGAAAAATTAAACTATACTCCAGGTGCCATCCACAGAAATTCTGATTGAATTGATCTGGGGTGGGACACAGGTGTCTTCCTACTTTATATCCCTGATCCGAATCCTACTTAACTAAAGTGTTTTCTTCTCTGTAAAATTTTCGTCCATATCTCTGGTCTGTTTTTTTGTCTTAATCTGAATTTCCAAGTTTACTATACCCTTATAGTATTAGAACACTTATTTATATATTAATTCCTTATCAAATTATCTTACACAGTTTTTGCCTCACCACTAAATTGTCAACTCTTTAATTAGGGATTGTATCTCAAACTTATTTTGTATAACCATGAACTCAGCCTAGTCCCTGGCAAAGAGAAGGTACATAAAGGTGAAAAAAAAAAAAAGAGGCAGGAGAAGATACCATTCACAGAAAGCACTACCTTTGCATAAGAAAATAATTGATAAATCATTTATGATGGAATGTGAGAACCTGAAGTTGGTATTAGTAGAAGGATACACCTGAGGCAACCAATAAGCTTGTTAAATATCCTTGCTTTAGAGATGAAGAGAAATCCAGGGGTGAGGACAAAGAAAACCTGGATGAGGTAGAACCTGAGAGTGGAGAAGTGAGAAAAAAACAGAAGAAATCAGAGTATGGCTGAACATAGTAGGTGGCTGGGGAAATTTCAAAGAAAGAAAATTATTATTCAATTTTAAGTTGTTTCTCTTCCTGCAATTAAAAAAAAATAATAAACTCTGTCTCACCCAAGAAATCAGTAGTTTGCTACATACTGCCTTATTAAACATATTATGACTTATTTAGCTTAGTTTTTTCTTTTTTAAAATAGTGGGAATTGGCCGATTACCATGTATGGTTGTCTTATGGGCCAAAAAAGAATAAAACATAAGGAAGGGCAAGACCAAGGGCAGGATGGACTAATTCAGTGAAGGTCAGGGCTTGGAGTTAGAACTCACCACTTTAAGACCCTGTGTAGAAATTTGGGGAAGGTAATAAGACTTTCACAGATAATACAATGGACGTTCAAGCCAATCTCATTTAAATTTTAAGGTCTTTAAGCTTTAAGATTATAAGATTTAAGATCTTAAGCCATGACAAGGGCTATAGAAAAAAATTGCTCTTTCTTATTTGATGTAAGGAACACATATATATATATATAAATATAAATATATATATATATAAGACTGCCTGGGTTTAAATCTCAGCTCCACCATTCATTACCTCTGTGACCTTGAGAAAGTTATTCCACTTATCTCTGCCTCAGATTTCTTAACTGAAAAATAGAGATAATAATAGTCCCAATATCGGAAGGTTATTATGGAGATCAAGTGTGCTGAGACATGTAAATCCCTCAGCCAAGCACCTGGCACATGGCAAGCATGCAAAAATTGTTAACTACTATCAACCTTTTTTCTGCAGTGGTATAGTTCTCCACCTTGCTATGCACCAGTCACCCATGGAGTTTGGAAAAAAAAGTACTTTCTCGGGTTCTACCCCAAACCCATTAATCAATATTTCTGGAATTGGAGCCTGGGCATGTGTGGAAGAAAACCACAGGGATTCTGAAGTGTAGTCAGCTCTGAGAAGCACTTCTAGGATATGTTCTTTGGTAGAAAAATGTGAGGACACGTGAGAATTGCGATCACCTACAGAAATTTTACCACTAGAGACACATAACTCAAGCTACCAAGCCCTAAACCCATTAGCACCAAAGTGAGTAGTGTCCAGGTGTCTTTGGCTGTCAAATGCAGATGTGGAAAAGCAGCTGTTGATCACATTTGAGGGTCTGCCTGGAACACATCCTTGAGGGAAAAATGTTTGCCTGTGTATTACCAGGAGGCTCTTATTGAAAGACTATAGCATTTTTCTGTTTTGTCTTGAGAATGAATTCAAGGACTCAGAGAAACCAGTGGTTCCGTGGTTATGAATGTTCGCATTAAAATGCAGAACTGTCTTTTCCCTTCAAAGTGAACCCAACTGTTATTGCTTATTAGGATTTTTGCATTGCAGAAGGCTAGAATGGGAATAATGATGTCCTGACCCTTGTGACAGATGAGGTGGACCTTTCCAAATAGTTGTGGTTTCCTGGAATCCCTCTTGCCTACCACTGACTACTACAGGTTTGTTATATTTTTGTTGCTCAAACTGATACCTGACCACATGCACATGTTCTTAACTTCTTTATCAGGTTCTTTAAAGGTTCTTTATTATTGTGATTGCTGGATAATAAAGACTAAACTAGTTGGCTTGCATTCAAGATTCTCCAGTGCAATTACTTTATTCTTGTTTTATCCAATTTAGCCTATTTCTGGTGTACCAAACACTCTAAAGATAGAGGTGATTTTTGATATAGTTGTTATAATTAGCCTGGATATGAACATTTGCCAGAAGACTCAGTTCTTTTCTCCTGACCTTCCCTTTACAACCTGAGGATAGGCCAATGATAATTATAAGGAGGCAAAAACTTGTAATAGGGATTCAGGGTGTGATCATATACTCCCAACATTGATCAAATTTTTAATTTGGAGGGAGGCAGAAGACTGCATGATTAAAAGAAATACTTTGGAGGTAGATTTTTCTTAGAAAAGTTGCTTAGCTTCTACCTGATTCTAGCTAGTCCCCAGGGAACTAAAACAATGCTGGTTTAAATCATGGTTTTATCAGTTGTGTATAAAGAAACATTACTTCATGTAATTCTCATTAGATAGTGAAGTAAATTTTATTGGGAGGGGGTGTTCAAAGAAGTTGAACAATTTGCCTTAAATAAAACAATGGTAGGTAACAGGGCTGGGATTGGCAGATAGATTTAACTCTGAAGTTAACTTCTTTCTACTGGTTTTGGATAAAAGGCTAAGAGAAATGATGTGGATCAAAGACTAGTTGACAGGCAGCATTCTGTTTCTCACATAACTGTTGGAGGGACATTATGTCAGTGTTCATCATGGTCAATCATATCAAGGTCAGTACTTGTGGAGTAAGTATCTATTTAGGGGTGACCATTATTAGCAATGAAAACACACTGGAATTCTGAGATGATTTTGCTTAATGGTGAAGCTAGATACTTTAAAATATATTTTCAGAACCATTTGAGCAAGTGAAATGAAGAGCTGAAAAAAATAGAGCTTTATAAATAATGGAAGTCTTGACATTCTTTAATATTACAGAGCAAATAGCTCTACATTCTAATTACTGGTGTATAATGCTGAATATCTTTGGTGAAATTAATTAAAGAGTGGCTCTTGAATATTTTGCCTAAAATATCCATGCCTCACTTTTATGCTGCTAAGTCCTCTAAAAAACACATACTAATAACTGAGAAGAAACACAGTCTAGACTACATTTCTTTTCAGACTCTGCATCCCAATTCTTCGTATTAAGGGGCTGCAGCAGTGGCTATTATTTATGCTGGGAGAGAAGACAGAGGGGTATCCTAAGAGTCAGTATTAGTGCTTTTTGTTCTTTTACATTCTTGCATTAATTTCTTGGGTGAAGTCAATGAGCTATTCTATTTGGGGGACTTTTCATTCTTTTGCTTGTGGGTGTTTTCTTTTGTCTAATGCTGTAATCTTGCACAATTATGCAGAAGATATCAGACTACTTTTAATGTTCAAATCATGATAGACCTGGTAGAAAGAAAATTTTACTGTTCAAGGACGTGTATTGATTTTTGACTTCTTCACTATGCGGAGTTCTTTTTTAAAATTATTTATTTTTTTCTATTTTTATTGAGGAGTTCTTTTTAAAGTAAGAAATTAATAGAAACATTCATGTTATATTACTTATAATTTTTATTGTGGTTGACATGACAAAAATGCTGTGAATTTTAAAATACATTCAAATAATTTGTAATGTATTAATCACTAAAATCTATTTGAAATGCAATAAGTACATGTGTTAAATGCATTATTTGTTCCACCAAAATTCAATGCTTAGTGCTATGTGGATCCACCAACTTATTATAATACTGCCTTCTAGAATTCAACAGAAATGATCTAGAAAATGCCTTCACAGAGGAGTGAGAGGGAAGGTAAGCAAAATAGCAAAGGGCAGTAGATCTCTCAGAAGAGGATGCTAAGTGTCGGATGGTTTTCAGAAATTTCTAAAACCCCAAATAAGAGACATCTAGCCTCACAATCTAAATTTTTACATTCAGTATG
This sequence comes from Physeter macrocephalus, assembly GCF_002837175.3. NCBI lineage: Eukaryota > Metazoa > Chordata > Mammalia > Artiodactyla > Physeteridae > Physeter > Physeter macrocephalus. Next base: position 21,353,568 of record NC_041224.1, on the reverse strand, counting down.
GTAAAGTAAGTGAGGGATGTTCATAATAGACTCAGGTTACTCTGAAGATAAATTTGCCATTTGAATTTTCTAGTCAGTACTATATTAATTTAGAGAGATTATGAGGGGTTACTCTGAAATGTTTAGCCTATTCTTTTGCCACTAATATAGAAACCTCTAAAAGTCTAAAACCAAGTGAAGCCATTTTTAACGAGAGACCACATTGTACAGAGGTCGGGATTCAGGTACTGACGCATGTTCTGCTCAGATGCTTATTAGCTACCTGCCTTTGGTCATTGCATTTGATCTCATTGGTTCTCAATTTCTTTAACTGCAAAAAGGAAATATTAATAGGATTGCTGTGGGGATTAAATAGATTATATTTAATGCACTTAGTACAAGTTTGGCACATTTCAGTGCTTATTAAATGATAGCTATTATTATCATTGTCATTATTATTATTAAATTCCATCCTTTCTAGATGTAACAATAATTTCTAAAGCAGAAGCTATGATGCCAGAGTTGCACAAGTAAATACTACTAGAAAAAAAAAGTCCTTATATTTTCCTGTATGGATGTGTTTTGCTAATATTTCCAGTAAAACTCTTTAAACAAATCTTTTGGAATATGAATTTGTATTAGGGAGTGGCTCGACATTAAAAAAAATCAGTTTGAGGGCAGTAGTCAATGTCAAAAGGGGTTTATGTGGAGGCCTTGATGTTTCTGTTGTGGTCAGTATTTAGAGTGAGGGACTGGCAAGCCACATTGATATTTCAGTGGTTTACATGATGCTTTCTTTGTCATGGATACCACATCCTTACATGTAAAATTGTTGGAGAGAAAGCAGCCTATGCTGCTTATTTTCTCTCTATTATTGTAAAGCTGTTCTCATTAGAGGGCCTCGTCAAGAAAATAAAAAATATAAAAGGAAGACTAATGCCCTCTATCCAGTGATTTTTTAAATAACAAATCTAGAAATATGAGAAGGCAATGGATTTTTATAGGTAGTTCTGATGGTACTTAAACTGAAAAAGATAAATATTTACTTAAAATGAGAGTTCAAAAGAGAAACAGGAATGGAAAGTAAACTAATTGCCAAATAAACAGAATGAATTTTTTAGGTGAAACCATGGAGCAATTAATTTATTAAATGAAGACAGCAGCTGGAGTGGTGACATTTGTCTTATTATTGCATATTATTCCATATAATGTATGTAAGTGTTGCTGTGTAAAAATATAAAAGTAACCAAAAACGTCTCATTGAACTGCATCCTATTACCGTGAAATAAGGAAATACCACAAGCTAGAAAACTAGCTCTGCCTTTTTATTTTTGAAGCTTCAGGGTGAATTTTTGACTTTTCTAAGAAGTAACATAAATAATTCAGTGACTAGACATAACCTCGTTTAAAATATTTAAAGTACAATATTACAAGAGCAACAGCATAAACCCCCCTGAAAACTCACAAAGGTGTTTAATGTCTCTAATTACATTTAAAGAATACAGTGGCTGGGCCTGGGGAATAGCCCGCTGAGGAAGTCGGCTTACTCACTGATCGACCCATTTGGATAAATAGGAAAATCTGAACTCTTTCTGTGTCGTTGCTTCAGCTGAGGACCTTTGAGGCAATCTCATTTTGCAAGTATCCTCTGAGACTCCAGAAGTGATTTGAGGAGGGAGTAGGTTGAGTGAAGCAGAAATAAAGCTCACCTAAAAATATGGGGTCTGTAAAGATGATTTCCTATCTAAGGGTATTTTTATCATAGCGGCTAATTACTACGGCTGTGGACTGAATATTTGTGTCCCCTCTAAATTCATGGATTGAAACCTAATCCCCAGCGGAATGGTATTTGGAGGTGGGGCTTGGGCGGTAATTAGGTCATGAGGCTGGGCCCTCACGTGGACTAATGCCCTTATAAAAAGAGGAAGAGAGGCGGGCTCGCTCCTTCTCCCAGCATGCATCCGGGGTGTGGGGCAGTGTGAGGACCTACGAGGAAGACAGCACTGCTCGAGACCCTGACCTCACTGGCGCCATGAGCTCAGACCTCCGGCCTTCAGAACTGTGAGACATGAGTGTTTGTTGTTTAAGCCCTCCCGTGTGTGGTATTCTTTTATATCAGCCCATGCTGACTAAGACAACTATCAATTTCAACCTGTCGGTACAGAAATATATAAAAACATTTTCTCTATTACACTTTTAAGAGAAACACCTGTTAACACTGACTTCTTGTTTTTTAAGGAAGTTTATTTATAGTTCTAAACTATTTTCTTTTGAACTTCTTTAGATTTTTTTTTGATACTCTAAGTTATTGTAGCTTGAGTTGCCTAATGATTTGGGAGTAATTGATAATATTTTAAGGCAGCTCTACCTCATGCAAGCAATTCCAAGTTAAATGGCATTAAGAAATCTGCTGTGTCATGGTAAGTTGTTTGGTATCTCAAAGAAGTATTTGTAAACAAATGAGGACACCTGTGTTATTGGCAAAAGGTGAAATTAGAAAAGCAGAATGTGAGAAATTGATATTGAGGGACTAATTCCCTTATAAAAAGACTAAGTAAACCTCTCAAGAAGATAGTATTAGAAATAGCTGATACTTTTTAAAAAAAATAAATTTATTTATATTTTGGCTGCATTGGATCTTCGTTGCTGTGTATGGGCTTTCTCTAGTTGCGGTGAGCGGGGGCTACTGTTTGTTGCAGTGTGTGGGCTTCTCATTGTGGTGGCTTCGCTTTGTTGCGGAGCACAGGCTCTAGGCACACGGGCTGCAGTACTTGTGGCATGCAGGCTTAGTAGTTATGGCTCGTGGGCTCTAGAGCACAGGCTCAGTAGTTGTGGCACACGGGCTTAGTTGCTCCACGGCATGTGAGATCTTCCTGGACTAGGGCTCGAACCCGTGTCCCCTGCATTGGCAGGCGGATTCTTAACCACTGTGCCACCAGGGAAGTCCCAGCTGATACTTTTTATGACATTTACCGAATCAGGGTAATGCAAAGAAAACGATTTACTGAGATTCATTTATTTGGAGAGGCACATGGCAGGTGGGATTGGAGTCAAGGTTTTCACTGAGTCTTTTGCATTATGATGATTCTAAGAACCTTGAAATATTTTGGCTTTTGAAGGAAGGGGTGGCATATAAAGAAACATGTAGAGGACTATAATGAAGAGTTTAATGGTCAAGTGTTCGCCACCTCCACTATGGGTGCAGGCATTACACAAGCAAACAAAACAGATAGGATGGGCTAAGTGGAAGAAAAGCCACTATTGAACATAAAATTGGCTCATGGGTTGTTTCATTTCCTTTAATACAGATTTCAAAGCAGCCAAGTATTAATCTTTGTTTAGGTAGAGCTCTTTGTTTAGATACAGGTCTGACGAGTTAATCATCTGATGCAGGAGTTAGCAAACTTTTCCTATAAAGCATCAGTAGTAAATATGTTTAGTGTAGGGGACCATGTGACCTCCGTTGCAGCTACTCACCTTTGATGTGGTAGGATGACACAGCCTTAAACAATTTGTAAATGATGAGCATGGTTGTGTCCAATAAATCTTTATTTTAAAAAACAGGAGGCAGGTGGGATTTGAACCCTGGGTCATAGTTTGCCAACCGTGTGGGCTGATAACACTTTCCTGTGTAAGACTTGAAAATTTGCTTGGTGGAGTTTAAGAGGAGTGATAACAAGTAAGCTCTATCTCTGACTTTTAAAAACTTGATTATTTTATACTTTAAAAATTCTGTAATAGCTCATCTTGGATACGACCTTTTATGGAAACAAAACAGATTTTTATAATTTTGCACTTATTTGCCTATATAACCCTGAGACCCATTCCAGACCACAAGCATCTTAAAGGCAGAATGGATTTATTTCACTTCTGTATTCTCAGTGCACTGTATAGTGCCCATCACTAAATAGATACTTAATAGACATCTTAATTGAAGCATCAAGTGTTTAAACATTTCTAGGTTGCTTCAAGTGCAATAAAAATTCTAAAAATCTTGAAATAATGAAAGGACTCAAGGGTTCCTTTTTATACAATAATGAGCCCACCAGTCAATGTTTCGCTTGCCTTTGGAAGCATTTTTATTGCTGCAGTACAAAAAAGTTCTTGACTGAAAGCTTTTACTTAGGGTTTCCATGGAGTCAAAGACATAGACCAGGGTAGGTTTATGTCAGAGGAATGTCAAACACAGTGTGTGGGGCAGTAGAATCCAATTTGGCGATATTGTAATGATTCCTCTATCTGTGACCCTGCAAAAACAACTTGCAGGGTGAAGCCTGATTCCATTGTCAAATCCTTTTGTGTGAGCAGTAAATATGACCAGGGTATAGCAGGTTTCCTTTAAGTTTCAGTGGGGCTGATGGGCAGGAAATGTTGACTGGTAAACTTTACAAGGACAAAGTAAGTGCCTCATTCTATGAGAAAGTTTCACAATCATCATTGAATAGAGGGAAGTTGCAGTTATCCTTAATAGCAGTAAAGGATTGCATGAATGAGTGAATCCCATACATAGAGTCATCAAAGTTTTTCTGTAGTTGAATAAAACTAGTACAATGAACAGAAACAATTTGTGGGATGTAATGAAAAGGTAATTCTCTTTTTTTTCTCTAATAGTCCCTCCACGTTTATTTGGTGGGTCTGACTTGTCCTCTGCCCTGACTGAAAACCCTGGGAGCCCTTATCTGATGACTCTTAAGAAAGTCCTACCATCACTTAAGTCATAAATTTCTAAAATTAAATATGTCTTGTGTCTATTGGATTTGCTTTAACTCATGAAACAAACAAAACTAGACAAAATATATGAAACAATTTTGAAGGCATTAAGCATCAGGCATGGAGAGACAGTGATGTCGGACAGAAAACAAATTAGTTGAGGCCTATGATTGTTGCAGTAGCCTTGAGAAAATTCCTAGGCTGTAGTGCAGGGTGGGGGAACTCGGGTAGAATCCAGTGGACTCCCTGAATTGAAGAAATATAACTGAGAATTCAAGGTGACCAAATCAGCTTGAGTCCATGGGCCGGAGTCCTGGAAAAGAGTTGCAAAAGCCTTGTACAAAGAAAGAATCCTTGATCTGCAAGAAGATTATTACAAGTGTTTAGCAGAGTATTGACTAGCTCATCATGTGAGAAACCAACAAACCTGAGCTGGGGGAAGAAACCATTTGAAGGGATTAGCTGGGGCAGTTATGAGGCAATCAGAGTCAAAATAGTGCCTGTCCCATCAGCTAGACTGGAAAACTTTACAGTTATGGAGCCCTGAGTAGAGTACTCAGAGGGTCTTGCCTCAGTAGTGTGGAATAATTATCCCAATAAAAGGCAGGGGTTGTAAGATTGGATAAAACGAACTATACATAGTATACAGGTACATGAAAAGATACTTATCGTAATTAGTGCTTAGGGCAATGCAAATTGTCTCAATGGGATACCACTGGGTATCTAATAGAATGGATAAAATTAGAAAGACCGACTCTAGCAAATGTTCGCAGAGTGTGAAGGAACTGGAACTCTCATAAACTGCTGATAGGAATGTAAAATATTACAACTACTTTGGAAAACTGGCAGATTCTTACAGAATTAAAATATACCTGCCATATAACCTGTACATTCTGCTTCTGGCTCTTTACCCAAGAGAAAAGAAAGCATACATCCATACAAAGACTTGTAAGTGTATGTTCATAGCATAGCAGCTTTTTCTGTAATAACCAAAAACTGGAAACAACCCAAATGTCTATAGCTTATGAATGGATAAACAAATCCTGGTGTATTCATACAATGGACTACTACTCAGGAAAATAGAATGAACTCTTATTACACACGACAACACTGATTTGTCTCAAAATAATTATGTTGAGTGGATGAAGCCAGATAAAAAATATTATGCACTATATGATTTAATTTATATAATTCTCAAAAAATGCAAACTAATCTATAGTGACAGAAGGTAAATCAGCAGTGGCCTGAGGGCACAGTGGGGGATTTGGAGGAATGAGAGGGAACAGGAAGTGATGTGTTTGTCCGTTGCCTTTCCTTTGAAAGCCCAGTTCTCTGGTATCCCATCCCTGTGGTCTCTGCTCCAGTTCAGAGATGTTGAGGCTGGATTTCGTAGACCAAGTCTGAAGCATTATTGCACCTCAAATATCAATAGTATCTCCACTGAGAAACACTGTTTTTGAGTGTCAGCTGAAACATCTATTTTAATGTCACATTGCAGTCATCTGTACAGTTAGAAATAAATGCAGACCACACACGTTAAAAAAAAATTAACAAATCAAGTGAATCTCTTCACAAAGAATTAGTGTTCAGTGTGACTCAAATGTGAATCAAGTGTGTTTGCAAGCTTTCTCCACATCTAGCCCCTTCTCTACTTCCATATGTTGTTTTAGGGGAGTTAGCTTGAACATCTCAAAATAACAGAATTAAAGACATTTAACTAATTAAAATTATTAGTCAAAGCCTTTTATTACAATACTTGGTGGTAGTTACACAATGGTACTGCCTTGTGGTTAGGACCTGCTAGCCCCATAGTACATGTGTGTTATCTAGTTAGGGTGTCTACCTTTTTATTCCTTAAATATCAGATGACTAGAATTCAAGACAATATTTCTATGGTATTTGGACAGGAAGGTGTAGACCAGAATCGTAAGTACCTCTCTACTTTCATCTAGTCACTTTTCTACCATAAGCCATCCTTTCTATGACACACCTGCCCACCACCCCTACAACATTCTTGGAAACTAGGAGTAAGTAGCAAAACTTACCTGGTTTGAGATCTAACTTGTTTCCAACCTGTTCTCCGATAATGAGTAGCCAAATAATGGAAAGGGTGGAAAAGTATGACTTCCACTTTGGAAATGCTATTTTTCTCTAAGTTTTATGTTTAAAAATTTAGGAAATATTAAAAAATGTTTTTGAACGATTGATACTGTATCTTCAGTAGCGCTTTTAACACCTGACATCTGAAGAGAAACCGCTTTAGTTATTTTTTCATTTCTATAATCTCTGCAGTTTCCTCCCCCCAATACATTTTTTGGTGCTTAAAACAATCTCACAAAGTATCGTTTGCATTTTAAGGCTTTCCTTTCTGTTCAGGCAAGGGCTTCCTGATATCTGGGAAATATCACTCTTTCTTTAACTTGGACATTCTGGCCCATCTCCTTGAAGTATGAGGCTTACAGGCATTATATCAGTTTTGTGACTCTCCTCCAGGTTGCAATATGAGATGTTGAGTTTAAATGAAAAAATGTTGTGATTGGACTTTAGTTACCTTAGAAAAATGCCTTTTTCCCATGTAGTCTCAAAAATAAGAAAGACCAGTCTGTGTGCTCTCAGTGCTGTTTCTGTGATTAAACTTCAAGGGAAGTGGTTATAAGATATGGTTCTCATATCTTTGGATTTCGAATCTGTTCTTGGTCTGTCGGTTACATTGAAATAAAAAATTTTTAAAGCACTGCAAAACCTGTATTTTGAAGAGTTTATCTGTACAGGTGGAACTTGGCCTGGCATATTTTATTATCCAGGTCTGGCAATTTAAAAGGATAATTCTACTTAAAAGGATATGCTTATAAGGTAACTGAACAGTTCCTTTTTTTAGAAGCATTTCTGTAGACATTTAAAACTGATCATTTTGTCTGCAGGTCATAGGCTTAAATTTTTTATATCATTTCTAAGAAATCATATTTATACTGCTGGTTTTGGTAAGTGCTATGCTGAGTAATTTAGACAGTAGTGCTGAATCTCACTCTAATAACACTAATTTAGGGAATTTTGAAAAGTGTATGAAATCTTAACATAAATGAATTATAGAACTGTATTCATAAGAGAGCTAAATGTACTTTAGAGGTGATCAGGACACATTGTGGTTTTTAAAAATTGTTTTGAAATATTACTGTCCACTATATACAACAAAACATTTATTTCTAAAATATTCTTTTTTAAAATAAAAGTGTTAATTGCAGTACTTGGCCAGAAATCATACAATTATGAGTGGTTGGAATATCTTTACAATCTGCCAGAATATCTTAGCCAACTTTGTCATAGAGTTTCTACTACATGATTCGTTCATTTGCCAACTCAGATAATTTTGGTTAAAGAAAAAACAATTGTTTCTGTTGCCTTATGAGAGGCACTAAGTTGCATCTCCCATGCCATAACTATTTACTACCAATGCAAATTCTTGAATTTTTTTTTAACCTTAGATAAGGTGTCATTATTTTACAATGCCATGGATAAGGTATTTTTTTAAAGTTTTTTTCCCCATATATATGTATGTATGTATGTATTTATTTTTGGCTGCATTGGATCTTTGTTGCTGCACGCGGGCTTTCTCTAGTTGCAGTGCTCGGGCTTCTCATTGTGGTGGCTTCTCTTATTGTAGAGCACGGGCTCTAGGCACATGGGCTCAGTAGTTGTGGCTCTCGGGCTCTAGAGTGCAGGCTCAGTAGTTGTGGCACATGGGCTTTGTTGCTCCACGGTATGTGGGATCTTCCCTGACCAGGGCTCAAACCCGTGTCCCCTGCATTCACAGGTGGATTCTTAGCCACTGTGCCACCAGGGAAGTCCCCATAAGGTATTTCTGCAGAATAAAACATAATGGGGATTATGTTGCTTATCCACATTTACCTTTTAAGCTATTACTACAGGAATATAATTTTTTCAATTTATATTTTTAGATATTTCTCCCAGACTTTTTACATGTGCAGAATTTTACGAATGTGTATATTATAGCTGTTTTCTTGTAATGTTCATTTTAATTTAATTTATTTTTTATATGACTCCAGTGAACATTGATATTATCCTCAGTAGGTATACTTATTTTTTATTCTAAGAAAAATATTGCTGTAGGTAATTTAGAAATAACTTTGGGCCTGCCCTTAGAAGTAAATATAAAAATTATGTATATTATAATAATCTGGTATTAATATTATTGGACATTTCCATACATGGTAACATATCCTGGGGTGCTGTGGTAAAAACGAATGAATTTGATTTGGTGATGCCTTTCTCTCCTATCATGGTTAACAATGATTTTAACATATTTCTTCTCCTTCCTCAAAACTTGGCCTCTCAAGCCCTCAGTTTTAAGCGTTTCATTGATGATCTCCAACCTGTTCCATTCATTTTCTTTGACTCCATGGAGACCTCTAATCCATTGATTTCACCGCTAGTCCATTGATTTCACCATTATTTCTATCAATCCTTATTCCCTTTTATATTCTCTACTAAACATAGATTTTATGATCCAACATTATAGTTACTCTTGAAATTCTCCAATCCCTTGCCCTTTTCTTCGTGCATGATACTCATCTTGCAATGCCTAACCTCCTGTTAAACTCAACTGTTTGACCTCTGTACCTGCTCTGAGCAGTTTATTTCTAGAGCAAATCACATACTCTATTGACTGATTTCACTTTAATTACCAAAAACTTCAAACAGGAACTCAACTATCCATCAATGCTCCTAGGAGGCTTTTTCTTTCACGCATGCACATACACGCATGTGTACAAGTACACATGCATGTATGTGAAATGAAGAAATCAATGAAAAGGAGGTGTCAGGGAAACTTTCTTCTTTGGCATGTAGAACTAGGTCTTGTAGGGAACACAGGAGGCAAGTTGGGTTGAGGGCAGGATGATGAATACAATTTTTTATATATTACAAAATAACTGTGACATCTTAGAGATGTCATAGGTGCTTATGTAGTTTTGAAATTCAGAGAAGAGTTCTGGGTGAGAAATGTCAACTTAGGGAATACTGGTGAATCTAGGAAGAGAGCATATAATGGTGAAAGAAAGGGGTAGAACTGAGCCTGGCCAGACTATAACCTCTAAAGGCAATGAGTGGTGGATGAGCCTGCAAAGGTGAGGCCAGAACATGAAGAAGTAACCAGAATAGTGTGATGTCAGGGAAAAGATGGCTTTAGAAAGGAAAGAGGGGACATCAGTGTAGAATGATGTGGAGATGTGAAATAGGATAGTAAAACTCTAAGACTAAAATGTTGTATTACTAACATTTAATAGGCAGTGAGGTCATGAGTGACCTGAGGTGGAGAGTAGCATTTATGAGTTGTGGCAGGCAACTTAGAATGAGTGTAAGATCGAAAAGACACACGCAGCCCAGTGTTCATAGCAGTACTATTTACAATAGCCAAGGCATGAAAGCAACCTTAGTGCCCATCAACAGCTGAATGGATAAAGATGTGTTATATATACACAATGGACTACTACTCAGCCATAATAAGAATGAAATAATGCCATTTGCAGCAACATGGAAGGACCTAGAGATTATCATACCAAGTGAAGTAAGTCAGAGAAAGACATGTATCATGATACTGCTTATATGTGGAATCTTAAAACAAAACAAAACAAAACAAAAACCCAAATGAACTTATTTCCAAAACAGAAAGAGACTCACAGACATAGAAAACAAACTTATGGTTACCAAAGGGGGATGGAGGGAGGGATAAATTAGGAATTTGGGTTTAATATATATACACTACTATATATAAAATAGATAACCAACAAAGACAATGTATCATTTTCCAGGTGAAAGAAATGAGGCTCAGATAAAATTTTTTGTTTAGATTTTACTACAGTAATATTCAAACATACACAAGAATAAGGAAAATAGTGTAAAGGAACCCCATGAAATCCAGATTTAAGAATTACTGATACTTGCCAATCTTGTTTCATTTGTGCTTTCTCTCCTGCATCTCTACCATGTTTTCCTTTCCTACAGCTCAGAGAATTTAAATGTCTTGCCCAAGGGCTACACAATTAGCATGCTTTTCAAGTCTCTCTTATGGGTTAAACGCTGGGTGAGTCTTTGGGAGTATAGACACAAAGATTTGGTCCTTTTTTTTTTTTTTTTTTAAGATTTGGTCCTTTTCAACATCACCACCACCATCAAGTATTTGATCTGTAATGAATAACTGAATCAGTTCTTATAGAACAACAATCCCATGAGGTTATTAGCAAGTATTATGCCCATGTCACAGATGTGGAAACTGAGTTACAGAGAGGACAAGTGACTTGGCCCGAGAGTGGTGAAGCTGGTGTCCAACCCAGATGGTCTGGCTCCAGACTGGTACAGTCTGGTAGGGAGAGCAACTCGTAAGTAACTAGAATGACTGGTGATAGGACAAAAGGATATAGAAATTACAGCCTGCTAGTCTCACCGGCCAGCCCACCCCTCTCTATCTTTTGATCTCCATCTCCACAAGGAGAGCAAATATTTGTGTGATGGCACAACATCATTTAGAGCAGTGGCCTCTCTGGGTCTATCTCTCCTGTAGTCTGAGCTGCTAAGTCGGAAAGAAAGCAGAGAAAATTCAGAAATTAGTGGCAGACTTTAGCCTGCTTGTGTTTAAGAGGCTGCTAACCTAATGTGTACGATTGAGAATGGTAGTATAAATTGGCAGCGTCAGCCTCTGAAAAGCCTTTCAGGGGAAATGAAACTAGAGGCTTTGTAACTGCCAGGTAGACCTTGTTTTGGCCATGCTGAATTCAAACGTGCCGGGCTCTGCCTGGAGCATGTCCACCAGATCATCATGTTACTTTAAACTACATAATATCTCAGTCGTTAATAAGCATCGTTCTTTGATCTGGAGTAGAGCAGAGTAAAAAAAATTGCATGAGGAAGAAGATGATCCTCTTTATCTTTTTTTTTTTAGTTCCCTATGTATATTCAGGATATTATGCGACTTACACTCAGATTAATTGCTTATATGGTTAGTAGTGGTTTTCGTGCCTGCTCTAGGGACTTAAATGGTAACTTTGTTACCCCATAATTCAAAGGCAGATGGATAGGGATGCAAACTTGCATACAGCTGTGGTGCTGGTAGGAAGAGGGAAAGGAGAAAAGGAGGGAAAACTGAGTATGTGGTAGAATAAAATTTGTCTCCTTTGTTAAGAAGTGTGATACTCTGAGTCAGACATTGGGTACAAGGAAATCATCACCTATAAGTGAAATTCTTCTCAGGGGGGGTCAGTTGATGTCTGAGTTCGTATCTTTTGGTTTGAGGTCCAGAATTGTGTAATTGCATCATTTTTATTTTTGCCTTGGAACTCCTTTCTTAGAAATTCAAGCAAAACCTTCTCATGCCTGAGAACTGAAGGGCAGTTCCCTGGGTTGATGTTGAGAGTGTGCCAGTGGGAAGTTAGGTTGCTTGTGACTGATGAACTGTTTTGGAGAATCGTTGTACTCTGAATTGCTTCCAAGTGTATTTTGTAAAACACAGTGGAAGGTTCCGTTTTCTAGATGCTTGGCAAACGGCTGGATATCTAGTGCTCAGCCAGTGAACCCTTTTAGCTCTTCATCAAAACAAAGGCTTGCAAATCCTCATTGAGCTTTTTATGGAAATAAACTGTGACTCTCACCCAGCTCACTTTCCTATTAAAAAAAAAAAAGGGGGTGGGGTGGGGAGGAAAGAAGCCTCTGTCACAATGATTCATTAGAGGCAACCGCCCATATCCCAGTTCATCTAAAGTTCATTAAGTTCCACTTCCCCCAAATGCCAAGTTCCAATAACATTGTAATCCAAGAAGTCAAGGAAATAATTTATCCCAACGGTTTACATACTTGTAAATGCCTTGCTAGGCTTGTGATGTACACTGTTGTGTCTGGCTCATTACTATATTTGACAAGTTTATACATTCACTTTGGGCAATGGGATTTCACAGTGGGGAGCATACCCATTGGCCACGTGTTAGTTTAGCCACACATTGGAATTCTGTGTTTGCATAATTTCAAGGTGTGGAATCATTGCTTTGAAGAATATTTTTCTCTTTTCAAAAACTTTTAGAATTTAGTCTGAAGAACATCATTGTAAATTCTACTCCCTAACTTATATGCCTGTTAAAATTATTTTTGAGGGGTATTATACATTCATGTGGGGGTAATGAAAATTAGAAGGAACTGTAAAATATTAGCACAGTTGTTTTAGTTTATGCATAGTTATTAAGAGCAGGAAAGTTAAAGAAGGTAAATTTGACTCTGAGAAAAATGTATTGGCGAGGGTTAATGAACACACTAGGCATGTTAATACTTACCATGAATATATACATATGTTTGAGTAAAACATCAAATTTGAAAGAAAGCTACTTGCTAAATTTGCATTCATTTTAGATATTGAAATTGTTTTTTGTGACATTGTCTATAGGATCAATTTTTTTGAAGATGAATTTTTCCATATTTATCACTGAATGGGATTATGAATGAGTGAATTATTACAAATATTGGTTGTTTTGAGTGAGAAAAAGAGTGATATTATAGACTATAGGAAGGGAAACATAGAAATTACCATTTTGACCTAACTATTGCTAAAATGTGTGATATTCATAAAACAAAGTTACTTAAACGAATGTATATTAAAAATCGTGAGTCAGAGTAAATAGGACATACATTCTCTCTTTTGCCATCCCTCTTCTGAGGACTATAGGCTGTATTTCTTCCTTTATTTTTTAAGCACAGCACATTTCATCTTACTTGGCCCATGTGGGACATCTGTCCACACCTCCTAGTTACTCTTACAAAGATAACCACTAGATAGTACACGGAACTGATCTTCACCTACTTAACGACAAATATTTGTTCAACAGGTATTATGTTCCAGGCACTGTTCTAGGCATTGAGGATATAATAATGAACAAAACAGGCAAAGTCCCTGACCTCAAGGGGCTTACAATCTAGTAGGAGAAACCAGATAGTAAACCAATAAAAATATAACAATAAACCTATATATATCTCTAGATATAGACATATAAAGACATACTGAGAAAAATAAAGCAGGGTAAGGAAATGTAGGGAAGAGAGATTTACCATTTTTGAGTGATTAAGGGAGGTAACTTTGATAAAGGCTCTTTTGACCAGAGATCTGTAGAATGTGAGGGAATAAACCACAAAGTTACCTGTTTGGAGGAAGTGTGTTCTGGGCAGAGGAACACATCAGGAAGCTTGGCATGTTTGAAGGTCATCGAAGAAGCCATAGTAGGGGAAGAACAGTAGGAGGGAACTTTGAAGAGTAGCAGATGGTTGATTATGTGGGACCCCGTGGTTCTTGTAAGGACTTAGGTTTTTACACTAAGAAAGATGGGAGCCTATTGAAGGATTTTGAGCAGAGTGACATGATCCGATTTATATTTAATAGGATTGCTCTTTTTGCAACGTAGAGATAGAGTATAAGGACACAAGAGATCAGTTAAAAAGCTGCTGCTAGAATGCAGTTGGAAGATAGTAGTGGAAGCGGGAGAGGTGATTGTGGTGGCGTTGGTGAGGAGTGGAGGGTTCTGAATGTATTTGGATGGCAGGAGGATTTGATGATGGATTGGATGTGAGGAGTGAGAGAGATTAACCTAAGACCTATTTTTCTGATGTGCAGAACAGCACACTTTGTCCTATTCCCTTTCTGTCTTGTTGGGGTGGTGGTAGGATGGAGTGGGTGGGCATGGTAGGTGGGGGACTGTTGAAGTTCAGTTTGGCCTTTATGCGGCTTTGTATATGCTGTGCTCATGGGTGTAGCCCCCAAGATATAGGTTGTTGTCCCCAAGATATAGGTTGTTCCTCCATTGTGGTCATCATGTCAGTTCCCTAGATTGCCATAGCAAAGTACCACAATCTGAACATGTAAAAAAAAAAAAATTATTCTCTCAAAGTTCTGGAGAACAAAAGTCTAAAATGACGGGTCAGCAGGGTCATGCTTCCTCCGAGACTTTAGGTAGAATCCTTCCTGGACTCTTCCTAGCTTCTGGTGGTGGCTAATAATCCTTGTGTTCCTAGGCTTGTAGATTCATCTCTCCAATCCCTGTGGCCATTGTCACATGGCTGTCTTCCTGTATGTTTATCTTCTCATAAGGACATTAGTCATATTGGATTAGGAGCCCACTCTGCTCCAGTATGACATCATTTTAACTAATTACCTCTGAAGCTACCCAATTTCCAAATAAAGTCACATCCTGAAGTACAGGGGGCTAATCCTTTAACAGATCTTTTTGGGGGAGACAGTCCAAACCATAACAGTCATAGAAATGATGAATCCTGCTAGTGTTCACTGCAAACATGAATATCCTGTAGTGATTGTAGTAGTTTTTTCTTGACATTTTGGGGGGTTTCCATCTTTCTCCCATGACAGGTTTCTTTTAAGGTTGAGAATAATAGAGTTTTTAGTATTCTCTTCTTTCACCAATACCCTCTCTAAAGGTTGCTAGTGAGATTAGCAGTCACATAGAGCCAGAATTTTCTATTCTCCATCCGACATACCACTCTGAGATCTTTTGAGTTTGGGATATACCTATTGCTGCTACTTTTTGTTAATTTCATGAGTTTTATGAGGAGGAAATCTGTGGTCCAGCTTAACTCTGCTATCATTACCTAGAAGTTCAATATCAAAATTTGAGCATTATATTAAACGTGTATTGTAAGTTGTTGTCAAGAGCTGTGAATAGTCTGAGATTTTACCGTACTTGCAGACTGACAAGTCAGCCTAATGAGTTTCATGGATGCTGGTAGAACAAACCAGCATCCTGGGTCAGAGATAATGCTATTATTCATAGTAGTAACAGAGTATTAGCATTTTTACAGCAGTTTCCCAGCCTCCTTTCCTACCACGTGCTGTGAAGAGAGTCCGAAGATCCCTGCACACATAATGGACTGCACTGCAGGAGAGGAACCCTGCAGGGAATCTGAATCTTCTGTTTTGGACAGTTGCTCTGGAGAAAGATACTATTTCTGTCTGCCAAGGGAGCAAACCTACTCTCTTTTGCTCCTGAGGGGGAAATTATCTGTCTTCCAAGGCAATTTTTTTTTTTTTTTTTTTTTTTTTTTTGCGGTATGCGGGCCTCTCACTGTTGTGGCCTCTCCCGCTGCGGAACACAGGCTCCGGACGCGCCGGCTCAGCGGCCATGGCTCACGGGCCCAGCCGCTCCGCGGCATGTGGGATCCTCCCGGACCGGGGCACGAACCCGCGTCGCAGGCGGACCCTCAACCACTGCGCCACCAGGGAAGCCCCCAAGGCTATTTTTAAATCAAATATCCTTGGAAGTCCAGAACAAAGGACAGTTAGTACCTTGCTTGCAAGGCATTCAGAGATGTAAAGGCCTTGTGGAGAATTGTCTTCCAACAATTGTTATGAGGGGATGTTTTCTCACGAGAAGCACTTACAGCAATGTTGCTGTGTTTTCCAGAAAATGTGATCATATGCCTGAAGTTTTGCAATGACAATATATTTACATGCTGGTTTAAAAAAATTCGTGCATAGAATAGATCTGTGCCATGTACTGCAGTGTGCGTTTCATACATGTTTTTAGAAATGGTATTGTGCAATAGTGGGGCTTTGGAGACAGACAAGAGTAAGTTTTATTGCTAATTGGGCTGTTTCTTCATCCATAGGCAAATTTTTAAAAAATCCTCAAAATTTTTTTCGTACCTAATCCAATTTACTCCTTGTAAAAGCAGGTCAGATTAGAGAGGTTTAGTATCTTGCCCAGTGTCATAGTGCTAATAGAAGATAGAGTTGGGATTCAAACCAAGGTCTCGCCAACTCCCAATCCTGAATTGTTAACCACTGTATTATTACACATCCATGGAGTATATGGTATAATTCGTAATGGGTGTTTTACATCTAGTAGTTAAAATTTATGGGAGAAGCTTCATCAACATATCCTTGAAGAGTATTCTGAACTACTTAGACACAGTTGTGCTAAGGCCAGAGAAATCAAAGCTGAGAACATCCCCAGAAAAGACATCTGTCATTGCAGTCATAGACGTTGTTTTTAGAGGGAAATTTGATATAAAAAATTGTCTTCCATCCAGGCCTGGACATTGTCTATTGGCTGCTGAGATTGTTTGGCTAGGAAAGCCAGAAACACGAACAATGATTTAGATTTATATATTCATCTGATTCATCTGGGCCAAAACATTGGGACAGGAGAAGGAAATATTTATTTTATTTTGCTAGGCACAAGGACAAAACGTTTTCTGTTTCATTGGCTTGGTGTGGAAGGGATTCTTGAGCAGTGCTTCCAGTATTTTCGTTGAGTATATAAACAAGATTGATAGTTTGCTTACATTTTCTCCTTTGTGCTTGGCTTTCCCAGGTTTGTCTAACCTCTTCCACGTGGTATTTTATTCTTTGATTTTGTTATGTATTTACTGAGTGTTAATGATATGCAAGCACTGTAGGAAATACCAGTTACATAGGGTCCCTTCTCAGTAAATTAAAAGTGGAAACATCACATGATATTTTCTGGAATGGTAGGTGGGTATATGTTTTTAAATTTATTTTTACAGATGGATCAGTGGATTCTCGAGTTGCATACAATCAGAGCCTATCATCTGACTTTTTTGCTAACCTTTAACATTTAATTTGGCTGGCTATTTTGTTGTTGTTGTTATTGCTGGAGTTGATGCTATTCTGTTCTCCTTGCTTAATGGTATAATTGACTGTACTGCCCAGATGTTTGGGTAGAGTGCTGTTGCCAATTATTCATAAATACTACTCTTAAGGCTTAGAAAAGGAACTTTGATATGAAAATGTTTATGTTTGGGACATGCATTTGACTTCTGCGTGATGTTAGTTTCCTTTGCCCTGATTAGTGCTGGAATTATCTTCTGAAGAATGCCAATTAAGTGCAGACCTGCCCTAGAAAATAAATACCTTTCAAACACTTGCAAAGGGGCACAACTTATCGGCAAAACATCAAAGTATAATGCTGGAGGATTGTATTTTAATCTTGATGACTTTCCTCATTACATTCTTAATTTGGGGCAAATCTCTTAACCTTTTGGTGACTCTTATTTATAACTCGAGCACATGAACATCTCTTAAACTGATATATGTAAATATATCTGACATATAGCCATAAAATGTATATGTATTTATTTGTTAATTTTATTTCTTTAAAATTTTGTGCAGCGTTTAAGAGTTTAAGGGGTTACCCAATCACCCCCAAATTTGGTGGCTTGAAACAACAGTGTTGCCACCCCCTTTTTTCTTAATGGGTCTGCAATTTGGGCAGAACTTGCACGGGGGCAGCTCATCTTTACTGGATATCAGCTGGGGCTGCTTGTATGGAGGTTAGCAGGTCCATTTTTTTCCATTTTGCTAGCTCTTGTCTCGTGGCTAGCAAGTTGGTACAGGCCACTGTCTGGGAGCTCAGTCAGTCCTGTGGACTGGGGTTCTGGTTCCTGTTTACCTGGGCCTTTCCATGGGCTGTTTATAGTTTGTCACAGCATGGTGGCTGGGTTCCAAGAGCAAGTATGCCAAGAGACAGGAAGTGAAAGCTGCCAGTTTCATAAAACCTGGGCTCAGAAACAGATGCGGTGTTGCTTTTGCTATATTTTTCAAGTTTTCACAGATCTCCAGTTCAAGGGGAGGGAACACAGACGCTACTTTTCAATGAGAGAAATGTAAAAGAAAACAAAACAACCACCACATCCTGTAGATGGTTCCTGAATTACTGACAATATATCATGGACCATCGTACATAGCCTTCCCTGTGTTTAACTCTTTTTCCCTATAAAAACATGAATTATCACTTGATATCCTACATCTGCCTTCACCATTAGAGTTGTTACTGAACTCAGGTTTGACTCATGTCCCCAAAAACCAACTCCAAAGATGCTCAACCATGACAGCTTTTTTTTTTTTTTTTTTTTTTTTTTTTTTTTTTT
>NC_041224.1:21322715-21334868 GCF_002837175.3 Physeter macrocephalus | reverse complement strand
GCGGGCCTCTCACTGCCGTGGCCTCTCCCGTTGCGGAGCACAGGCTCCGGATGCGCAGGCTCAGCGGCCATGGCTCACGGGCCCAGCCACTCCGCGCCATATGGGATCCTCCCAGACCGGGGCACGAACCCGTGTCCCCGGCATCGGCAGGCGGACTCCCAACCACTGCGCCACCAGGGAAGCCCTCCATGACAGCTTTTAAGGGGAAAAAGGGGGAAAGAATCTGTTAGTCATTGAGGCAGAAGATCAGATTCTTCATTTTTCCATTGTGTGCAGACCTGCTGACTTGTGATTTTCCTTTGGATGCTATCTTGCCTGTGTGGTCTGCCTGCGGATTTTCTAAGGGGGAAGCTGGGTGTAGAGAGTCAATCATTCTTTAACTATTTAATTCTTTATTCTTACCCCTTTTAATCCAGGAAAGGAATCAACAGGTTAGGCAAGGCATTGTGTACATTCAGTAGAGCAGAAGTCAGGAGTTAGGTTAAGTGTTACCTAGTGATCTCATTTTTATAATTAAGGTTTAAGTGGAACAGAAATAGACAAACAGGAAAAACAGAGCTGTTTACAAATCCCCACTTGTCAGACTTCATTCCATTTCTGTGAGATTAGGGGTGAAGAGCAGTCTTCTGTAACTTCTTCATGCTCACATGGGCATCATATTCTTAAAGTGGAAGATGTCGACATGGGTCTGTAGCATCTCTTTGCTGACAATTTCAGTTGCCCGCTTACATATATGGGCAGAGCAAGCTACAATTATTTTGATGCCCACAAAGATACAGATTATTATGAGCAATAGTGTTAATCCCATTCTCTTGAGGCCAGTTCTTGGAATTGTGTTAGCCATAGACTCAGTAGTGCTCAAGATGGAGCAACTTATGTCATGGCTACAGTCTGGTCATCAGTTAGCTTTTTCCCTCTGGTGGCAATTATATTATCTGTAAGAAGACTCAGGAATGTGCATCAGATACTGAGTCTGTGACCCTATTGTCCTAATCTTGAACTGCTTGAACCTGCTCTTTGTGACTCAGCGGGGGCCTGGGAGATTTCAACTTTTCTACAAGCAGGAGGCAGGGGATGTGGAGGGGCCTTTGTACTTGGGGGTCCCTGTAGGTTTTTGCTCGGTTTCAGAGTCTTTTATTTCATACATTCATGTAAGAAATTCTAATGGAGCAGGTGGAAAAAAAAAGACTATAAAACAGAAGAAAAATGCCACCTATTTGTTGCCACCTATCTCTAAAAGTATTCAAGGCTCTCATAAAAATAGGCAATATGACTTGAATTAAGAAAAATAAAACATGTTACTGAGAAATTCTCATTCAATGTGATATCAATGCATCGGCACAAGGAAAGCCCAAAGCAGAACTAGAGGCCAGTTTTTGATAAATTGTGCTCATACACGTGTATTTATATGACATTCTCACCTTCCTAATCAATGTCACTGATAAGCATCCTCAGCAAGAAAGGGCAGGAGTCACAATCAAGGTAGAGAAAACGCTCCACACATGGGGGTAGAGTGGCCTGTGTGAACGTTAGCTCGGCGTAGAGAAGCAGGATTTTTAAGCAGCTCTGGATATTGAGAAAGAGTTGGAGTAACTGAGCGAAAAGAATGGCCTCAAGTCTTTAAAAAATGTTCACCGAAGCACAATTTCAAAAGCTTTAGCACAAATATATCTTTAGAACAGTTGAGGTTGGAAGATACATAAACCTGATATGAAATAATCTAAAATGGGAAGAGTTTTTTTTGTGGGGGAGAAACTATGAGTCAAATAAGGGGGAATTGAAATTAATATGGGGCACTGAAAATACTAGCCAAAGCTAAATCCTGAAGATTCCTGTAAGAGCAAGGGCATCTCTTCTGGCCCATCACCTTCCAGTAGTTCTGAGGAGGAAGGAGATGGCCATGTGAGAGTAGCTTGTATTCTGGTCACCATCCATGAAGGGTTTTCTAATTCCTCAAACATACCTAATTCCTTGACACTTCTCTCTGCACTCCTGGCAATTAGCACTCACCTGTGATGGCATTTTCGTGTCAGTTATGGTTTATTTGGTTATGTGTGCATTTCCTTCACTCGATATGCCATAATACCATAATTCATTGAATGGATATGGATCTTTCTATTCCATAAAGCAGTCCATTCCATTTTGTATAGTTCTACTTGCTTTTCATTATTGGCATAAACTACCTCCTTGCTGTCCATGGTAAATTTAAGCCTGCCTTTTGTACCAACAGAAAAATTGTAGAGAAACAATCATCTGTTGAGTCTTGTGAATCACAAACACAGCCACATCCAATAAGGATTTGGGATTATACTTTAAACTAATTGCTTTTGCCATAATATCATGCACAATTATGTTAAGAGTAAATGCATTGATACTTACACTACTAAAATGAAAGACCAAATGAAACTGGTGGTGCTGGACTCTAGTCAGATTATCATAATGTTTTTAAGATATACTTAACTTATATTTGCTTTTTTTAGTGCATAGTGAGAGAAATAATTTTTTTAAATAGTTCATCTGAAGCTTTATTAAATACAGCATATATTTGAAAATGTAATTAAAATGGTGTTTAAAGGGGATAAGAAATCAGCAGTATTGCTCACCTCTTGCGTCTGCCTCCACTCCCCCCTTGTTTATGTCCTCATGACCTACCTCTTTACTCCAGTTGTTGCTGTGGCAATGGTTGTATGGACGTATAACCTGATACAACTTTGTCTCAGCTGATCTAATGTTTCTGCCTCAGGACTATTCTGCTATGGTTGTGTTGGATTCTATGGAAGTATACTTAGCCCCTTGGACTTATGCATACATCTGCAAGGGTGAGAGAATGAACACTTCCTGGGGGTAGCCCTTCAGAATGAGCAGAAACCTATAGATGAATACTTATCTCTTCTGTTCTTCATGTAAACAATTCTGAAGTGAATTCAGCAAGGATAGCAGGACCACCCACCGTTGTGGTCAGCTCAGTAGTGCACATTTAGATGGGCTTTTCCTCCTCCTATGTGTTTTTATTCCATCACTCTCACACCAAATGTGAGGTCTATTTCCCCACATCAACCGATTCTCCCACACCAATTGGGTGTCCTACAATTCAGTTCAGTTGTGTCACTAACTACCTCAAGTTTGCACAGACCCCACAGATGAGGGGCTCCGTTCTACAAAAGTGCACCCACTTTAGATGCCAGTTGTAAGACTGGGCCACCTGTCCATCTTGTTATAAAGTTAGGGGGTTCCCACAATCCTGCTCCTCGGGTTTGATGATTTGCTAGAATGGCTCAGGGAAATACTTATGTTTACTGGTATATTATTGTCAACTTAAAAAAAAAAAAACAACAACACAATGTGAGAGATGTGGGTTAAGTTTTATTGGGGGCAAAATGAGGACTATAGCCTGGAAGACAGCAACTCAGCTCTAAGAAGCTGCTCCAAAGAGTAGGGGGCAAGGTCAGTATATATGTGGTTTTGGTGAAGGGGGAGTACATGTACTCAAGCAGAAGGTTTCTGCTAGTCACGAGGAGCAGACATCACCATGAAGGATTTTAGTGCTTTTCTAGATATGAGGAGATAGAAGAATTGGGCTCATAAAGTCGGCTCCTGAAAATATCTACCTGAAGACCTGTTCTGCCAGTTTTTCCTAGAGCACAGAGTGCCTCATTTCTGCTCTCCACCCTGAACTCCTTTCGGGGGGTGTTGAAAGCCAGCAGCTGCAGCAACACATGATTTAATCCTTGTAGAGGTAGATGGCAATTGCCAATTTGTAGTTGACATTATAAAGGGTATGACTCAGGGTCAGCCAAATGGAAAAGATGCATAGGGCAAGGGGAGAGGAGTGCACAGAACTTCATGCCCCCTCTGCGTGCACCACCCTCCCAGCACCGTAGTGTGTTCACCAACTGGGGAGCCCTCTGAAGCTTATTGTTTAGAGGTTTTAGAGGTTTTTATGGAAGTTTCTTTTTTTTTTTTTTTTTTTTTTTTTTTGCGGTACGCGGGCCTCTCACTGCTGTGGCCTCTCCCGTTGCGGGGCACAGGCTCCGCACCGTGAAGGATTTTAGTGCTTTTCTAGATATGAGGAGATAGAAGAATTGGGCTCATAAAGTCGACTCCTGAAAATATCTACCTGAAGACCTGTTCTGCCAGTTTTTCCTAGAGCACAGAGTGCCTCATTTCTGCTCTCCACCCTGAACTCCTTTCGGGGGGTGTTGAAAGCCAGCAGCTGCAGCAACACATGATTTAATCCTTGTAGAGGTAGATGGCAATTGCCAATTTGTAGTTGACATTATAAAGGGTATGACTCAGGGTCAGCCAAATGGAAAAGATGCATAGGGCAAGGGGAGAGGAGTGCACAGAACTTCATGCCCCCTCTGCGTGCACCACCCTCCCAGCACCGCAGTGTGTTCACCAACTGGGGAGCCCTCTGAAGCTTATCGTTTAGAGGTTTTTATGGAAGTTTCTTTTTTTTTTTTTTTTTTTTTGCTGTACGCGGGCTCACTGCGTACACTCACTGCTGTGGCCTCTCCTGTTGCGGAGCACAGGCTCCGGACACACAGGCTCAGTGGCCGTGGCTCACGGGCCCAGCCGCTCCGCGGCACGTGGGATCTTCCCGGACGGGGGCACGAACCCGTGTCCCCTGCATCAGCAGGCGGATTCTCAACCACTGCGCCACCAGGGAAGCCCTGGAAGTTACTTTATATAGGCATAATTGATTAAATCATTGGCCATTTGTGATTGAGGTCTATCTCCATTCTCTCTCTGCTCCCTGGAGGTTCTAAGACATGGTTGGTTCCTCTGGCAACCAGCCCCCATCCTGACACTATCTAGGGGCCCACCAGGAGTCACCTCATTAGCATAAGCTCAGGTATGATTGAAAGGGGCTTGTTATGAATAACAAAAGATGCTCCTATCACGCCTGTCACCCAGGAACTTCCAAATGTTTTAGAAGTTCTGTCAGGAACTGGGAACAAAGACCAAATATTTATTTCTTATGATCGTACCTTCTGTTTTTATTTTTCCCAGTCTCCCATTTGTTTCTTTTGATTACCTTCCAGACTAAAGTAGCTGCATGTAAATTCTTGTCTCAG
Source organism: Physeter macrocephalus (assembly GCF_002837175.3). Taxonomy (NCBI): domain Eukaryota; kingdom Metazoa; phylum Chordata; class Mammalia; order Artiodactyla; family Physeteridae; genus Physeter; species Physeter macrocephalus. The sequence goes on along the minus strand of NC_041224.1, from coordinate 21,329,790 downwards.
ATTCTGTCTTTTGGGGGAAACTGAGCCAAGATAGCAGAAAAAAGGGCAGAGGCAGGAAGGATCATGTTCTCAAGTATTCCTAAACACAAGAGAACCTTAGTTGTTCACTGGGCTCTCCATCACTGCCTTTGAGATGCTGCTCTTCTTATTTTGTTATGCAAAATGTGTGCTGCACAACACTGTCCAATCTCCATGGCAATGACATCATGGAGATATTTACAAGTAAGCATGAGTGTGTATGAAAAAAAAAAACTCGTCAATGACTTGTGCCCTATGAATGTTTTTCATTTGCTCAATTCTAAATTCAAGTACACAAGTCAACCCATAAAAATGGTGTTACTGAATATGTAAAATTCATGTGGAATTCACTCTCCATGCTTATAGAATTGAAAAACTAAAACCACAAAATAGGTTAGGAGCACCACTGTTATGAAAGAGGAAGAAAATATGGGAAGCAAAGAATTCACTACCCCAGCAATGTTACGCGCAGGCTCAGCGGCCATGGCTCACGGGCCCAGCCGCTCCGTGGCATGTGGGATCTTCCCGGACCGGGGCACGAACCCGTGTCCCCTGCATCGGCAGGCGGACTCTCAACCATTGCGCCACCAGGGAAGCCCCCCAGCAATGTTTTTAAAAGGGAGAACACATAATGGTTGGAATCTTCGTTTTAGCAGCTTAATTGAATTTATGTATAACACAATTATGTTCTTGCATTTTCTTCTTAATTTCTTATTTTTGCCTTTGTCTTTTCCTAATAAGATTTGGCTTCATCTTTAAACATGGTTATGTGATCTTTGTCCAGCTCTGGCCTTTGATAAGATGAATGTATACCAAACAGTAGCCCATTAAACATTAAACACATGCATATGACAAATTTCTTCCTGAAATTCTGGAAGATTTGGCTGATTTACTAATCTTTTTGGTGTCCTTGATTAACCTAGGTGTCTGAGTGTATATTTTTTAGTGAAGAATAACTTAAGTGTATGAAAGTAACTTGCAGAACCTGATAATGAAAGTGCCACTGGGCCATGCGAAAGCTTAGATAAGCAAAATGGAATATTGTCAGGAGCCAAAGCAGTGATTCTTACTATCCCACATAAATGTTCTCTTGTCTCTCTCTGCGGGCACAAGGTCTCTCATCTGTCTTTCCTCTATATGTTTGCTTCATTCTTTATCTTCATAACAGCTCCAGACCTATGAGGTCTCCCACCCAAGTGTACAGGAGACACATACTATATCCTAGATGCTTTAAGAGGCACCGTTACTTTATATATTACTAAGAAAATATATTGTCTATCAAATATGATGCACAAGCTTCTGTAAGATGCCTTCTGATTTTATAAATTATAAAATGTGCAAAAATATGTATCTTCCACACACACAAAAAATGTGTATCTTAGTGTCAATGAAATGTGATACTAGAGTGTCTGGTGTCTGGACTCTAAATTACTGGATAGAGTGTCAGCTAAAAAAGCACAACCTGGGAATTCCCTGGCGGTCCAGTGGTTAGGACTCCAAGCTTCCACTGCAGGGAGCACGGGTTCGATCCCTGGTCAGGGAAGATCATGCATGCTGCGTGGTGTGCCCCCCCCCAAAAAAAAACGCACAACCTAAAAGTTGAGAATTATGTTTAATTCCCTGTACTTTCTGAGGACTTCAAGCCTGGGAGGCAGCCTCTGGGATAGCTCTGAGGGACTGTTCTGAAGAGGTAAAGGAAGAGCCAGGATATGTAGGGGTTTTTACAACAAAAACCAGGTAGTGGGAACATCAAAAGATTACTGTTAAAGAAAACCAGATATCGCAAGTTAATGAATTTAACGCTTTTCTATGTATGGGAAGATGCAAGAGTCTGGGCTTACTGAAATCATTCCTTTGATATGTATTTTAATTTGTATGGCCAGTCTCCTATTCTTTCCCATCTTGAGTCCCATCAGGGCTCGCTACTGGGGACGGCTGTAGTGGCTTGATGGCTGCAACATCTTTTGTTTACTGATTTGGCAGGCAACATTTTTCGTTCACATGAGAGAATCTGAGTGAATCAGGCCAGTCAGAGGATCCTCTTTGAGGCTCAGGTGTCTACCCCAGCCTTCATCAGCCATGGCAAGAAGGTGCCAAGGAAAGTTCTCAGGCAAGAGTGGGGGGGCGGCGGGGGGACAAGAATTACAAACGCTGTCTATTGAATATTCTTTAACATTTTCTCGAATTTTACTTTCAATATTTTGGCAACACAAAACATTTCCATACTTACTCTTAGATTTTCTGTTGGTTTTGAATTGCTGTGAAATGAGTTGGAAAGCCATGAAAACAAAAATCTGATGTATATATTAAATTACTAATACTTAAAAAATGAAAAAGTGTATTTGTTGAAAATTTCATTATGGGCACAGCTATAAATTTAAAATTTTCCATTTTGTTGAGGTTTTAGGTATGACTTTTAATGAACTTTTAATTTTGAGATAATTTAGACTTACAGAAGAGTTGCAGAAAAATAGAACAGAGTATTTGGACGCCCTTCATTCAGCCTTTTCTTATGTCAGTGTTGGGGAAGAAGAAGCTTTCTTCTACCCTTCTGGGTTCTTCTGGATGGTCTAAGAGTTAATTTGACATGAGACAGATTCAGAGGAGAAAATCAAAAGTTTAATAACGTGTACACAGGAGAGACCCAGGAGAACTGAGTAACTTGCCAAAATGGCTGAAATTCTCACCTTGAATGCCATCTTCAATTCAAGACAAAAGAGGATGTTGGGGGTAATGGTTTGGGACCTCAACACGGAGGAAGGCAATTTACATAGAGATGGAAAGCAAATATTTGGTAAACAGATGTTTGCTGAGCTATGCTGAGACAATGGGCAGAGAGGAATTTTAGCAGACTTTGCTAGGTCCTTCCCTGTCTACCACACCTAGTTCATATTAATAGTTGTCTACGGTGAGAGCGCCCTTTCTGGAACGGGTCCTCTACCTACACTCTTTAGGTAGTCAGGGGCAAGGTCAAAGATTCTTCCTGAGTCTTTTAGGCCTTGATTGTTTTCAGCTGGAAATAAAATTCATGCCAAAAAGATACTTCAGGGTGGCAAGTTTTGCTCCCCTATGTCAGAATCTACTGTAACCACAGAGCAATGATCAAGACTAAGAACTTGACCAAGTATAATACTATTAACTAGCATACAGAACATATTTGGATTTCACCAGTTTTCTAGTAAAGCCCTATTTCTATTGCCAGGATCCAATCCTGGATTCTGCATCACATTTAATTCTGTGTATTTTAAGTTCTTCCAATTTGTGCCGGTTCCTCAGTCTTTTCTTGTGTGACTTTGACCAGTGCTCTTCAAAAGTGTGGGTCATGTAGAATGTCCCTCAATCTGGGTTGAGAAGATGATTCTGCATGACTAGAATGTGGTTATGCATAATTGAGAAGGATACCACTGAGGTATCAGAGCATAGTATCAGGGGTCTTTAATGTCTATATATTAATAGTGATATATACCTTGATCACTCGGTTAAGGTGTTTTGTCAGGATTTTCTAATAGACAAGTAACTATTTTGCCTTTGAAATTACTGAGTATTTTGGGGGAGATGCTTTGAGTCTAATACCCTGTTTTTAACATCCAGATTTACTCCTATGCTCTTTGATATGCTATCATCCTTTTTCTTTAGTTTCTGACACCAGAAAATGCTCTAGGCTCAATCTTATAATCCCTACCCTTGAAATCAACCAGTCTTCTAAGGACTTGCTCCTTGTGTTGGAGGAGGGTATCAATAACCAGGATTTGAGTGTTCAGATGTGTGCATTTTTTACTGGTTTCATTGCTTCTAATACTCCTCAGTAAATAGAGCTAGGAAATACACGTATATGTAGTAACCCATGTATACACACATCTGCATTTCCCTGTCTCTCTTTCTATCTTAAAAACATTATGATAATCAGACTACAGTACAGCACCACCAGTTTCATTCTAAATGAATTAATTACAAAAAATTTTTTTGGCATTATGTTTGGAAAAGAGTGTGCACAATATTTTTGCTTTGGAATTTATTGAGGCTCCCTTATATTGGAGCCTAATAGTTTATTTTAGTAAATATCCTTCACGTACTGGAAAAGAATGTGTGTTCACGCTTAGATATAGATTCTGTATATATGTAATAACATGTTAGTTTATTTAGATATTCCATGTCTCTGAATTTTTTTTTTCTGTTTGATAGTTTCTGAGTGAAATATATTACAGTGGTTCTCAAAGTGTGGTCCCTGGACCAACAGCATTAATATCACCTGGGAACTTGTTAGAAATGCATATTCTTGGGCCTCGCTCAATGATTTTTATTCTTTTGTAGATGATCAGCCTTTTCTCTCTGAAAGGCTTTTAGAACTTTCTATTTGATGTTCTTAAAACGTACTGTTGTTTGTTTTATTTGGGTTTTTTTTCTCCCTCATAGTTGGCACTCTGAGCCCTTTTTCTTTTTTTTCTTTAAATTTATTATTTATTTTTGGCTGTGTTGGGTCTTCGTTTCTGTGCGAGGGCTTTCTCTAGTTGCAGCAAGTGGGGGCCACTCTTCATCGCGGTGCACGGGCCTCTCACTGTCGCGGCCTCTCTTGTTGCGGAGCACAGGCTCCAGACGCGCAGGCTCAGTGGTTGTGGCTCACGGGCCTAGTTGCTCCGCAGCATGTGGGATCTTCCCAGACCAGATTACTGAGTATTTTGGGGGAGATGCTTTGAGTCTAATACCCTGTTTTTAACATCCAGATTTACTCCTATGCTCTTTGATATGCTATCATCCTTTTTCTTTAGCTTCTGACACCAGAAAATGCTCTAGGCTCAATCTTTTAATCCCTACTCTTGAAATCAACCAGTCTTCTAAGGACTTGCTCCTTGTGTTGGAGGAGGGTATCAATAACCAGGATTTGAGTGCTCAGATGTGTTCATTTTTTACTGGTTTCATTGCTTCTAATACTCCTCAGTAAATAGAACTAGGAAATACACGTATTTGTAGTAACCCATGTATACACACATCTGCATTTCCCTGTCTCTCTTTCTATCTTAAAAACATTATGATAATCAGACAGTACAGCACCACCAGTTTCATTCTAAATGAATTAATTACAAAAAATTTTTTTGGCATTATGTTTGGAAAAGAGTGTGCACAATATTTTTGCTTTGGAATTTATTGAGGCTCCCTTATATTGGAGCCTAATAGTTTAGTAAATATCCTTCATGTACTGGAAAAGAATGTGTGTTCACGCTTAGATATAGATTCTGTATATATGTAATAACATGTTAGTTTATTTAGATATTCCATGTCTCTGAATTTTTTTTTTTTTTCTGTTTGATAGTTTCTGAGTGAAATATATTACAGTGGTTCTCAAAGTGTGGTCCCTGGACCAACAGCATTAATATCACCTGGGAACTTGTTAGAAATGCATATTCTTGGGCCTCACTCAATGATTTTTATTCTTTTGTAGATGATCAGCCCTTTCTCTCTGAAAGGCTTTTAGAACTTTCTATTTGATGTCCTTAAAACGTACTGTTGTTTGTTTTATTTGGGTTTTTTTTCTCCCTCATAGTTGGCACTCTGAGCCCTTTTTCTTTTTTTTCTTTAAATTTATTATTTATTTTTGGCTGTGTTGGGTCTTCGTTTCTGTGCGAGGGCTTTCTCTAGTTGCAGCAAGTGGGGGCCACTCTTCATCGCGGTGCACGGGCCTCTCACTGTCGCGGCCTCTCTTGTTGCGGAGCACAGGCTCCAGACGCGCAGGCTCAGTGGTTGTGGCTCACGGGCCTAGTTGCTCCGCAGCATGTGGGATCTTCCCAGACCAGGGCTCGAACCCGTGTCCCCTGCATTGACAGGCAGATTCTCAACCACTGCGCCACCAGGGAAACCCTCTGAGCCCTTTTTGAACTGAGTTCTTTCACCCCTCTTCAATTCTGAAACATTTATCTCTATTTCTTACACTTTGCCCCTTCAATATTTTACTTTTCTTCTCTCATGACTCTTATATCTGTATCTTGCCTTATGTATTTCCAAATTCCTTAACTTTGAAAAAAATTTTCCACCTCTTTATCCTTTCCAGCTATTTTCTCAGTTTCTAAATTTGTTTCCAGCTCTTTTTTTTAATGGATGACCACAACAAAAGCAACAATGATTGCAATTACCAAACATGAAACACACTCATACTATGACATAATATTGACATTCAGTCCCATAATCCTCCACTGTAACAGCTCCTTTACTTTTCAGTGAGAATTGATTTGTATATTTTTTGCCTCTGAGTCCTTGTGGGATTTTTTTTTAAATTCAAACAGAAAGTCACAAAAATCATAATCATCCTCATCAGTTCACTCAGTCCCATGTAATTAATTTTTTTTCATCTTGATCTTTTAGCACTATTATGAATTCATCAGTTTTCCATTAGAGTTCTGAAAATGCTTATTCATTCAGTACAGCAGTATAGTCAGTTACCAGAAACCTGTACTTGTCAGTCTATTCCATGAATTCCTTAAAGATGAAACCCTTTTATAGGAACATTTTTGTGAAAGCATCAGAGTACACCCAGAACTGTCTGTAAATGACAAAAGACTTAAAAATGACCACCGTTAAAGATTTGATGAAAGTTCATAATAATGCAATTGGCAAGGAAATTTAGTTATTTCTGAGATACACATTTTAAAGTAATAACTGGAATTATGACATAACATTATACCAGAACATATAAGATTTTTAGAAATTTCATGTAATGTCTGAAAAATTTATATTAACATATTTCCATACAAATAACCCAAAGGAAGTTTAGTTGTTTTTTATTTGTTTGTTTGTATACTGCGGGTTCTTATTAGTCATCAGTTTTATACACATCAGTGTATACCTGTCAATCCCAATCGCCCAATTCACCACACCACCATCCCCACACCACCGCGGTTTTCCCCGCTTGGTGTCCATACGTTTGTTCTCTACGTCTGTGTCTCAACTTCTGCCCTGCAAACCAGTTCATCTGTACCATTTTTCTAGGTTCCACATACATGCATTAATATACGATATTTGTTTTTCTCTTTCTGACTTACTTCACTCTGTATGACAGTCTCTAGAT
>NC_041224.1:21320655-21321113 GCF_002837175.3 Physeter macrocephalus | reverse complement strand
AGTATAGTCATTTTCACAATATTGATTCTTCCAATCCAATAACATGGTATATCTCTCCATCTGTTGGTATCATCTTTAATTTCTGTCATCAGTGTCTTATAGTTTTCTGCATACAGGTCTTTTGTTTCCCTAGGTAGGTTTATTCCTAGGTATTATTTTTGTTGCAATGGTAAATAGGAGTGTTTCCACAATTTCTCTTTCAGATTTTTCATCATTAGTGTATAGGAATGCAAGAGATTTCTGTGCATTAATTTTGAATCCTGCAACTTTACCAAATTCATTGATTAGCTCTATTAGTTTTCTGGTGGTATTTTTAGGATTCTCTATGTATAGTATCATGTTATCTGCAAACAGTGACAGTTAGATGCCCTGCACTTCCTGGACTTGGGTGGCTATTTCCTTTTCCATGTTAGGTAAGTTTTCGACTATAATCTCTTCAAATATTTTCTCTGGTCCTT
>NC_041224.1:21234199-21320242 GCF_002837175.3 Physeter macrocephalus | reverse complement strand
TTTTACTTTTTCTTTTCCAATTTGTATTCCTTTTCTTTTTCTTCCCTGATTGCCGTGGCTAGGACTTCCAAAACTATGTTGAATAATAGTGGTGAGATATGAGTATAGCTACTCCAGTGTTCTTCTCATTTCCATTTGCATGGAATATCTTTTTCCATCTCCTCACTTTCAGTCATATAGTCCTCTGCGTTTTCCTTTTGTCTGTCTTTCTGTGAATGTGTTTTTTGTTCCACAGGCTGCAGGATTGTAGTTCTTCTTGCTTCTGCTGTCTGCCCTCTGGTGGATGAGGCTATCTAAGAGGCTTGATGGGAGGGACTGGTGGTGGGTAGAGCTGACTGTTGCTCTGGTGGGCAGAGCTCAGTAAAACTTTAATCCATTTGCCTGTTGATGGGTGGGGCTGGGTTCCCTCCCTATTGGTTGTTTGTCCTGAGGCAACCCAACACTGGAGCCTACCTGGGCTCTTTGGTGGGGCTAATGACAGACTCTTGGCCTGAGCCCTCCAAGGAGTACTTCCCAGAACTTCTGCTGTCAGTGTCCTTGTCCCCAAGGTGAGCCACAGCCCCTCCCCCCTGCCTCTGCAGGAGACCCTCCAACACTAGCAGGTAGGTCTGGTTCAGACTCCTATGGGGTCACTGCTCCTTCCCCTGGGTCCCTATGCGCACACTACTTTGTGCCCTTCAGGAGTGGAGTCTCTGTTTCCCCCAGTCCTGTCAAAGTCCTGCAATCATTTCCCACTAGGCTTCAAAGTCTGATTCTCTAGGAATTTCTCCTCCCGTTGCTGGACCCCCAGGTTGGGAAGCCTGACGTGGGGCTCAGAACCTTCACTCCAGTGGGTGGACTTCTGTGGTATAAGTGTTCTCCAGTCTGTGAGTCACCCACCCAGCAGTTATGGGATTTGATTTTACTGTGATTGCACCCCTCCGACCATCTCATTGTGGCTTCTCCTTTGTCTTTGGATGTGGGGTATCTTTTCTGGTGAGTTCCAGTGTCTTCCTGTCGATGATTGTGCAGCAGCTAGTTGTGATTCTGGTGTTCTCACAAGAGGGAGTGAGAGCACATCCTTCTACTCTTCCATCTTGGTTCTGTTTTTTAAAAATAAAAACAACATTCATCTTATTACTTAAATTATGTATTGCTTCATTATTTCAAATATAGTATTTTTCATAGTTATTATTACACTTGGCCTTTTTTGTGACTACTTTTTCTACCTTCAAATTGTCAATTTTTTGAATATCGCCCAAATTTTTCAACTCAATTTCCTGGTCCTCCTGACAGTAATTCTGCTGTAGATTTTATATGTTGCTAATTCATCTGATTTCATTTGAGGTCATCTTAAGCTTCAGTTGTCTAGTTATTTTTGTCTGTGTGTGGTTATCTGGAGTACCCTCTGGCAATGTGAATTTGCAGATAGCCAAAAACTCAGGATCTTATCCTTGTTATTCTGGGATACTGTTAGGAGAGGGGAGGTGAGAGAACACTGGTTATTATGGAGCTCGACATGGCATAACCACACCCAGAACCACCTTTATTCCTTGAAAGAGAAACAGCATTGGGCCATAGAGACTCCCCAGGTTTTAATCCTCCAGCCGTGGGAGACTTGAACAGGAAGAAGTGGAGGAGGAATGCAGGAGATCCTACCTGTTTGCATCAACCCCTAACAGGTGTTTGTGCTGTAGCAGGTGTTGTTTGTGCTACTTTAGACAGCCCCCTCCCTAACCGGCACCAGAGGCCTGGGCTGTTGCTGCAAATTCCTGCGAGTGTACACATAACAGGTGTCCAGGGCAGCACAAGGGAGAGGAAGGGCCTTCCCCCTACAGCTGTCACTCCCCCCACCAGTGTACCCCAATTCGAGACAGCTTGCATTCTTACTGGGAGTTGGTCACATTTGTTTACTTGATTTGGTTTTTTGTTCTGGAATCGGTTTGTTTCCTAATTCTGTATATTCTCCAGGGTTGAATTTTGGAAAGAGGTATCAGCAGCTCCATGCTACCTTGCCATGTTGGCAGGTCACTTAATTTGCCGTGATCTATGAACTGATAACTGCTGGTGGAAGCCCGAGAGCTGCCAGAGCCTGTCCATTTCAGATTCCCATTGTCAAGCTCTTCCTGCCCTGAACCGACCCTTCCTAGGGATGCACACTGCACCTAAAATAGCAACTTTCCTTCCCTTTCCTTCAATTCTCAATTTTCTCCTTGTCACCTTCAATCTCAGTAAATGGCCAAGATTTCTGTTTGAGAAAGACAGATGAAACATGAGCTCCCCTGCCCAAGTTCTTACTTATTTCTTCATATTCTTTTCTCATCCCAACCTTCCATCCAGTTCTAGTATTAAGTAGTTATTCCTGAAATAACCTTTCCACTTGTTCTCTGGGTCCCATTTTCCCTGGGACAATTTATCCATATTCATCTTTTATATTGTTAGCATTATTTTTGTTTTAAAATAATTTTGTTACCATTTCCTAAAACTATATAGATTTACATAAAAACTTAAATATATAAGATAATATAAATTTTAATAGTAATAATAAAAAACAGATGTAAAATAATTGTCTTAGTTCTTGTTTGCAGGCAGAATAGAGCCTGAGGCAAAAGCTTTCTGTGCTAAGCTTTATGGGGACCGAACAAAGGCGTGTGAGACAGGGAAGAAGGGTGAGCAAATACGAAGCTGTAGATCACTGATGCTCACAGCTTTCTCAGGGAGCCTAATACTCATTTGTGCCCTGATGTCCTCAGGGGGGCTCCATGAAGCTATTGTCCAACAAATAGTCTACTGGGGGCAAGAAAAAAGAATTTATCGATTGGGCTCTTCCTCTCATTTGTCAAAGTTTATCTTGTCAGAGTGCCAGCTTCCTTGCATTTTCTGTCCTGCATCATTGATTGTGTGCCTCAGCAAAAACAGGGGACGTCCAGGGTGGAAGTCAAGGTGCACAGGGAGGGGTGTGGAGAGGCAGGGGTGACTTGTGCCGAGACACATGAAGGACTAGGAGTTGTCACCTCAGAGGGTTGCTCTGTCTAGACAGCAAGGCAAGGGTGTCCCATGTACTGAACTCCAGCAACAGTATATAACGGGTACAAAGAATATGAGGTGGAATAACCAGGTACTCACCACCCAGATTAAGGAGGAGAATAAAACCAGTAACACTGTGGCTTCCTAGATATCTTTTCTCCATTCAAACCCTCTTCTTCCCCTTCCCAATGAAATCTATTCTGATTTTTGTATTATAATTCCATTGTCAGTTGCATTTTTAAAATACGTAGTACATATTCTTAACAATATATTTATTCTGGATCTTGAACCATCTATAAATTGCATCCTGCTCCGTATTTTTCTGTGATTTGCTTTTGCAGTTGTTGAGGAAATGTAGCTAAAGACAAAATCTCCTGCCAACCCAGGAAACCTGTCCACAGAGGCAGAAGAGAAAGAAAACAATTTTATTATTGGGTAAGCATTAAAGCAGAGTGTGATGTAGATCACAGGCAAGTGGTGTTATAATTTGGCAATATAAGTTTACCAAGATTGTTGACTGAGTTTACCTCACATTTATGGTATATTGTTTGTTCATTTTATTTATCATTACGTGTAAAAGTCAGGTTTTTAAGTTTTCACCAATCTGTTGTATGTAAAATATTCTCAGTTTTAATTTTCATATCCCTGATTAAAAATGAGATTGGGCATATTTTCATTTATTTATAAGGCATTCATATTTCTTCTCTTGCTCATCTTTCAATTGGTGGTTTATCTTTTTCTTTTTGGTTTACAAGACTTGATTATATATTTTGATTTATGCTGTATGAATTGCAAAAATACCTTCTAGGTTTGGAACTTGATTTTACATTTTCTTATAAAATACTTTCTGGTGAAAGATCCTAGTTTTAATGAGTCAAGTTTATTTTTCAATCATGATTTATGCTTTTGTGTCTTGTTTAAGAAAGTCATGCTCACAGGGTCCTGAAGATAGTCATCTGTGTATTTGTTTTCTTTTCATTTTTTTCTTTTTTCATCTATATTTTTTAAATTAAAAAAAAGTTTTCATATTTAAGGCTCTGATCTTCTAAAAATGATTTTTCTGTATGGTGTGAATTCCCATTTCTGTTTTTTTATGTGTTTAATTAGTATTCCAACATCGCTGTTTTATTAATCCATTTTCCATCATCATCATTTAAGCTCCGAGTTCATCTCTACTGATCAGCATTGCCTTCCCTGTCATATATCATGTTTCCATGTATATAAAGGTCAATTTTTAGGGCTTTTTATTCCTGAGGGCCCCACTGGGGAGCCACATGTTCATTGGTGTGACAGGGATAAATTGAAAATTTTTACATTTCTATTTTTAGTTTCTGTTTCATTCTGCTATTGATTCTCTCCTTTATCTTTCTTTGGTTTATTCTTTTTTTTTTTTTAAATGACTTTTTTTTAACATCTTTATTGGAGTATAATTGCTTTACAATGTTGTGTTAGTTTCTGCTCTACAACAAAGTGAATCAGTTATACATATACATGTATCCCCATATCTCCTCCCTCTTGCATCTCCCTCCCACCCTCCCTATCCTACCCCTCTAGGTGGTCACAAAGTGGAGTCTCTGTTTCCCCCAGTCCTGTCAAAGTCCTGCAATCATTTCCCACTAGGCTTCAAAGTCTGATTCTCTAGGAATTTCTCCTCCCGTTGCTGGACCCCCAGGTTGGGAAGCCTGACGTGGGGCTCAGAACCTTCACTCCAGTGGGTGGACTTCTGTGGTATAAGTGTTCTCCAGTCTGAGAGTCACCCACCCAGCAGTTATGGGATTTGATTTTACTGTGATTGCACCCCTCCGACCATCTCATTGTGGCTTCTCCTTTGTCTTTGGATGTGGGGTATCTTTTCTGGTGAGTTCCAGTGTCTTCCTGTCGATGATTGTGCAGCAGCTAGTTGTGATTCTGGTGTTCTCACAAGAGGGAGTGAGAGCACATCCTTCTACTCTTCCATCTTGGTTCTGTTTTTTAAAAATAAAAACAACATTCATCTTATTACTTAAATTATGTATTGCTTCATTATTTCAAATATAGTATTTTTCATAGTTATTATTACACTTGGCCTTTTTTGTGACTACTTTTTCTACCTTCAAATTGTCAATTTTTTGAATATCGCCCAAATTTTTCAACTCAATTTCCTGGTCCTCCTGACAGTAATTCTGCTGTAGATTTTATATGTTGCTAATTCATCTGATTTCATTTGAGGTCATCTTAAGCTTCAGTTGTCTAGTTATTTTTGTCTGTGTGTGGTTATCTGGAGTACCCTCTGGCAATGTGAATTTGCAGATAGCCAAAAACTCAGGATCTTATCCTTGTTATTCTGGGATACTGTTAGGAGAGGGGAGGTGAGAGAACACTGGTTATTATGGAGCTCGACATGGCATAACCACACCCAGAACCACCTTTATTCCTTGAAAGAGAAACAGCATTGGGCCATAGAGACTCCCCAGGTTTTAATCCTCCAGCCGTGGGAGACTTGAACGGGAAGAAGTGGAGGAGGAATGCAGGAGATCCTACCTGTTTGCATCAACTCCTAACAGGTGTTTGTGCTGTAGCAGGTGTTGTTTGTGCTACTTTAGACAGCCCCCTCCCTAACCGGCACCAGAGGCCTGGGCTGTTGCTGCAAATTCCTGCGAGTGTACACATAACAGGTGTCCAGGGCAGCACAAGGGAGAGGAAGGGCCTTCCTCCTACAGCTGTCACTCCCCTCACCAGTGTACCCCAATTCGAGACAGCTTGCATTCTTACTGGGAGTTGGTCACATTTGTTTACTTGATTTGGTTTTTTGTTCTGGAATCGGTTTGTTTCCTAATTCTGTATATTCTCCAGGGTTGAATTTTGGAAAGAGGTATCAGCAGCTCCATGCTACCTTGCCATGTTGGCAGGTCACTTAATTTGCCGTGATCTATGAACTGATAACTGCTGGTGGAAGCCCGAGAGCTGCCAGAGCCTGTCCATTTCAGATTCCCATTGTCAAGCTCTTCCTGCCCTGAACCGACCCTTCCTAGGGATGCACACTGCACCTAAAATAGCAACTTTCCTTCCCTTTCCTTCAATTCTCAATTTTCTCCTTGTCACCTTCAATCTCAGTAAATGGCCAAGATTTCTGTTTGAGAAAGACAGATGAAACATGAGCTCCCCTGCCCAAGTTCTTACTTATTTCTTCATATTCTTTTCTCATCCCAACCTTCCATCCAGTTCTAGTATTAAGTAGTTATTCCTGAAATAACCTTTCCACTTGTTCTCTGGGTCCCATTTTCCCTGGGACAATTTATCCATATTCATCTTTTATATTGTTAGCATTATTTTTGTTTTAAAATAATTTTGTTACCATTTCCTAAAACTATATAGATTTACATAAAAACTTAAATATATAAGATAATATAAATTTTAATAGTAATAATAAAAAACAGATGTAAAATAATTGTCTTAGTTCTTGTTTGCAGGCAGAATAGAGCCTGAGGCAAAAGCTTTCTGTGCTAAGCTTTATGGGGACCGAACAAAGGCGTGTGAGACAGGGAAGAAGGGTGAGCAAATACGAAGCTGTAGATCACTGATGCTCACAGCTTTCTCAGGGAGCCTAATGCTCATTTGTGCCCTGATGTCCTCAGGGGGGCTCCATGAAGCTATTGTCCAACAAATAGTCTACTGGGGGCAAGAAAAAAGAATTTATCGATTGGGCTCTTCCTCTCATTTGTCAAAGTTTATCTTGTCAGAGTGCCAGCTTCCTTGCATTTTCTGTCCTGCATCATTGATTGTGTGCCTCAGCAAAAACAGGGGACGTCCAGGGTGGAAGTCAAGGTGCACAGGGAGGGGTGTGGAGAGGCAGGGGTGACTTGTGCCGAGACACATGAAGGACTAGGAGTTGTCACCTCAGAGGGTTGCTCTGTCTAGACAGCAAGGCAAGGGTGTCCCATGTACTGAACTCCAGCAACAGTATATAACGGGTACAAAGAATATGAGGTGGAATAACCAGGTACTCACCACCCAGATTAAGGAGGAGAATAAAACCAGTAACACTGTGGCTTCCTAGATATCTTTTCTCCATTCAAACCCTCTTCTTCCCCTTCCCAATGAAATCTATTCTGATTTTTGTATTATAATTCCATTGTCAGTTGCATTTTTAAAAACCAGGTACTCACCACCCAGATTAAGGAGGAGAATAAAACCAGTAACACTGTGGCTTCCTAGATATCTTTTCTCCATTCAAACCCTCTTCTTCCCCTTCCCAATGAAATCTATTCTGATTTTTGTATTATAATTCCATTGTCAGTTGCATTTTTAAAATACATAGTACATATTCTTAACAATATATTTATTCTGGATCTTGAACCATCTAAAATTGCATCCTGCTCCGTATTTTTCTGTGATTTGCTTTTGCAGTTGTTGAGGAAATGTAGCTAAAGACAAAATCTCCTGCCAACCCAGGAAACCTGTCCACAGAGGCAGAAGAGAAAGAAAACAATTTTATTATTGGGTAAGCATTAAAGCAGAGTGTGATGTAGATCACAGGCAAGTGGTGTTATAATTTGGCAATATAAGTTTACCAAGATTGTTGACTGAGTTTACCTCACATTTATGGTATATTGTTTGTTCATTTTATTTATCATTACGTGTAAAAGTCAGGTTTTTAAGTTTTCACCAATCTGTTGTATGTAAAATATTCTCAGTTTTAATTTTCATATCCCTGATTAAAAATGAGATTGGGCATATTTTCATTTATTTATAAGGCATTCATATTTCTTCTCTTGCTCATCTTTCAATTGGTGGTTTATCTTTTTCTTTTTGGTTTACAAGACTTGATTATATATTTTGATTTATGCTGTATGAATTGCAAAAATACCTTCTAGGTTTGGAACTTGATTTTACATTTTCTTATAAAATACTTTCTGGTGAAAGATCCTAGTTTTAATGAGTCAAGTTTATTTTTCAATCATGATTTATGCTTTTGTGTCTTGTTTAAGAAAGTCATGCTCACAGGGTCCTGAAGATAGTCATCTGTGTATTTGTTTTCTTTTCATTTTTTTCTTTTTTCATCTATATTTTTTAAATTAAAAAAAAGTTTTCATATTTAAGGCTCTGATCTTCTAAAAATGATTTTTCTGTATGGTGTGAATTCCCATTTCTGTTTTTTTATGTGTTTAATTAGTATTCCAACATCGCTGTTTTATTAATCCATTTTCCATCATCATCATTTAAGCTCCGAGTTCATCTCTACTGATCAGCATTGCCTTCCCTGTCATATATCATGTTTCCATGTATATAAAGGTCAATTTTTAGGGCTTTTTATTCCTGAGGGCCCCACTGGGGAGCCACATGTTCATTGGTGTGACAGGGATAAATTGAAAATTTTTACATTTCTATTTTTAGTTTCTGTTTCATTCTGCTATTGATTCTCTCCTTTATCTTTCTTTGGTTTATTCTTTTTTTTTTTTTAAATGACTTTTTTTTAACATCTTTATTGGAGTATAATTGCTTTACAATGTTGTGTTAGTTTCTGCTCTACAACAAAGTGAATCAGTTATACATATACATGTATCCCCATATCTCCTCCCTCTTGCATCTCCCTCCCACCCTCCCTATCCTACCCCTCTAGGTGGTCACAAAGGGAGTTGTCACCTCAGAGGGTTGCTCTGTCTAGACAGCAAGGCAAGGGTGTCCCATGTACTGAACTCCAGCAACAGTATATAACGGGTACAAAGAATATGAGGTGGAATAACCAGGTACTCACCACCCAGATTAAGGAGGAGAATAAAACCAGTAACACTGTGGCTTCCTAGATATCTTTTCTCCATTCAAACCCTCTTCTTCCCCTTCCCAATGAAATCTATTCTGATTTTTGTATTATAATTCCATTGTCAGTTGCATTTTTAAAATACGTAGTACATATTCTTAACAATATATTTATTCTGGATCTTGAACCATCTAAAATTGCATCCTGCTCCGTATTTTTCTGTGATTTGCTTTTGCAGTTGTTGAGGAAATGTAGCTAAAGACAAAATCTCCTGCCAACCCAGGAAACCTGTCCACAGAGGCAGAAGAGAAAGAAAACAATTTTATTATTGGGTAAGCATTAAAGCAGAGTGTGATGTAGATCACAGGCAAGTGGTGTTATAATTTGGCAATATAAGTTTACCAAGATTGTTGACTGAGTTTACCTCACATTTATGGTATATTGTTTGTTCATTTTATTTATCATTACGTGTAAAAGTCAGGTTTTTAAGTTTTCACCAATCTGTTGTATGTAAAATATTCTCAGTTTTAATTTTCATATCCCTGATTAAAAATGAGATTGGGCATATTTTCATTTATTTATAAGGCATTCATATTTCTTCTCTTGCTCATCTTTCAATTGGTGGTTTATCTTTTTGGTTTACAAGACTTGATTATATATTTTGATTTATGCTCTATGAATTGCAAAAATACCTTCTAGGTTTGGAACTTGATTTTACATTTTCTTATAAAATACTTTCTGGTGAAAGATCCTAGTTTTAATGAGTCAAGTTTATTTTTCAATCATGATTTATGCTTTTGTGTCTTGTTTAAGAAAGTCATGCTCACAGGGTCCTGAAGATAGTCATCTGTGTATTTTTTTTCTTTTCATTTTTTTCTTTTTTCATCTATATTTTTTAAATTAAAAAAAGTTTTCATATTTAAGGCTCTGATCTTCTAAAAATGATTTTTCTGTATGGTGTGAATTCCCATTTCTGTTTTTTTATGTGTTTAATTAGTATTCCAACATCGCTGTTTTATTAATCCATTTTCCATCATCATCATTTAAGCTCCGAGTTCATCTCTACTGATCAGCATTGCCTTCCCTGTCATATATCATGTTTCCATGTATATAAAGGTCAATTTTTAGGGCTTTTTATTCCTGAGGGCCCCACTGGGGAGCCACGTGTTCATTGGTGTGACAGGGATAAATTGAAAATTTTTACATTTCTATTTTTAGTTTCTGTTTCATTCTGCTATTGATTCTCTCCTTTATCTTTCTTTGGTTTATTCTTTTTTTTTTTCCAAATGACTTTTTTTTAACATCTTTATTGGAGTATAATTGCTTTACAATGTTGTGTTAGTTTCTGCTCTACTCCATGCCACTCTCTCACTTTGTCCCAGCTTACCCTTCCCACTCCCTGTGTCCTCAAGTCCGTTCTCTGTGTGCATTAGATGACATTCTTGAGATGGTTTTTAGTCCAATCTCTGTGTTCTTTCTGTCTGGAAGGGTGACTCAATATATTTCAAAGTTTCTCATTCTATTTTCTGTACCTCTTAAATTCTCCTATTTAACTGAACTGCATCTGGGTCATTTCTTCACATTTATTCTGGTTTATTAATTCTCTCTTTGGTTTTGTTTCATGTGCTGTTTAAGTCTTCCCTGGAGTATTGAACTTCAATGATTATCGTTTTTAGACCTTTTTCTTGGTTCTTTGTCAAATTGGCTTGGTCATTTTTAATAGTGTCTTGATCCTTGGCTATGGTTTGATTCTTTGTTCTTTAAACGTTTTATTGCTTGATTTTATCTTCTACGTATTCTGGTATTAGATTCCTCAGGGATCTAAATCTGCTGTCTTTGTTTCTACTGGCTCTCACCCAAGATGACTGGTTTTCATATGTATTTGTTAATTATTTTGGACTAATATTTGACTGTGGGGAAAATCCTATGGGAGCTAAGTGGAGGATACTTTCCTCCAGAGAGGATTTGTGTGATCATCCTGGGTGCACTTGAATAAATATTTTGGCTTTTACTTCACAGATCATATGTGTGATATGAAGTCAAGCCCAAGATGCATGTGGTGGCAGGTCCATGGCTAAACTATTTTTATGAGAGACCATTTGTCTTCTTTATTTCTCCCCTAGAACCAAAACTAGGACAGACAGGTTTAGCTCCCTTTGCTGTACAGCTGAGTTGTCAGGTCATTCTTTCCCTCTGGTTGTTGGGGCTGGGGCAGACTTCAGTCCAGTTTCCATCTGCAAAGGTCCTGTCCTCAGATATCAGCATGGTGGAGCTCTAGACTCCTGTTGTTGGCATTTGTCACCAGAACATTTCCAGCTTCATATTGTCTTTATCACTCTATTTTTAGCTTATCATCATTATTTCTTCACTCTTGGGGATTTTCCCAGACTTTCTTTTTAGAAGAGCAATGCATTTTAAAAATATGATTTTGTAATTTATCAAATATCAATTTTTTAATGCAGTAGGTTGGCCTAGCGAGTTCAGAGTATTAATTCCCAAACGGCCAGAAACAAATGTCTCAGTGTCTTTCCAGAAATATATATGAAACAACATTTCAGTTACTCTGAGCTTCTGGAGAAGAAGGAAATAAAGGAAATAAATAATTGCCTGGCAACGTGGGAAGGTACTTTGCAAATATCTCAACATTTTGGGAGGTGGTATGGCTAAATATCATTAAGAGAAGACATTTTACTGTAACCACAGCTTCTGAAATGCCTGCAGGATAGAAGAGGTTGATTCATTAATTCTATTCTCTGTGTTAACTGTGAACTGTTGCCTTAAATTACTTTCTAAGGGCTATAGATTATAGTCACATCCTCATGGAGAGGACTAGATGTATAGAAAATCTCAATTATAGAATCTGTAATAAAATTTTCTTAGCCAAGTCTCTGTTCTAAGATCCTTCTTTCTGACACTATCTATGACATGAATGTTATCTTAGAACTGATAAAATTCAGTATCTGCTGAATAGCCTCACATTTTGAGTGTCCTGACTTAATTTTAATAATGAACCAAGTGATACCACTCCAATAATGAAATTAAAGTGTTTTTTAAAATAAATCTTATTAAAGATGTAAAACTCAGGGAAAACTGAAAATATGTTGAGTTAAATTTCTTGACACTGGTGTAATACTGGAAAATTTAAATGACCTCCTGCCTTTTCAATTCATCCTGCAGACAACTCTCATAGTATTTTCTTAAAGTACAGATCTCAGTACATGACCCTTCCTTTACTCAAGGAACTTTAATTTCTGTTTCTAACTTCTTGCCAGAAATTTCTATGCGGATGCTCAGTTTACAGTCAAATGATACCTATCTGAACTAAGCTTAGTTACACTTAGCCCCATTAAATCAAGATTTATTGAAGTCTTCCTTTATGTTTTATTCTGTGCAAGGCAAAGTGAGTCAAAGATGGATTAGCCGTGGTACTTACCTTCCAGGTGACTTTCAGCCCAATGGGGGTGGGTAGGAGGGACAGAAAGCATGTTTAAAAAAAAAGAATCACATGGTATGGTAAGGGCTAAAGTGGAAATTTATACAAGTGATCCTTTCTCTTTCTCAATTTTCACAGCATTTTATCTTTATCTCTCATGACATTATTACTTTCACCTTTTAGTAGTTTTCTCCTCTGACTTCTATGACCTCAAACTTTTTGAGGTGCAAAGTATAGATATGTTGTGTGCTTTTTAAGACAATTATTTGGGCAGTTTTAGGATTACAGAAAAATTGAGGGGGAGGGACAGAGATACCCCATTTACCCCTTCCCCGCCGCCCCCCCAGCTTCCCTCACCAGAGTGGTACATTTGTTACCACTGATGAACCTACATCGAAACATCAAAATTACACCAAGTCCATAGTTTACGTTCGGGTTCTTTCTTGATGTTGTACTTTCTTTGAGTTTGGGCAAATATAATTACATGTATCTACCATTAGAGTATCAAACAGCATATTTTCACTGCCCTGAAAATCCTCTGTTCTGCTTATTCAGCCCTCTCTCCCCCATCATCTCTTTAAATTCTCTAACACCTTTAGCTGAGTGCCTTGCATGGAAAAGTAACAATAACAGAACAACAGCAGTAACACCAGTAACAATGTAAATCACTTCAATAGTGTTAACTGTGTGTTAGTCTCTGTTCTAGGGTTTTGTGATGTATTAACTCATTTAATCGACACAACTATACTGGGCTCTATCACTATCCCCATGCAACTAATGAGACTAAGGCACGAGTTAAGTGAAATAACTTGCTCAGACTCGCTTAGCTAGTAATGCAGAGCCCAGAGCTGGGCTGTAGATAGTCAGCAAATTTTTTTTTTTTTTTTTTTTTTTTTTTGCGGTACGCGGGCCTCTCAAGTGAACCTTTTTCTAACTGTGATTGTGTAGTGGGGGAAGAACCTGGTAACTTGTAGCGCAGTTGGTGCCACTGCTTTGTATATATATATTTTTTTTTTTTTTTTTTTTTTTTTGTGGTACGCGGGCCTCCATCTGCTGCGGCCTCTCCCGTTGCGGAGCACAGGCTCCGGACGCGCAGGCTCAGCGGCCATGGCTCACGGGCCCAGCCGCTCCGCGGCATGTGGGATCCTCCCAGACCGGGGCGCGAACCCGGTTCCCCTGCATCGGCAGGCGGACGCGCAACCACTGCGCCACCAGGGAAGCCCCCCAGTAAATATATTTTGAAAACATAATTAATATCAGGTAGCTGTTTAAAGAAAAACAAACACAAAGTCAGAAATTCTGCATCTAATACTAATGCATTTTCCTTCCGTGTTCAGGTTACATAATTTGTGGAGACTGTAAAACTCTCTGTATTAAAGATTTTATTTATATCTGGTGGGAAACTCCTTAGTAGTGTTTTTGCCCTAAGACATAAAAGATTGACACATTTTACCCCTAGCAGTTCAAGTTGGATTGTCCTCAAAGGACAGAAACTTCATCAGCATTCTGGACATTTCTTGTGTTCTACATGGAAGCTTCCCCAATTCTCTGAATATAAATAAGCTTTACCTGCGATACGTAACAGCTGACTTTATAACTTACGTATTAATGGAGTACGCTAAACTGAAAGTCATTTAGAAACCTGAACTTTCTGCCCTCTTCGTCTTTTACCTTCAGGCCTGAAGATAATCAGAGCTTGTTAGAATTAGAAGGGGCTTTGGATCGTGTGGTCCAACCAACTCCTTTTATGCAGAAGCAAGCTACAGTTCAGAGCAGCTCTGATTCACCTGAGGCCACGCCATAAGTTAAGAGAGAACAGAAATGAGGACAGTCCTGTTTAGAGATGAGATGGACATGCACAAAACAATCGGAGACATGTTTGGAGGATAGCATGAGCTTTTACTGTGGGGGAAAAAAAATATACACCATTCTCTGTATTCAAGTAGTTTATAGTAGGAAGAAGATAATGCAGGGGCACAAGGTACTACATTACAGAGCAGACTGATAGGGTCCACACAGGTGATAGAGGCTGGTTTATATGGGATTACAGAGGAATAAAGGGTGCGTTGTGGCTGTTGTATTCAGGAAAACTCATTTATTCATTTTATCATTCATTTTTATTTAGCATATGCTCTAAGCCCCACTCTACATGCTGGAGAATCAGTGATGAGCAAGATAGACATGCTTTGTCCTCATAGAGTTTATAAACTTATTGAGATAGATAGGTCTTCATTTATTTCTGCATTGTTAACAATGAAAGTTCAGAATAAGCAAAGGCTATTTATTCAGAGCTTGCTATAGCAGGGAGTCAGCCACTGCCGTCACTTGAATTTGACAGAGACCCAAAGACAGGCAGAGGAGTGGGAAAACTATAATAGAGAAAAAGGGAAGGCTTCATATGTGCCCTGATTGAAGGCTGTTGGCAGGGGAAGCTGTAGGCAGGCTAATAAAAGTGGACACCTTATGGGGTTAGCTAGGGGTACATGTTTGGCTTTGTCCAGTTGACTCTAAGTTGGAAGTGGGTCAAAAATTAGGGAAGCAGTTATTAACACTGGTCATTTAGGGGCCAATTTGTTACAGAGGTTATTGTTTGGCTTCCTGGAATGGCTGTTAGAGATTGTAGTCTGACTTCCAACAAGTCTGATTTGTAGAAAATAGGTTGGCTTCCTGGGCTGGTTGCTACAGTGTGGGTCAGAGTTCTATTTACACATGACCTAGACACTATTTACTTAGTCTCCACCAAGAAAACAAATGCTCTGAATCATATAAATAAATGCTACAAAAATAAAAAACCAGGGAAAGGAATAACGTGTGGTCAAAAGGTGAGAAGGATGTTATTTCAGACAGGGTAGTTGGAGAAGGCTTCTCTGAAAGTAACATTTGAGTAGAAATTTGAATGATGTGAATGAGAAAGCCATGAGACTTTGGGAGGTAAGTGGAGAAGAATGTTTCTGGTGGAGGACAAAGCAGGTGTAAAGGCTCAGTGGTGGGAAGAGCCTGGAGAGTGTTGAAGACAGTGAGGACTGTTCAGAGAGACCTGGGGCTGGGGGATTGGTGTCCTCTGGATCTTACTCTAAGGTCATCAAAAGGCATTGGCAGTGAGATGACCTAACTGCCAAAGGTCAGTTTGGCCACCATGTGAAGAATCGTAGGTATGCAGTCAAATATGGAAGCAGGGAAAACAGTTAGAAAGCTAATGGTGAGAACAAGTTTGAGCAGGATATTTAAGACTGAGCAGAAGGATGGAAAGGGTGTTTCAACGTGAAGGAGTGGTCTGAGCAAAATTGGAGGCAGTAAAATATTTATGACAGGGGAATGGAGAGGCATTCAGACTGACGGGAGAGCTTGTGTTCTGGGTAAGGGGGTGGCTGAAAAATTGAGACTGTAGTCTAAGGCAAAATTGCACGAATCCAGGTTTTGTTAATTAGGAAATAAGCATTTGTTATGACAATAATGTAACTAAAACTTTGGTTTAGGACATTTTATTTCTTCGTAGTTGTATGATGGGTGAGGGAGGAGGAGATTGTTAGAAGGAACACTGGTGCTGAAGTTCTCAATAACCTGGGTATGCGTATGACACATTCCTGAAATAGAGGAAACAGAGGGAATCAAGGGAAGCAATGTTTTTTGTTGTTTGAAAAATTCCCAAGGTTGAAGAAATAATTCTACCGCCTAGGATAAATACCACTTCATATGTTACAGTGCACTGTTGTAGCAGAAACACAGCTCTTAACATCAGCCATTTGAGCAGGGCCATGCGTAATTGCAAATAATAGGGAACAATCATAAAGCAATAAGATTCTGAATAATGTAAGACACTCTTTCAGGCAACATTTGGCCTGGAGGATACAATGCCCATGCCTAAAGCTAGGAAGGTCTAAAAAACACATCACCTTGTGCAGAAGAAAATCTGTGGTGGGAGGGATTGTGTAGAAGTTAGAGGTCAGTTTCAAAGCACATTTGTTTCCAGGCGGTCTTTTTCTCTGTGCATTTAGAAATAGCTGAATTTGGACTGCAGATAAAATTCCAAGTCATTTTTCACAGGCAATATTAGAACTTTCCTCTGGCTAAAACTCTGGTAAGCATAATTTTTAAGCATATTCCTGTCTGTATGTAAACCTTTGCTAATATTTCAGATTATTCCCTTAGGAAATATTACTAGATGAGAAATGAATGGGTCATTTCTAGTTTTGTTCCTAACAGCTCTTGCATTATTCTTGAGAATGTAGGAAATTCAAGAGGTGGAGAGTCTTTTATTTTTCCTTTCAAATGCAAATGTGAGAAGTTCAGACATGAATTATAGAAGCACATCAATGGCTGACACAGAATGGAATAATAGTGATCACTGGAGTGACTACTAATTCGTACAAGGGTTTTTATATATTATCTTCTTTAATCCTCAAAGCCTGTCCTATGAGGCAGGTATTTTTATTGTCACTTTGCAAGTGTGGAAACTGAGGGTTAGCCCAAGGTCTTCAAACCTCTACACTTGACTCCGGAGTCTGTGGTCTTAATCTGCCGACAAACAAGACTAGACAATAACTTGAGTGGGTAGGTACACCCTAGCCATTCGTGGCTAAGGGCTGCATCCTTAACCTCATGAAGGAATTATTCTCACCTTAAACACTCCTGCCATCTTCCTCCCAGCCTTAAATATTCTGCTGAAACTCTTTCTGTCACATTTTGTTTCCTAACTGTTCTGTTTGCTTCCACCTTGTTCTGTGTTAACCCTAAAACTATAACCACAAGTTTACGTTCACTTAGTTTATAGCTTATTCTCTAGTGTAAGTGCAGTAGTTGTGAAGTAATTATTTTGTTGTCATCATAAAATATGTTGAAAAGACCCTGAACAACTAAACATTTTTGGTACGACCTTTACACAACCTTGGCCCCTAGATGTTTCTCCCCACCCTCTTGCTAAAACCCAAATTGTCCACTAACAGCTGCTGAGCTGCCGTCTTACTTCTGGTGCCCTGCCCCATGGTTAACCCAACCTATTTCCCCAAACCTTCTGAGAATTTGAACAACAAACAGTTCCCAGAATAGGGGTTGGGTTTTCTCCTTTCTGAAGGAATAAAAGATTTTCTTTAGATATTTTAAGGACATACTTTTCAACTCAGCTGACAACGATTGACTTGTTTTGGCCCTAGTTTGGCTAAAACCATGTGGTCGGTGGTCTTGTGCCTCAGTAATAATATTGAAACAGCAGTAACATCACTTACTGAGCAATTACTCAGTACCAGGCTCTGAGCAGTCTCTGTACACGTTTCTTAGAAGAAATGCATGGGATACACTGAGGATCTTGTTTTGAAAACAATGAAACTGAAGCTTAGTTTAAACAGCTCCCGGAGTCACGCACATGGTGAGTGTCAGAGCTCAGTTTCTAAGCCACATGTACTTGACTCCAAAGCCTGGATTCCTAACTTCTGCAGAGCCTGTATTTGTCCAGTCAAGACACCCCTTAAAACAACTACAATTTCAAACTGAAGGCATAATTCAGTTATGCTTAATTGTTTGTTATGTAACCAGATGCTTAAATGTATAGTGAAATTTCCTGTTTGGTCAGCAAATTATATTTCAAATGGGTCTTCTGTTGGCTCTTCTTACTCTCAGAATACTTTCATCTGTGTAAAAACAATTGTGACTGTAATATCTTTTCACAACTGAAAGGGAAAGTAAGCACTTTACTGGACCTAAAAGTCCATTAATTTTCACTTCAATTATATTCATACCTTTGGAGACCACAGGGCACAGAACACATCTCTCTTATAGCTTGAAAGCACGAATTTGTTACTTATTTAAATTTTAAGAAAATCGTCAAGATTACTTGACAATAAATTTGTCTAAATGACTTTTGGACATTTTTTGTTAAAAGATCATTTCATTGATACTTTCCATAAATGTCTTTATTAAATAATACATGAGCCACATTTTTTAGCCATTTGTTTGTGCTTTTACTGAGATTGAGCCAAATGACCAGCAAAACCTTATCCAGTAAAAACAAAACAAAACCCCTCACACCTGTGGGTCCTTGCTGTCAACCCAGTCCTTAATATCTAAAGGGCAGCTTTAAATAATCTGTTGCTACTTTCCAAAGATGATTTGACAGTTTTTTGCCATTTGCCAAGGATGTTGTTTGCTAAGCTTTAGGTTACAAATCCTCCAACTAAGTCTCATTTTGTGCAGTCCTTCTGTGTGTTACGTTGTTAACACTAAAGTCCAACAGAATGGCCACAGTCCTAATTATCTGCTGTGCTGTCATTGTGGGGAAGGGTTTGCATCAAAGCTATTAAAGTATCAGTCAGCATTTAAAGAGGGCAGGATTTTTTTTTCAAAACTCTTTTTCTTCCTTTTTCTTAAGCTTTTTGTTACTGGAGATACTGAATTATACTCGGGTCACAGATAATTCACAAAATATAAATGTTGATAGCATTTTCATACTTTTTAATCAGTGCACGGTGAAACCACTTTTTCTGCACTTTTATAGGAGAATCAGAATGCTTTGTAATAGTTTACAATTGCTTGGAAAGTTGGAATCAGAATGTGTAAGTGGATTTTTTTTCAAGGAAGAATATACTCTTATGTTCCTTAATTTTCTTAATTCTAATGGGGAGGAAGGAGAAAGGAAAAAGAGACTGTTACTTACATGCTTTATTAATGTGGCTTCTCCTACAGAAAATGCTTTTATATAAGCTCATAACAAGCCTAGAGAAAAGGTAAAGTTAGAAAACATATTTAGAATTTAAGGTCAATAACATTTATCATATGAGGCTGCACACATTAAAAAATGTACTAAGCTCTTTTAAGGATTTTCCTAAGTCCATTCACTGTTTTATTAAATGGTAAGTTTTCCAAGAATTAATAATGCAGCAGCATTTCCTGTCAGTGAGAAGACTGAAGAGAGTGGAAGCATTTAAAGCCATGACTACCTCCTAAAATATTTAATTTTAATCTTAAATTTGAATTAATGGCATCTGAGGAATGGACTTTTTTTTTTTTTTTTTTCTGTCCATGTTTGCTGGGCTGGCCATGGCCTGTTTGCTCTCTGATTCCTTCCCAGCCTTTCTCTTGCTTGGCAGTGTAGGGGTCAACATCGTCGGGCTGATTTTTTGTTTTTTTCCCCCCAGGTGATGTTGGCTTCCAGCTGGGCCTGGCAAATGGGAGGCTGGAGGGGCAGTGGGCGGGGATTAGATGGCAGTGGGAAGAAAAAGCCAGGGTGTCCCCATACTGCTCTCTCCCCTGTGCCCACCCCTGATCTATCTCTGCCAGCTGCTCTATCCCCTCACACGTCCCCTTTGTGCCTGGCAGGCTCACTGTTGCTTTAGCTACTACTTGGTGATTGGCATCCCTGGACTCTGATAACATCAGAGCATCTTTGTGGGTGTTACTAGTTAATAGGTCATACTGAAATAGAGAGAGGTCCCCAATCCAATGGCTGGTGTCCTTATAAAAAGGCCATGTTACTACCGAGGCAAAGATCCGAGTGATGTATTTACAGGCCAAGCAACACCAAGGATCGGTGCTAGCAAGCACCAGAAGCTAGGAGAGGGGCATGGAACAGATTGTCCCTCAGGAGCTCTAAAAGGAACCAATGTTGCCAATACAATTTATTTTAAGCTTATGGCTTCCTGAAGTGTAAGAGAATAAATTTATGTTGTTTACAGTCACCGAGTTTGTGGTACTTTGTTACAGCAGCCCTAGGAATCTAATATACCTACTGTTTTCAGTATCTGTTACTGTCATTCTTACTTTCTTCTTAATTTATGTCAGGCCGAGGCTGCTGATTTTCCCCATGATTGGGACCAGGTAATTAGCATAGTTGGTCTAATGAAAAGCAAGCCATGACCTTAGAAGGGCTGGTACAATGACATTTCCCCTAAGCCACATTAATCTAAAGACATGTCAATTCAGTAATCTAATCGAAAAATGCATTTCTCTAGGAATACTACATTAAAAAAATATATAATGATATACACAAAAATATGTAATATATCTGTAAGTTGTGAAGCACAATAAGCCAAGAAACCATCACTAAATTTATGAACTGGAACAGAGGTTGCTCATGTATTTCCTACAGTATCACAGATTGTTTTTGCCTGAGTATAATTAGATGATCATAGTTCTATTTTAACATAGTACACTTTATAACGTTATGTTGTAATATATTTCATTTTTGTATCCCTACTGTAGCATAGTGTCAGGAATATTAAATGCTATTACTGTTATTTTGGTGAGTGATACTTGAATTGGAGGTCTAGAGACCTGGACTCCTGGAGTCCTGCTTTATGTAATCAGCACTTCCACTAAGGAAAGGTCCAACTGAATAACGATGAAGTTTCTCTCTCTCCTCTCTCTCTTTAGCATTCAATAAGCCTCATTCCAACACAATTATTCAAATAATCTAATAAAAAATTATATATTGGTGTTCTCAAAATCATATTACTTTCTAAATATGATTTCAGATAATTTTCAGCCCTAAATTTCGTGATTGTATACTTGATAGTGACTGTTTATGTCACCAGGCTTAGTCAAATGAATTTCTGTGGATGAGAAAAACAATTCGGTAAAATGTTTTTCTTAAGTGTTTCTTAAACCTCAATTTATTTTCCTCTTTTTATATTGTGATTTGATGTAGTGAAAATTTCTTCTAGGTCTTTTATAGTTTCAAGTCTTTAATCAATTTTAGTTTGTGTATGGTGTAAGAGAGTGGTCAATTTCATTCTTTTGCATGTGGCTGTCCAGTTTTTCCAATACCATTTATTGAAGAGTCTATCCTTTCCCCATTGTATATGCTTGACTCCTTTTGTTGTAGTGAATTAATTGATCATATTTGCATGGGTTTATTTCTATGATCTCTATTTTGTTTCATTAATCTAGATGTTTGTATACAAATACCCGACTGTTTTAACTATTATAGCTTTGTAAAGTAGTTTTAAATCAGGAGCATGATGCCTCCTGCTTGGTTCTTTTTCAAGATTGCCTTGGCTATTTTGTGTGTGTGTGTGTGTGTGTGTGTGTGTGTGTGTTTCCATACAAATTTTAGGATTATTTGTTCTGTTTCTTTCGAAAATGCTATTGGAAATTTGATAGGGATTGCATTGAATCTGGATTGCTTTGGGTAGTATGGACATTTTAACAACATTCTTTTAATCCATGAGGCTTACATATAACAAATTATATCTATAACAGTCTATTTTAAGTGGATAGCAACTTAAGTTTGGCCCCATTCTAAAGTTCAGTGTTTTTACTTTCTTCCACTTTTTTGTTTCTGTTGCCATATTTTACATCTTTTAATCTTGTGTATCCCTTAAATAATTATTGTAACTGTAGCTTTTTTTATACTACTTTTGTCTTTTGTAATAGCTGTATAAATGACTAATCCACTACCTTTACTCTGTCTTTCCCATGAGATTTATTTTTTCATGTTTTCTTGCTTCTAATTAGCACCCTCACACTAATTAGTTCTTTCCATAAAAATATTATCTTTTAAAAACAAATCTATTTTTATGACTTGACATTTCTCTATTGACATACCCATCCCCCAAACACCCAACAAATTATACATGCTCACTTTAAGGAATTACCACTAGGTGTATAACCACCATCTAAGTAAAAAACTGATTCTTGCCAACATTGCATAAGACCCTTTAATGCCCTCTCTCAATCTCCCTATTTTCTTTCTAAAAATAACCACAATCTTGACCTTTAACACTATGGTTTAGTTTCACCTTTATCAGCTTTAGTATATTTATATAATTGGAATCATATTTATTTTGTGGCTCTGGTTGTTGTTGACTAATATGCTGATGTGATTCGTCCAAATTTTTGTGACTAGCTATAGTTAATTTATTTCATATATATATACATGTACAATTTCTTACAATAGTTAAGATTTCTTTTGACTGGTATTTGCATGGTATACATTTTTCCATCTTTTTATTTTTTGGCCTTTATGGATCCTTATATTTAAAGTCAATCTCTTGTAAGCAACATACAATTTTTGTTGATTTTAATTCCAGTTTGACAATATTAGTCTTATCCTTGATAAGTTTAGTTGATTTAAATTTATTTTAATTGGTAGTTAGGTTTGGAGTTGTTTATCTTCTATTTGATTCATATTTTTCACGTTCCTTTTATCTTCCTTCTCTTTTTGTATTAAATATTTTTGTTATTTTCCCTGTACTACAAATTATTATACCTTCTTTTAATATTCTTTTATTGATTACTATAGAAATGCTACTATACATCATTGCCTTATTACTAACTAATAAAAAGTATTAATTTTACCATTTCCCTAATATGGATAGAATCTTAGAATCTCTAACATTTTTTTACCTTCTTTCTACCTTTTATTCTTTTGTATTTTTTCTACATATAATTAAAATTTCACAAAATATCACAATTATAGTCAATTATCTGGGTTCATCCTTATTCATTCATATATATTATTTGCATAGTATTAACATTTATTTATATGTTCATATATATCCAGTATTCATTTATAGTTATTTTTACTGGTGATCTTCATTTTCTCTTGGTTTACACATTTTCTTGAATAATTTTTCTTCTGCCAGAGAAGCCTCATTACTATTACTTTTTTTCATAACTGCAAGGAAGAAAAACTTAGTCATTGGTTGCACATTTCTTTGTTAACCTTTATTTTTAAAAATTATTTTCAGTGGATATGGAATTCTAGGTTGAGGTTTATTTTGTCTTAGGCCTCTGGAATTGTCTTTCCACCTCCTTCTTATTTTTATCATCACTGTTAAGCATTCTGTCATTATTGTTCCTTTGAAGGTATATTTTCCCACATTGTTTACCTTTAAGTTTTACTTGTCTTTGGTTTATTGTGCTTAGGATCTACAGAGCTTCTTGAATCTGTGGATTGAAGTCTTATATTAATAAGTTTTGGAGTTAGCTCATGCATTAACTGTTCAAGTATTTTTTTCCTGCTCCATTCTTTCCTCTCATTTTGGTACACCAGTTATACATATGATAGATTTTTTGAGCATTTACCATTTGCCTGTTGTACTCTGTTATTTTTTTGCCCCATTTCTTTCTCTTCATCTGGTTATTTTTATTGACTTGCTTTACAATTTACTATTCTCATGTTCTGTGTTCAGTCTGTTATTTAACCTATCAATTGAGTTCTTTATATATTCTGTTTTGCAATTTTCAGTTCTAGATTGTCCATTTGATTCTGTTTTGTAGATTCCAGTTTTCTATTAAATTTCTCCATTCTTTTGTCTATTTGATCCATATTTTCTTTCTTTAACATATTAAAGTCTTTACTAACTCTATCATTTATCTGTATGTCCATTTCTGTTTACCATTTCTTTTTCAATTTCAGTAACATTTTCTTCTTTGCTGTTCTAGTAATTTTTTTAAGTTATATGTTCACCATTTACATATGTTGGGCATATAAAGAATGGTAGAGATTCCTGATGTTACAAACTTCCACTAGAGAGGATTCTTTCTTATGTTGTGCAGATAAGGGTGAGAATCTTGTTATCTCAATCCAGTTAAAAATTGAACTGCGTTGAAGCTGAGTTTGAGTTTAAGTTACACAGTCTACCTCTGGCTCATCTTTGTTCAAGGATATGACTCTCCCAGACCTCTGGTTTAAAGCTTGGATGGTCTTATTTTTCTTAGGTGTGAAATATTGTTGTAGTTCCAATTCTGTGCTTCAGAGCCAAATCTCCAGGCTCACACCCTGCATATTTTCAAAATTTGACAAATATTGAAACAAAAACTTGACGGTGTGCTTGAAGCAAGTTTTTGTTTGCCTAAGCACTGAGAAACTAAGAATTTCAGTCTGCTTCTAGATTTTGACCTATGTCTTCTTATACCTTTATAGCCTCAAAATTCAGAAAATCTCCTGTTGAATATATGAACTATTGTTTTAGTTCTCTCAAGTTTTCAATTTGCCACACTATTTCTTTAATTACTCAAAGCTTTTCACTTTACATTTTCCCCATTAGGGGCTCTGTTCTTAGGCAAACTTGAAACTTGGACAAATCAGACCTTGAGTCTACAAAAGAAATTATTTCATGTTCCATGGGAAAAGTAATCGGATGTTATTAGCTCCCCTGAGAGAATTTCTCCTCTTAGATACTTCTTAGAATTCTCCTTAGAATTTTATTTCATCTAACTCTTTGCTTCCACAGATTCTGAGTAGCTTTTTAAAACGTGCTTTGAATAATTAATTTTTTACTAGTTGTTGCTGCAGGAGCATTGGCCTGCTGTGAAATACCTATAAACCAAAGTTTGTCTGGATTGGTTATTTTTATTATCCTTCTTCCCCTCTTTGTTGGATTTTTAGTTATATAGTCATTTCTCTATTTTAGTTTTTACCCTAGGTATTATATTACAGCATACACTTTTACCTTATTCTTAATGTCTAGACAATGAAAGGTGCTTCACCTATCTAATTTTGCACAAAAAACCATCACAAAACTTAATGCCCTAATCCAATAATTGATTATTAGTGTCATGTTTCTGTAGAGACTGGACTTACCTGGAGAATTCTCACTTGGATTCTCTTACGGTTCTAGTCAGATGATGACTAGAGCTAGAATCATTGGAATGCTCAACTGGGCTGGGTGTTTTTGATGGTTCACTCACATGGTCAGCAGTTGATGCTGGTTGGGAACTCAGCTGGGGTTGTCGATCATTTAAGTTCTTTCCTATGACGTAAAGATCTTCTATAGTAAATAGTCTCCAAAGATGTCCTTCTCAGTGAGTCATGTCCCCCAGTATTCACAGCATTGTATATTCCCCTACCTTTGAGTCTAGACTGACACTTTGACTCAATTTTTCCAGTAGACTATGGCAAAAATAATGCCATATTGTTACTGAGGCAAAGTCACAAGGCTTGCAGCTTCCCTCTGAGTCTCTTGGCATGTTATCCATGAAGTGCTTATTCTTGGAATTCACTTAGCATGATACGACAAGCTCAAGTCAGGTGGAAGGACCATGAAAAAGCACTCAATATCAACTTCAAGTGCCTTGAAGTTGATATTCCCTTCTTAGTTGATCTTGAACTCCAATTTTTGGTCTACTAACCTCAGGAATCTTTGTAAAGCCCTGTTCAGCTACTCTTCCTCTTTTCTGCCTCTTTTGGAATTAGAAAATATCCCTGGGGGGAAATAGCCTCAAATGCTAGCTTCATCTCTTTGGATATTCTTCTTTATCCAGGTCTTGGCCATGCAGGTATTTTTAATGCCTCATTAGCCACTTGTTGCTGATTATATATAGATCTTTAAAACATTTTATGCAGCTTTCTGGTTTTTCTCTGCAGGAAAGTTTGCATTGTCACTACAGGGACTAGATAAATATAAATTTCACTTATAAGTGAAATGAACCACAGCAACTGTTAAGTGAACTTATTATTCCATGTATGCTTAGTGTTATTAAATCTGAGTTTTCTGTGATTTTAAACTGTAATCAATTTTTTTTAAGGAAAGCAATTTACATTGAACAGTGTGTACTTTGACCTTAGTTTAATTTTTATAACAAAGGTGAAACACTTTTCTCCATACCTTTTTCTTTTTGCAAAGCATGAACCATTTAGAAGCTTGGTGTGATATATTCCTCTTCATCTGCATTTATCCTGTCTCTTCTAGTTCTACATCTAAATACAACTTGTAATGTAGAATTAAAAAAAAAAAAGGACTTCCCTGGTGGCGCAGTGGTTAAGAATCCACCTGCCAATGCAGAGGACGCAGGTTTGTGCCCTGGTCCAGGAAGATCCCATATGCCGCGGAGCAACTAAGCCCGTGTGCCACAACTACGGAGCCTGCATGCCACAACTACGGAGCCTGTGTGCCACAACTACTGAGCACACGTGCCTAGAGCCTGTACTCTGCAACAAGAAGCCACCGCAATGAGAAGTCTGTGCACCACAATGAAGAGTAGTACCCGCTTGCCCCAACTAGAGAAAGCCCATGCGCAGCTTTCCTATATCTTTTTTTAAACTTATAACATTGAACTTCTAACATCTCATTAGGACAATCAGAAGGCTTTTCCTCTGCTTCATTCCAATATCATTAGCCATTCAACAGAATGTATGGACCTTTTTTTTTTTTTTTTTTTTTTTTTTGGTGGTACGCGGGCCTCTCACTGCTGTGGCCTCTCCCGCTGCGGAGCACAGGCTCCGGACGCGCAGGCTCAGCGGCCATGGCTCATGGGCCCAGCCGCTCCACCTTTATAGCCTCAAAATTCAGAAAATCTCCTGTTGAATATATGAACTATTGTTTTAGTTCTCTCAAGTTTTCAATTTGCCACACTATTTCTTTAATTACTCAAAGCTTTTCACTTTACATTTTCCCCATTAGGGGCTCTGTTCTTAGGCAAACTTGAAACTTGGACAAATCAGACCTTGAGTCTACAAAAGAAATTATTTCATGTTCCATGGGAAAAGTAATCGGATGTTATTAGCTCCCCTGAGAGAATTTCTCCTCTTAGATACTTCTTAGAATTCTCCTTAGAATTTTATTTCATCTAACTCTTTGCTTCCACAGATTCTGAGTAGCTTTTTAAAACGTGCTTTGAATAATTAATTTTTTACTAGTTGTTGCTGCAGGAGCATTGGCCTGCTGTGAAATACCTATAAACCAAAGTTTGTCTGGATTGGTTATTTTTATTATCCTTCTTCCCCTCTTTGTTGGATTTTTAGTTATATAGTCATTTCTCTATTTTAGTTTTTACCCTAGGTATTATATTACAGCATACACTTTTACCTTATTCTTAATGTCTAGACAATGAAAGGTGCTTCACCTATCTAATTTTGCACAAAAAACCATCACAAAACTTAATGCCCTAATCCAATAATTGATTATTAGTGTCATGTTTCTGTAGAGACTGGACTTACCTGGAGAATTCTCACTTGGATTCTCTTACGGTTCTAGTCAGATGATGACTAGAGCTAGAATCATTGGAATGCTCAACTGGGCTGGGTGTTTTCGATGGTTCACTCACATGGTCAGCAGTTGATGCTGGTTGGGAGCTCAGCTGGGGTTGTCGATCATTTAAGTTCTTTCCTAGGACGTAAAGATCTTCTATAGTAAATAGTCTCCGAAGATGTCCTTCTCAGTGAGTCATGTCCCCCAGTATTCACAGCATTGTATATTCCCCTACCTTTGAGTCTAGACTGACACTTTGACTCAATTTTTCCAGTAGACTATGGCAAAAATAATGCCATATTGTTACTGAGGCAAAGTCACAAGGCTTGCAGCTTCCCTCTGAGTCTCTTGGCATGTTATCCATGAAGTGCTTATTCTTGGAATTCACTTAGCATGATACGACAAGCTCAAGTCAGGTGGAAGGACCATGAAAAAGCACTCAATATCAACTTCAAGTGCCTTGAAGTTGATATTCCCTTCTTAGTTGATCTTGAACTCCAATTTTTGGTCTACTAACCTCAG
This sequence comes from Physeter macrocephalus, assembly GCF_002837175.3. Taxonomy (NCBI): domain Eukaryota; kingdom Metazoa; phylum Chordata; class Mammalia; order Artiodactyla; family Physeteridae; genus Physeter; species Physeter macrocephalus. The sequence goes on along the minus strand of NC_041224.1, from coordinate 21,292,641 downwards.
GAATCTTTGTAAAGCCCTGTTCAGCTACTCTTCCTCTTTTCTGCCTCTTTTGGAATTAGAAAATATCCCTGGGGGGAAATAGCCTCAAATGCTAGCTTCATCTCTTTGGATATTCTTCTTTATCCAGGTCTTGGCCATGCAGGTATTTTTAATGCCTCATTAGCCACTTGTTGCTGATTATATATAGATCTTTAAAACATTTTATGCAGCTTTCTGGTTTTTCTCTGCAGGAAAGTTTGCATTGTCACTACAGGGACTAGATAAATATAAATTTCACTTATAAGTGAAATGAACCACAGCAACTGTTAAGTGAACTTATTATTCCATGTATGCTTAGTGTTATTAAATCTGAGTTTTCTGTGATTTTAAACTGTAATCAATTTTTTTTAAGGAAAGCAATTTACATTGAACAGTGTGTACTTTGACCTTAGTTTAATTTTTATAACAAAGGTGAAACACTTTTCTCCATACCTTTTTCTTTTTGCAAAGCATGAACCATTTAGAAGCTTGGTGTGATATATTCCTCTTCATCTGCATTTATCCTGTCTCTTCTAGTTCTACATCTAAATACAACTTGTAATGTAGAATTAAAAAAAAAAATAGGACTTCCCTGGTGGCGCAGTGGTTAAGAATCCACCTGCCAATGCAGAGGACGCAGGTTTGTGCCCTGGTCCAGGAAGATCCCATATGCCGCGGAGCAACTAAGCCCGTGTGCCACAACTACGGAGCCTGCATGCCACAACTACGGAGCCTGTGTGCCACAACTACTGAGCACACGTGCCTAGAGCCTGTACTCTGCAACAAGAAGCCACCGCAATGAGAAGCCTGTGCACCACAATGAAGAGTAGTACCCGCTTGCCCCAACTAGAGAAAGCCCATGCGCAGCTTTCCTATATCTTTTTTTAAACTTATAACATTGAACTTCTAACATCTCATTAGGACAATCAGAAGGCTTTTCCTCTGCCTCATTCCAATATCATTAGCCATTCAACAGAATGTATGGACCTTTTTTTTTTTTTTTTTTTTTTTTTTGGTGGTACGCGGGCCTCTCACTGCTGTGGCCTCTCCCGCTGCGGAGCACAGGCTCCAGACGTGCAGGCTCAGCGGCCATGGCTCATGGGCCCAGCCGCTCCGCGGCACGTGGGATCCTCCCAGACCGGGGCACGAACCCGTATCCCCTGCATCGGCAGGCGGACTCCCAACCACTGCGCCACCAGGGAAGCCCATATGGACCTTTTATATTAAGTAGAGATAGGACCCTGAGGATGATGGTAAAAGAAAAATTGTTTTGATTTTTTCCCCCTTGATTTTGTTCTCAAATTCTCTTTTCTTGTAGTTCATACATTTTGATTTTGGGGCTTATGTTGGCAGGGTGACAGATTTTTAATAGCAAAGTCATGTGGAAATATTTCTGATAAAACGTGGAGAACAAATCTTTCCAACACAGCCACTTGCCTACTATGTAGGTTTTAAGTCCTTGAAGTTGTACCGTCTTGATAACTCATTGTACTTTAATACATTGCATTGGAATCCTCTACTTATGTTTCTAAGTCCACAGTGCAAATAAAATTTCCTCAAGGACAGTGACCATTCCTATTCATCTTCTGTCCCTGGTACCTAAACACAACTGTCATATAGTTAGTGCTCAATAGATGTACATTGATCTGACCTGATAGGAAGCACAAGCTGCAGTTTTGAGATCAGTTATTGAAAGATTTTTAACAGTTTAGGTCCTGTGGCTCTTAAGTATGAAGAGCTAAATATAAATAGCAGAGTTTAATTACTTATTCATCTTTTTTATTTTTAATTGAAATACAGTTGATGTACAATTTTGTTAGTTTCAGGTGAGCTATACAGTGATTTGACATTTACATACATTATTAAATGATCACCACCATAAGTCTAATAACCATCTGTCCCCATACCAAGTTCTTAATATATTACTGACCATATTCCTTACACTGTATACTACATTCCATGGCTTATTTTGTAGCTGGAGGTTTATACCTCTTAATCCCTTCTACATATTTTACCTCCACCATCACCTGCCCTCCCTTCTGGCAACCCACCAGTTTGTTCTCCTTATCTATGAGTTTGTTTTCATTTCATTTTGTTTTTCTGTTTTGTTTTTTAGATTCCACATAAAAGTGAGATCATGAGAGTTTAAATATTTTGCTCAACAATACGGACAAATCATCTAGTATTTTCTGGTATAAAACAGGGCTTAATATCAAATGATTGCAATGGTCATTAAGTAAAAGGAAAAAAATGAACATTAAGTTGGCAGGAAAAAAAGCACTCACTGCATTTCTCCATCAATCCTATTGTTTTCTTTTGCTAAATCTCTCCCTACTTTCTCTAATTTTTCTCTTCTAATCATAGTCATCAATTGACATTATTTGGTCCCCACCTAGCACTAAGTGTTAGAAATACAAAATCAGATTATATTTTCAAAGGCAAATATTGACCACTTATTTGCCAGATATTACCTTAGGAACTTATGATACAATAGAGACCAGAAGCAGGTATTGTCACTACTTTCTTGGAAGAGTTGGTAAGGTAATCACTGTATTTGATTACACAAGTGATGTGTAAATAGAAAACACAGCCAAATAAGCTTCATAGATTTGAAATGTCATTATTGCTGAAGACTGATGGGATTAGGTCTCAATGTAGAAGTAGAACTTGAGTAGTGACATGATTTTTAAAGGTTGAAAGATACACTAGTTAGTTAAAATTCTTGGAACTGTGACCAACTTGAAGTCTAGTTTGAAGCATGATCCCATAAAATGACAAATTGATACATTAGACACCAAAACTTAAAATGTTTACTTTTCAAAAGATATTAAGAGAATGAAAAGACTTACTGAGAGAAAATATTTTAAAATAACATGTCTGATAAAGGACCTGTATCCAGAATATACTAAAGAAGTATCAAAACTCAATAATAGAGCAAACAACCTAATTTTAAAAGTGGGCTAGCGATTTAAACAAAAGACATACAGATAGAAAATACTCACTTGAAAAGATGTTCAACATCATTTATCTTTAAGGAAATGCAAACAAAAACTACAATGGATACAACTTAAACACACCTTTTAAAAAGGTTGAGCATATCAAATGCTGGTGAGGAGGGAGAACTGGAATTCTCATACACTGCTGGTAGGAATATGAAATAGTGAGACCTACCACATGATCCTATCCATTCCCCTCCTGGGTGTTCACCCAAGAAGAATTGAAATGTATACCCATACAGAGATTTGCACATAAACATTCATGGAACCTTTATTTGTAATTACCCAAAAGTAGAAAGAACCCAGATATCTATTGTGGTGTGTCTACGCGATAGAATACTATTCAGTAGTAAAATGGGGTGACCTATTGATACATCAAACAGCATGGATAAATTTCAAATACATTGAGTAAAAGAAGCTAGACGAAAAGAGTTTGTACTCTGTGTTTCCTTTTATATAAAATTCTAGAAAGTTCAAATTAATCCATGGTGATGGAAAGCAGGTCAGTTGTTGCCTGGTGTATCGTTATCTCTTACTATATAACAATATCATCAAAATTTAGCAGCTTAAGACAACATCCATTTATTATCTCATGCTTTCTGTGGGTTAAAAGTCTGGGCATAGCTTAACTGGATCCTCTACAAGGCTGCAATCAAGGTGTTGGCCAGGAATGGGCTCTCATTTGAGGCCAGACTGGGGAAGGCTTAGGTTCCAAGTTCATGTAGTTGTTGGTTCATTCAGTTCCTTGCAGGCTGCTGAGCCGAAGACGTCACTTTCTCTCTGGTTTTGGACTGGAAACTGCCCTCAGTTCCTTGCCTCACGGCCCTCTCCATATGGCAGCTCACAGATGGGTTGCTTCCTCAAGGCTAGCAAGGGAGAGATTAGGTGGACATTACAATCTATGTGCACAATCATGTACATCCTATCACCTTGGCCGTATTCTGTTCATTAGAAACAAGTCACAGGTCTAGCCCACACTCAAGGGGAGGAGATGATGCTAGGGCATGAACAGCAGGAGGCCACCTCAGAGTCTGTCCACCACATTTGGGGATAGGAGAGGTGATGGATATATCACTTTATTGTGGTGATTGTTTCATGGGTGTACACATATGTCCAAACATATCAAACTATATAGTAAAACATAGTTTATTGAATGGCAATATATATAAATCTGTTAAAAAAATTATATTTGCTTATATATCCAGATTCAAACTGAAGCCAAGTAAGAATAAAAAGGTGAGAAAAACATAAGCATTTCCTTAGCTGCAGACAAGTGAGCCTATGTAATGACCTTGACTGTTCTCTAGATGAAACTGTACTAATGACATTAATGCAGTCAGCTTTCTGTAAAGAAATGAAAAGTATACAAAACATTAGTGCCACTGATACCAATTCACATGTTACAAAGATTATGAGCACTTGTGGTTTCTGTCTTGTAAGCAATAATGAACAATGCAATTTATATATAGTTTGACTAGCAAGTAAATTCCCCACATAAAGTATGAACAGAATAAAAAACCTGTCACATTTATGAAGCTGGAATTAGAGCTCTTAGAGAAGGTATATTATTTTAATGTCAGAAAGCAAGTTCTTTTTCATTTTATGATAATGAAATTATGAAAATTTGTTTTGCCACATGGAAAGCATGGTATAACTTGATAGAAATGTGGGTATTAAAATTGGGTCACTTTTATGTTTACTGCTAATTTTGAAAGTGTATGGGGAAATATATCATCGACGAAGGAAAGAATGAAAGCACATAGCAGTGTATTGCTTTCTGATGAGAAGAAATACTCACAGGTCAATATAGTCTGTTAATGAAAATAGAATCAAAATGATTTCATTCATGATGGGAAAAGTAATTAACAACTGAGTACTGACCCTCTGTTAGGAAAATATGGTAGGCATTAATATTGTGAATTGAGTATTCAATTTTTATGAAATCCTATGAGTTATTTTTTAAAAGGCAGGAATATGGGCCTGACATCACATTGAATCCTCCACGGTGATACTGGGTTTCCAGTGATGGTCCACTTCATCCCAAGTATTTTGTTTCTTAATATAAAAGGCAGGGTACCATCGTGGTTAGAAACATAGAATCAAAATGATTTCATTCATGATGGGAAAAGTAACAACTGAGTACTGACCCTCTGTTAGGAAAATATGGTAGGCATTGATATTGTGAATTGAGTATTCAATTTTTATGAAATCCTATGAGTTATTTTTTAAAAGGCAGGAATATGGGCCTGACATCACATTGAATCCTCCACGGTGATACTGGGTTTCCAGTGATGGTCCACTTCATCCCAAGTATTTTGTTTCTTAATATAAAAGGCAGGGTACCATCGTGGTTAGAAGCACAAATTCTGGAGCCATTGTGCATAGATTCAAATTCTGGTTGTATCAATAGTATCTGCTTCATAGGACTGTTTGTAAGGGATGAGGAAATTTTTATAAAGGGCCTAGGACAGTGCTTGCTGTATAGTAAACATTCTGTATTATTCTCACTGTTATTACAGGCTCTTGAGCGTGTGTATTACTTAGGGTTTTCTACAGAAGCAGAACCAATAGGATTTTTTTTTTTTTTTTAAGGAATTGACTCAAACAATTATGGAGGCTGATAAGTCCCAAGGTGTACAGGGTGAATCAGCAAGGCAGAGATCCAGGAGACCTGATGTTTCAGTTTGAGTCCAAAGGTAGTAAGATGCTGATGTCCCATTCTGAAAGCAGTCAGGTAGGTGGACTTCTCTCTTATTCAGCATAAGATACGGGCAGGCCTATTACTGTTTTTGTTGAGGCCTTCAGTTGATTGGATGAGGCCTACCCACATTAGGGAGGGCAGTCTGCTGCACTTAGTTTACCAATTTAAATGTTAATCTTATCCCCAAACACCTGCATAGAAACACCCCGAGTAATATTTTACCAAACATTTGGGTGCCCCATGGTCCATTCAGGTTGACACACAATATTAATCCGCACAGCATGGAAACCATCAGACATAACATCAACACTATGCATAACTAGTTTCTATATTCTGTCATATTTTTGATTGAGATTTATTGATGTTGAAATGTTTTTTTAAGACATTTCATAGTTAGGTTCACCCCTCTTTATTACTGAATGCTTGATGGTTCCTTGCCTTGTCACAATCATGATTTCTCTCCCTTTTGGAGTGAACAATTTACAAGTTATATTGACTATAACATGACAAGCTGGTTGGTTACTGTGAAAACAAGTCAGAATATTTGAGTGATGAAGTGCCAAATCTTGTGTTTTTTCATTGATGAAAGATTTATTGATTGATTGATTGATTGCGGTACGCTGGCCTCTCACTGCTGTGACCTCTCCTGCCGCGGAGCACAGGCTCTGGACACACAGGCGCAGCGGCCATGGCTCACAGGCCCAGCCGCTCCATGGCATGTGGGATCCTCCCGGACCGGGGCACGAACCCGTGTCCCCTGCATCGGCAGGCGGACTCTCAACCACTGCGCCACCAGGGAAGCCCCTCATTTATTTTTTAAAATTTTGAAGTAATTCAGAAATGTGGGGCCTTGTTGTATCTTAACTACCATTTCAGCAGCAAATGAGACATGAAACAAAAATTTTAAAATAATTACAGTGATATTAATAATACCAGTAATGACATTTACTGTTTATTGAGTACCTACTATGTTTGAAGAAATGTAACAGGAACTTCACAGCTGTTACTTCTTTAATTCTCACACACACCATGAGTTTGCAAGCATTATCTTATTCATATTTTACAGTCAAGGAAACTGATGGTCAGATATGTTAGGGCAGCAATGGAACCAGTCTGGGCTTGTAAGACTTGAGTGGTTAGACTCTTGATACCCTACTCTGTCCTTCTGAAGGAAGAGGTGATGCTTCAAAGCGTGGGGCCACTTGGGAGATGGGTTCCTTGCTGCTGGTCTTCTCTTCCAAGTGACAGTTATTGGGGGGTAACGTCTTAGCTTTAGTGTCTGGTTTATACATTCCCCGTCTAGTCACTGTGATCACTCCTCCATGCTACCTTATAGTGAGAGCAGCTGTTCTTTTTTGTGATTTTTTTTTCATCTTTATTGGAATATAATTGGTTTACAATGTTGTTAGTTTGTGCTGTAGAACAAAGTGAATCGGCTATATGTATACATATATCCCCATATCCCCTCCCTCTTGTGTCTCCCTCCCACCCTCCCTATCCCACCCCTCTAGGTGGTCACAGAGCACCGAGCTGATCTCCCTGAGCTATGTAGCAGCTTCCCACTAGTCTCCCCCCCACCCTCCCTAGCCCACCCCTCTAGGTGGTCACAGAGCACCGAGCTGATCTCCCTGAGCTATGTAGCAGCTTCCCACTAGCTATCTATTTTACATTTGGTAGTGTATATATGTCGATGCCACTCTCTCACTTCCTCCCAGCTTCCCCTCCCCACCATGTCCTCAAGTCCATTCTCTATGTCTCCGTCTTTATTTCTGCCCTGCCGCTAAGTTCATCAGTACCATTTTGTTAGATTCCATATACATGCGTTAGCATGTGGTATTTTTCTCTTTCTGGCTTATTTCACTCTGTATGACAGACTCTAGGTCCATCTACCTCATTACAAATAACTCAATTTCATTCCTTTTTATGAGCAGCTGTTCTAAAATGCTCTGGATTAATAGAAAACTTGAGGTATAGTAAGGCTAATGTATCGGCACACAATGTTCATTAAAAAGGTAGTTTATTACTCACGGTTCCTAAGGGGAGAGGGCATGCCATGACCTGAGGGGCCACCCGGGGAAGCATCGGGGTTGGTCATGAGGCTGAGGGCTGGCAGGGGGAACTGTGCACACGAACCTTTACTGTGGCTTCCATGGGAGGGAGTGGGTGAGGCAGAGCAAGCAGGTTTAGGGTTGGCAAGTGGGCACAGGGGCTGTCCCTAGTTGTTGGATACCTGACTCCGGGGTGATTAGGCAGGTGTATGGTGGCCTGGAATGTGAGAGCCCAAAAAGGAAGTTGGTTGGGAGTGTGGACCCTGGATGGGTTGGTTTGTATTTGAAAAGTGCACCATCTGAGAGTAGGACTCCTTGCAAGGAGAGTGGATGCTGAAGGAGGCAGGGGGCCAAGTGGAAGTGAATCGAGCACATTGTCCTGTTGTCCAGAACAAGGCATGTCCAGCATATGCTTTTAGGGCAAATGGTAAAACATCAAGTTTGCAGAAGCTGGAAACATGGTTAATAGTAATAGCTCAACTTATTTCCATTAAAGAAAGGGGATTTCGTGAGGTTTTAAGTCTTAAATTAGCCCTCTAATTTACCTGTTTGGGCAGAATTGTGCAGAAGTGTTCTTACAGTGCCTCTTCATTCCCTGGTGGTCCATAGACTCCCACCTGCAGTGACAGAGCCCTTTGTTTGCATCAACAGGAGCAGAGAGAAACAGCTTGTGAATGTTTGCTACTCAGCAGTGAGAGTTAACCTGGGCAGACAGGTTCTGCTGCAAGGAATGAGTGGTTGTCACAAAGGGGAAGAGGGTTAAAGATGGGAATAAAGACGCAGACCTACTAGAGTGTGGACTTGAGGACACGGGGAGGGGGAAGGGTAAGCTGTGACGACGTGAGAGAGTGGCATGGACATATATACACTACCAAACGTAGGGTGGATAGCTAGTGGAAAGCAGCCGCAGAGCACAGGGAGATCAGCTCGGTGCTTTGTGACGACCTAGAGGGGTGGGATGGGGAGGGAGGGAGGGAGACCCAAGAGGGAGGGGATATGGGGATATATGTATATGTATAGCTGATTCACTTTGTTATAAAGCAGAAACTAACACACCATTGTAAAGCAATTATACGCCAAAAAGATGTTAAAAAAAAAAAAGCCTCAGGAAGCCTTGAGGTTTGTGTGTTGTGCGGAATGCCACCCCCGCCCCCATCCGCAGCTCCCCAGGAACAACACATGTCCGGGCCTGCGCTGTAGATCTTTGTCTCATTCTCCATTTTCTCCCAGATTCAAACTATTTTTTATATTATATATTGAAAGTATTCTCTCTTCTGACTTCCTCCAATCTTCTTCCTCCCTCGTTCACTCCTTTTCTGTAACCTTTTGGGTATGGTTGCAACTTTCTAAAGAAAAAATTAAGAGTTTGCTGGAGACAAAATGTCTTCACTGACGAGGAAAAGAAACTGAGTGAACAAGTGCTTATCGGACCTAGAAACATCCTTTTAAAAGAGAATGGAGGAAAGAAAATTTGGGAATATTTACAGTTGAAAGTGAGGGCCTGTTAGGTTTGTAGAAAGCAGATGGATTGAACTGAATAGGGTAACTTATGGATTTTAATGTGGCATGAACATGTGGTGAAAGATTGCTCTACACATCTGTGCAGACCCAAATGTTGTAATATGTTAGCTGTCAGAAGAACTTTAGGAGAATTTATGGATGGTATCCTATTTCCATTCTAATGTGAAGTGCATGGCAAAGGTGCTGTGTTTCTGGGTGACCCTGAGGAACAGGATGGAAGTCTTCCTTGGATTGTCAAGGTTCTAGTGGGACAAGTTGAAAAGCATAGAGAACCCATTCCAGATGGACTCTATGTGGATAACAATGTATGACTTAGCTGAAGGAAAGAATTGTTCTGTGTATCCTTCTAGAATTCATGAGGGATTAATTAATCCATAAGAAGTATTAGTTAACAGAAGACTTCCTTTTCTGAGTCAGCCTTACTTTCCTGCCCCTTTGATGGTCAAGGCATAGAAATGTATTACAAATGGAGCAGTAACAGAAAAGGTATGAATTTGGTGATGGTCCAAGGATGTTTCTCAAAGCTCAGACCCATCAGACCTTGCACAAATCTTTTTCAAATAGATTATGCAGTTGACTTTGGGTCTTAAATGAAATGGAAGCTAGAGAGATACTAGAAAGTGAAAATTCCATGTATAATCTAATGCAGAACTTACAAACCAGTGCACTGTAGAGTTGCCAGACTGGACATGGAAAGGCCTTTCATTTACTCCAGTATTCCTTGTACACATGACCATGTTATAGGTATATCATGATGGAAAAATGGTTGGAAAGTGCTGATCTGACTTGACTACAAAGTAACTGTGGTCTAGAAGGATAATACTATTTGTTATAATCACACCGCACCATTGCCTGTTTATCACAATGATAAGATTTATTCCTTATTATAAGGGTACTTTCAAGGGCAAAGCATATGTGTTATTCAAAAGGAAAAACCTGAAGATACGGGATGAGTACATGTGTTTACATGAGTGCACATGAATGAAGCACTAGAAATGATCTTGGCTTTAGCATCAGATTCATCATTGTTTATTTTGTTAATGGGGGGCTCTAAATTAGTACATCAAGTTGGATTTATGGAAATCTATTCTGTAGGTGAGCAGTTGAATAGAAAACTACCATCTTTCCTTCTAATATAAAATATTCTGTTTAGGTGAGTGCATTTTGTAGCACTACTGTATATTTAGGTAACTGTAAACTGAAAATTAAGCATTCTTTCTGGGTCAAGATATCACACAAGATACGTAAATCAAGAATGCTTTGTGTTTTTCCTTTACAAATGGTGCTGAATTGCTATTATTTTCTTTTGTACGTTTAATACAACTTTTGGCAGCATTCTTTTATCCATATTTTCTATTTCAGTGACCGAAGTCACTAAATTCTTAGTCCTGTGAGCCAGAAATGTGTGGGTTATCTTTGACATATGCCTCTCTTTCACCTGCCATATTGAATTAGTCCTCAAGTACTTTCAATTTTCTCTCTATTATTTCTGCCTTAGTTTATGATCCTATGGATTATTGCAACAACTTCTTTATTGATTTCTCAAAATCCAAGTCTCCCCTTCCTCTTCTGTCCCTACTCCACATTGCTACCAGAATGTTCTTCCTAAAATGCAAGCTTGCTTTTGTTATTTGTTGTTGTTGTTGCCTGTAAGATGAAGACCAGGTTCCTTAGCATGGTTGTGAGTAAAGTGTTAACAAAACTCTTTTCTCTTCTACATGAGAAATTTATCTTGAATTAAGTGCTTCCTTCCCCCTGATAAACTTGGTAAAGGTGGAATGTCAGCTGTATTACGAGGCAATATTTCTAACGGTAAAGTCACCTGTCACTGGGATACTGCATCTCGTCCAGGAGAGTTTTGAGTGGAAAACCATAGCTTTGGGCTCCTCAAGTGTGGTGGTGCTTGTAACTGGACATGTCTCTGGCTCCCTTGAAGCTTTGTCTATAGAACTGTTACAAGAGATACTGGCTTCTGTGTGGGTCATGGGGCTGCTGAACTGTTGCGACTCCTACACTCACCAATAAGACCTCACTCTGGCACCAGGGTATTGGTTGGGATGGGGCCAAAGAACGCTAAACTCTGTAAGGCCATGAGGGCTTCTTTTGAGGAAATATGCCTGATACTGCCCTGCTGGCATGTCTGTGTCCTTCTAAGTTAATCTTATGCCAAGCATAGATGATTACAGTCCTGTTGGCTTGATGGTTTAGCTGAACTCAAAGATCAACAAGAGGGGACATGGCAATGACTTAGCAGTTCCTGTTCTGCTTTCCGCATTTTTCTCCATCCACTCAAATTCATATCTTATACAGCAGTTCTACTTGTAGTTCTCTGAATGTGTTATACTTCATCCTCATATCTTGTTATGTGTTCCTTCCTCCTTCTCTTCCTCTTTTTTCCCTTCTCCTTTTCCTCTGTCCTTGATTTCTTTTTTTCCTCCAGAATATTATTATCCTGATGAGTTCTACTTCTTTAAGTTTCAATGAAATAAAACCCCTCTAGGATGTATTCTTGAACATCGAGTAGGAATTGGATGGTCTGCAGGACGAGTGAGGCATACTCTTTGTTTTTTGTATGGTCTAATGCTAGGAATGTTTTTTACATTTTGGAATGATTGGGAAAAAAATCCAAAGGAGAATAATATTGTGGCATGTAAATTATATGCAAATCAAATTTCATTGTCCATAAAGTTGTACAAATCGTGTAACCACACTTATTTGTTTATGTATCGTCTATGGCTTTTGAACTCTAGTGGCAGAGTTGAATAGTTGTGATGGAGACCAAATGACTCACAAAGCCTAAAATGTTATCTGGCCTTTTTACAGATAAAATTTTCTAATCCCTAGTCTACAGCACTACTGTTAAATAGAAATTTCTGTAGAGATGGACATGTTTAAATTTGTACTCTTCCTTATGGTAGCTTCCAGCCTCATGGCTATTTAAAATTAATAAAAATAAAATTAAAAATCAGCCCTTTAGTCTCACCAAGCCACCTGTGTGGCTACCATAGTAGATAGCACTGGTGTAGAGATCTGGCTTTGTTGTGTTGGCTAATTTCATAGTACCCTGGACACATACAGTTAGGTATGCTCTTGCATTTGATATATTGTTTAATGACATTATTTCTTTTTAAACTTTTTTTGGACCCAGAGTGTGAATTTTGGGGAGAAAGTTACTCTTATTTTATTTGACTTTGGATTTGTAGGGCCTATTATAGTACTTGGGAGATGGCAGCACCTCAATACAAGTTTATCTAACAGGTCTATCTGGTGGTCGTGTTTTACGTATATATATTATACCTCTGTTAAGCTACTATTTTCAGACTCATTATAAAGGTTTTAGGAATCTACTATAATATGGCTACACTTGTCAGAATGACCAACAGGATGTTTATTGCTCTCTGTCAGCCAGGCTTTGTAATAGGCATTACATATTGAACATCCTAATTTGATTTCTACAAATTGGCAAAGTAAGTTGTTTACTGTAGTCATCATTATATAGCTAGTACTGATTCACTATTCTCACATTATGGTTTCACTTCCCCACCCCTTGGGGATTTTAGATTTTTAAAGGAACATTCTTTAATCCAATTAAATGATTCTGTAATGCAATAATCCAGAATAACTGAAAAGGGATGGTATTGAGGAACAGAAACATAATCTCTGGTTTTCTTGAAACCTTATCACATGGGTGATGGTCTGCTTGTGTGCCTCATTGGTGGATTCCAATGGTGTTTAAATGATATAATTCCATTTATTTATACAGTGGGGAAAGGTATCCATCCGAATGGGGGTCAGGACATGTTACTGCAAAATATGGCACCTTGGCATATTGACTATTTTAAGAAGAAGGAATTTGAAAAAATGGCAGAATCAGACCTTCTCTCCGACCCTTCCCTTTATGACCCTGAAACAGGTCATAAAACATTCATGTGAAAGGTGCCCTCTTTACACCCAGAGGAAAAGGAGCATCCTGATCTCTGAAAACAAAGGGGCACCGAGAATAGTCAGAACAAACTGTCCTTGATAAGTTTCTCTCAGTTTACTCATTTTACCTCACACTCTCCTACTTATTGTATTTCTCCATAACTGTCCACTCTTTATCAAAAATGGCATAAAAATACACAGCTCTGTTTCTTTGGGTCTTAATTTTCTTAGGAAGGCTCCCATGTCATGTAGGTCTTACATTAAATGAATTTGTATACTTTTCTCCTGTTAATCTCTCTTTGCCAATTTAATTTTCAGACCCAGCCAGGGACTCTAAGAGGGTTGAGGAACACTTTTTCCTCCCCTACGTATTGTATTTAATCTCCACAGTTATCTTGTGATGGCATAATATTACACACTTTTGCACCAATAAAAATAGAAGAAGTTCAAAAAAAGACTGAGAAAATGAGCAAATTGGGATGAAAAAACTGGATTCCCTAACTGAAAAGCTGTGACATTTGTCTTTGTCCTTCCACACTGCTCTAACAAAATACCACAGACTGGAGAGCTTCTAGACATCAGATATGTATTTTTCATACTTCTGGTGGCTGGAAGTCTGAGATCAGGGTGCCAGCATGGTTGGGTGAGGGCCCATGCAGGTTGCATGCAGACTTCTTGTATCTGCAAGTGGTGGACCCCATGAACTAGCTCTTTGGGGTGTGTTGTATATGAGCATGAATTCCTTCATGAGGGCTCCACCCTTACGACCTAAGCACCTCCCAGTGGCCCCACCTCCTAATATCATCACATTGGGCATTAAGATTTCAACATATAAATTTTGGAGGGACACAAACTTTCAGACTGTAACAACTTTCTTAATGGAAACTTCTTTAATAGAGATGTTTAAGAATTAGGTGCCCTAGAATGACACATCTCCAAATATTGGAGACAATTCTGGGCTTAAGAAAATGGTGTTTATATCCAGTATGGTGACGAGGTAGGATTTCCCAGGTAGTTCAATAGGATTCTGAGTGTTGCTCTGTCTTGTTTCTCATCTACCACAATTAAGGCCACCATTAAATAGTATCAACAACTCTGTCAACCAGGGATCTACCCATTATCTATGCCTTCCTTGAAGAGACTCTTTCAAGTTCCTAGATTTTCGAAGTGTTCTGCAAGTCAGATGAAACTCACTAAAATATTTATCAGCTATAGCCTAATGTTCTTTTAACAAATGGGCTAAGAAGAGAAAATACCTCCTGTGCAAGTTTGCTATAGCTATGTTTTATTTTAAAGATGCTTTTAAAATTCTGTCAGTAATATGTGAAAAGATACAAAACTATGTTGAATAACAGTGGCGAGAGTGGGCACCCTTGTCTTGTTCCTGATCTTAGAAGAAATGCTTTCAGTGTTTCACCATTGAGAATGATGTTGTCTGTGGGTTTGTCATATTTGGCTTTTATTATGTTGAGGTAGGTTCTATCTATGCCCACTTTCTGGAGAGTTTTTATCATAAATCAGTGTTGAATTTTGTCAAAAGCGTTTTCTGCATCTATTGATAATCATATGCTTTTTCACCTTCAATTTGTTAATATGGTGTACCACATTGATTGATTTGCATATACTGAAGTATCCTTGCTCTCCTGGGTTGAACCCCACTTGATCATGGTGTATGATCCTTTTAATATGCTGTTGGATTCTGTTTGCTAGTATTTTGTTGAAGATTTTTGCATCTGTGTTCATCAGTGATATTTGCCTGTAGTTTTTTTGTGACATCTCTGTCTTGTTTTTACTATCAGGGTGATGGTGGCCTCATAGAATCAGTTTGGGAGAGTTTATTTTGGAAGAGTTTGAGAAGGATAGGTGTTAGCTCTTCTCCAAATGTTTGGTAGAATTCGCCTATGGTCCTGGACTTTTGTTTGTTGGAATATTTTTAATCACAGTTTCAACTTCAGTGCTTGTGATTGGTCTGTTTATATTTTCTGTTTCTTCCTGGTTTAGTCTCAAAGTTGTGATTTTCTAGGAATTTGTCCATTTCTTCCAGGTTGTCCATTTTATTGGCATATAGTTGCTTGTAGTAGTCTCTCATGATCCTTTGTGTTTCTGTGGTGTCCGTTGTTCTCCTTTTTCATTTCTAATTCTATTGATTTGAGTCTTCTTTTTTTTCTTGATGAGTCTGGCTAATGGTTTATCAATTTTGTTTATCTGGCTAATGGTTTATCAATTTTGTTTATCTTCTCAAAGAACTATCTTTTAGTTTTATTGATCTTTGCTGTTTCCTTCATTTCTTTTTCATTTATTTCTGATCTGATCTTTATGATTTCTTTCCTTCTGCTGAGTTTGGGTTTTTTTGTTCTTTTTTCTCTAATTGCTTTAGGTGTAAGTTTAGGTTAGTTGTTTGAGATTTTTCTCGTTTCTTGAGGTAGGATTGTATTGCTATAAACTTCCCTCTTAGAACTGCTTTTGCTGTATCCATAGGTTTTTTGTTCATCATGTTTTCATTGTCATTTGTTTCTAGGTATTTTTTTATTTCCTCTTTGATTTCTTCAGTGATCTCTTGGCTGTTAGTAGTGTATTGTTCATCCTCCATGTGTTTGTATTTTTTTACAGCTTTTTCGTGTAATTGATTTCCAGTCTCACAGAGCTGTGGTCAGAAAAGAAGCTTGATACAATTTCAGTTTTCTTAAATTTACCAAGGCTTGATTTGTGACCCAAGATGTAATCTATCCTGGAGAATATTCCATGTGCACTTGAGCAGAAATTGTATTCTGTTGTTTTTGGATGGAATGTCCTATAAATATCAATTACGTCCATCTTGTCTAATGTGTCATTTAAAGCTCGTGTTTCCTTATTTATTTTTATTTTGGATGATCTGTGCATTGGTGAAAGTGGGGTGTTAAAGTCCCCTACTATGATTGTGTTACTGTCGTTTTCCCCTTTTATGGCTGTTAGCATTTGCCTTATGTATGGAGGTGCATAGATATTTGTTATATCTTCTTCTTGGATTGATCCCTTGATCATGATGTAGTGTCCTTTCTTGTGTCTTGTAATAGTCTTTATTTTAAAGTCTATTTTGTCTGATATGAGATTTGCTACTCCAGTTTTGTTTTGATTTCCATTTGCATGGCATATCTTTTTCCGTCCCCTCACTTTCAGTCTGTATGTGTCCGTAGGTCTGAGTTGGGTCTCTTGTAGACAGCATACATATGGATCTTGTTTTTGTACCCATTCAGCCAGTCTGTGTCTTTTGGTTGGAGCATTTAATCCATTTACATTTAAGGTAATTATTAATATGTACTTATTACCATTTTCTTAATTGTTTTGGGTTTGTTTTTGTAGGTCTTTTCCTTCTCGTGTTTCCTGCTTAGAGAAGTTACTTTAGCATTCGATGTAAAGCTGGTTTGGTGGTGCTGAATTCTCTTGGCGTTTGCTTGTCTGTAAATCTTTTGATTTCTCCATCAAATCTGAATGAGGTCCTTGCTGGGTAGAGTAACCTTGGTTGTAGGTTTTTCCCTTTCATCACTTTAAATATGTCCTGCCACTCCCTTCTGCCTTGCAGATTTCTGTTGAAAGATCAGCTGTTAACCTTATGGGGATGCCATTGTATGTTATTTGTTGCTTTTCCCTTGCTACTTTTAATATTTATTCTTTGTGTTTAGTTTTTGATAGTTTGATTAATATGTGTCTCGGCATGTTTCTCCTTGGGTGTGTCCTGTATGAGGCTCTCTGCACTTCCTGGACTTGATTGACTATTTCCTTTCCAGTGTTGGGGATGTTTTTGAGTATAATCTCTTCAAATATTTTCTCAGACCCTGTCTTTTTTCCTTCTTCTTCTGCGACACCTGTAATTCGAATGTTAGTGTGCTTAATGTTGTCCCAGAGCTCTCTGAGACTGTCCTTCAGTCTTTTCATTCGTCTTTCTTTGTTCTGAAGCAGTTATTTCCATCATTCTATCTTCCAGCTCACTTATCCATTCTTCTGCCTCAGTTATTGTGCTCCTGGTTCCTTCTAGAGTTTTTTTTTGTTGTTGTTGTTGTTTTTTTTGTGGTACGCGAGCCTCTCACTGTTGTGGCCTCTCCCGTTGCGGAGAACAGGCTCCGGATGTGCAGGCTCAGCGGCCATGGCTTACAGGCCCAGCTGCTCCGCGGCACGTGGAATCTTTCCGACCGGGGCACGAACCCGTGTCCCCTGCATTGGCAGGCGGACTCTCAACCACTGTGCCACCACGGAAGCCCTAGAGTATTTTTAATTTCAGTTATTGTGTTGTTCATTACTGTGTTTTTGCTCTTTAGTTCTTCTAGGTCCGTGTTAAACGTTTCTTGTGTTTTCTCTATTCTGTTTCCGAGATTTTGGATCATCTTTACTGTCATTACTCTGAATTCTTTTTTTCAGGTAGTTTGCCTATTTCCTCTTCATTTATTTGTTCTTCTGGGTTTTTATCTTTCTCCATTGCCTGCAAGATATTTCTGTTTTCTTGTTTTGTGTAATTTACGGTATTTGAGGTCTCCTGTCCCTTGGCTGCAGGGTAGTATTTCTTCTTCTGTTCCCAGTGGTGAGGTTGGTCCAGTGGCTTCCATAGCCTTCCTGATGGGAGAGAATGGTGCCAGTCTTCTGGTGAGTTGAGCTGAATCTTTTCCCTCTGATGAGCAAGGCCGTGTCAGGTGGTGTGTTTTGGCGTTTCTGTGAGCTTAGTATGAGTTTAGGTAGTCTGTGTGCTGATGGGTGGGTTTGTGTTCCTGTCCTGTTTGTTGTTTAGTGTGAGGTGTCTAGTGCTGGCAGCTGCTGGCATTTGGGTGGAGGCTGGTCTTGGATTCAGATAGAGGCCTCTGTGAGAGCTCTCGGTGATTAATCTTCCTTGGGGCTGGGAATTCTCTAGTGGTCCAGCGTCCTGGACTCAGTACTCCCACCCCAGAGCCTCAGGCCTGACTTCCGGTCAAGTCACCAAGACCCCACAAGTCACTTGTCCCTGCAATAAAGGGAATTAAAAAAAAAAAAGAAAAGACATGACTAACAAAACCCCAGAGAAATGGTAAAAAGTAAAATGAAACAAGTAAAAACAGAAACAAGGAAACACATACACAAAAGAAACAAAAACAGAACCAAAAAAGCAAGAGAACAACCAGACAAAAGAACCCAAGAATGAAACCAAACACTTAAAAAGAAAACTGACAAAAAAACACTAAACCAAAAAATAAAACCAAAGCACAATGCCAACTGAAGAATGAAGCAAAGAAACAAACCAACAAAAATGATGCAAAAAAAAAAAGAGGGGAAAGAAGACAGTACAACAGAAAGCAACATAGAAATAGAAACATGAAAACAATAAAATAGAAAATATATTAAAGAAAAAACCCCAACAGAACCCCAGGGAAATGGTAAAAACAAAATCAAAAACAGAAACGGAAACACACACACATGCAAAAGAAGCAAAAACAGAACCAAATAAAACAAAAACAAAAGAAACAAACCAACAAAAATGATGCAAAAAAAAAAGAGGGGAAAGAAGACAGTACAACAGAAAGCAACATAGAAATAGAAACATGAAAACAATAAAATAGAAAATATATTAAAGAAAAAACCCCAACAGAACCCCAGGGAAATGGTAAAAACAAAATCAAAAACAGAAACGGAAACACACACACATGCAAAAGAAGCAAAAACAGAACCAAATAAAACAAAAACAAGAGAACAACCAGACAAACAGAAGAACTCAAAAACGAAATCAGACAATTAGGATCAAAACTAACAACACAAAACCTAAAAACAAAACCAAAGCAGTGTGCCAACTGAAGGATAAAGCAAGGAAATATAACAATCTGATAAAAATTAAAAAATAACAAAATAAAATAGGGAAGAATACAGCACAACAGAAAAGCAAAGTAAAAATAGAAATATATAAAATAAATAAATTTAAAAAATTAAAAATGTTATAGAACATGAAGATCCCAAAAGACTAAATTAAAAAATACTAAAACAACAAACAAACAGAAAAAGAAAGAAAACAAAACCCCAGAACCAACAACAGAATGAATCAAGACATAATGAAATTAGGGCTTCCCTGGTGGCGCAGTGGTTGAGAGTCCACCTGCTGATGCAGGGTGCCCCGGTCCAGGAAGATCCCACATGCCACAGAGCAGCTGGGCCTGTGAGCCATGGCCACTGAGCCTGCGTGTCCGGAGCCTGTGCTCCACAATGGGAGAGGCCACAACAGTGAGAGGCCCGCGTACCGCAAAAAAAACAAACCCCCAAAAACCGAAAAAACAAACAAAAATAACAATGAAATTAATGGTAATAATTATGTTTCCCTGGGGTCTCAGCTGAAAGTGTCCTTGCACATGCTCTGAGCCACAGCCCACCTCTGCCTCCCCAAGAGGCTCTCCTCTGCCTCTGGGCTGGTCTCTGGACCTGCTCTGGCTCCTGTGGGGACCACTCTGATCTGGCCCAATTCCTGCGTGTGCTGCTCCCAAAGTCCACAGCTGCCAGAGCTAGATCATTTTCCTTTGTGGGAATACTCATTGTCTACTCAGATATTCCATAGATGCAGGGTCTACCTAGCTGATCATCGGGATTTAATCTGCAGCTCATACAGCTGATGGAAAGATTTTCTGTTTTCTTCCGTAGTCGCCCCATCCCTGGGGTTCAGCTTTGGTTTTATCCCCAACTCAGGACCCACAGGAGTCTGGTTCTGAGGCTGCCTTGGAGCTCCTAGGTCTGCCCCAGTGAGGACAGTGTACAAGGTGGTATGACTGCTTGGATTGTGGGAACGCTGGCAGCACCAAATGCACAGGGAAGCTGGTGGCCACGGGCACAAGAGATATGGCCCTAGTGAGGGTCTTTTCTGGCACTCGGAATAAGGCATGCGAGGGCCACCCCTGGCTGGACTTTTTCTGGTGCCTGGCAGCAGGTGTGTGAGGGCCGTCCCTGAGGGAGCTTCTTTTATCATTCATTGGCAGGCGCTGGCGTATGGGGAGAGAGAGGCTACAATAGTGGTTCCACCTCCTGCATGTGACTCAGCAGTAGTGCCCTGCTTCCATGACAGACCGGTCTTTCTCTGTAGGCATTCCCTGCTGTGGATTTCCTCCCTCCCGTCCCCTCAGTCTGTCTCCCCACAGCCAACGGCAGTTCTTCCGCTGGGCGGGTTTTCCAATCCCCACACTCCAGCTTCCAGCCCCCTTTCACACCTGTGAACATACGTCCTAGTCTGGGGCACATATAGCTGTGGTACAGACCATCTGTATTTCTCACTCTGTCCTGTCTGCTGCCGATTGCCCACTTCATCCTCTTCTGACAGCCTCAAATGCTTTTCTTCTGTCCCAATCGATTTCCCTATCAGAGAGGGGGTTTCCCTGAATTCGGGAATCTCTCCTCTGCTTCAGCTCCCCTACCCCAGGGTACAGGTCCCGTCCTGCTTCCTCTCCTTCTCCTTCTCTCTTCTTTTTCCCATCCCACCCAGTTATGCAGGGATCTTTAGTCCTTTCCAGTGTCCAAGGTCTTCTGCTAGTTTTCAGCCAGTGTTCTGTGAGAATTGTTGCATCTATAGGTGTATTCCTGATGCATCTGTGGAGAGAGATGAACTCCAAGTCCTCCTACTCCTCCACCATCTTGAATCTCCACATGATTTTAATACACTGTGGTCATACCAACATTTATTAATCTGACCCCCATGATGGACACTGAATGCTTCTCATTTTCACTGTTACAAACACTGTTGTGAAGAACATGTTACTACATATAAATACATTATGGCCACATTTAAATTTTAAATAGGAATACATTCCAAGAAAATCTAGAATTTTATTTTTCAACGAAAGGAAAAGAAAGTGTTTATGGTAAGAGACTTTTAATCTAAGTTCAGGAAAAAGGCTGCTTCCCCAGTTTACTGTTTTTTGCTTTGGGAAGCAACATTCTGTGTCCTCAGCTTGAGCTTTTGACTTACTATTGAATCAGTAAAGAGTGAAGGCCATGCTTCTTTCAATTCTTTTGTCTCTATTCATGGTTTAAAATGGGGTCCAATGAGAAGTAGGAGGTAAGGAACTGAGTAACATTTAATGTCAGGTGAACACTGTACTTTATTCTGTACTTTTCTTTTTCACATGTTGTTGATGCCAGAACAACTGGTACCTTGTCTCATTAAATTTTTTTTTAAATTTGGTGTACGTGGTTATTTTCCTCTTGGATCTACAGGTAGAATCAATTAAGTTACATTGAGGCAAATATAATCACTAACAATTCCATATATCTTGTTCATGTTCTAACCCCCTAGATGGATCAGTGCCTAGAATGTTGTAGGTATTTAATACATTTTTTTTGGAGTAATTGTCAAAAACTTGTTTACAACCCTTGCTATAAGCCCTCTGTAAGGGAGATTATATGATGGGAGAAGCTGAGCTGATATTTGGCATCTGGAAAATCTTGAATTTTAGCTTCTCAGGGACAGTTTTACATAGCATGAGGATTCTCTTTTGCTTCACTATTCATTCAGTGTCTAAGATGCTGGGAATAATAATTCTCTGCCATGATGCAGTTCCATTCAGTCTGAGATATGAGTCCTTAAGGTACGGCATACAGAGCAACACATTAGAAATGGATTTGTGAAGAGTCCAGGGCCTTGTTTGGGGTCATGTAATTGAAGACAATTTTCCTGAATATAGTGAGAGCAGCCAAGGCCTAAAAGCTAAGAGTTTAAAAGGAACAGATTTATGTAAGAATGAGAAATGCCAAGCCATTATATGAAGAAAGTAATTTTTCTGTTCTCAAATTGCACTTTCTAAAAGTCGAGGCTCAATTTATTTTACTTATAAATGAATATACCCTTTTGCCCTGCCTCCTCCCTATTTGATTGCAGGGATTTAGTTCAGAGTAGGAAAAAAAAAATACAGTGCTGTTGGTCTCCCTTAGAGGAGAAATGATTATATAATCAGCAAATTCAATTAAGAATACAGAAAACATCTTTTTAAAATCTGCTCCATTAAAAAGTATGCTTTCATTGCCACCAACAAGAAAAAATGTAGTCTAAAAGCAAGATAACATTAGCAATCATTTTATGTCATCCTGGAAAAATAGCTTTAAGAGGTGAAAGCTGATTCTTTCATTAACTATAATATTACCACTAGCACTGTGTAAGTCAATCTACTGTATTTGTGCTTCCAAGTGGACAAATATGCTGAATACACAGAAGTTCTTTTGTCCTATAAATTTAGAAGTCGTTAAGAAATAATGGCTTAACCACATTTAGATTCTGTCTTAGAAGGAAAAACATAGAAATATTATGTAATGTAACCTGTATTTCTCCAAGTCTCATGAGGGTACATGAGGTAGCAGGAGGGTCCAAATGGGATCACTTCAAAAACAATCATCCTTTATTTTCCGACTGTTAACATCACCTACCCACGCACATCCTCGAGAGCTCCCCCGCCATTACTTTAGCAAGTCCCTGTAAGTGTTTCCAGAGCAGCACAGCACTCACCCTCTTCTCCGGCTGCTGCTGCAGCCTTGTCTCCCTGATGCTGGATGCCTGTGACATTGATTGTCCTTGAGGTGTAGTAATGTAGAATTAGAAAAATAGTATACGTTAAGTGTTCCATTTTCTTATGAACAAGGTCAAATACAAATTGTGCATGACTAGCATTTCTGAAGGAAGGAATTCAGGCTGCCCTGTATTTAACCTAAAATGTGTGAGGGTAAGTGGTGATGGCAATGGTGGTGGTCCTTGTAGGAAAAGCTTACAGTACAATATGGTCTGGTGCCATGTTTATGATTATTTTCATTTTCCAGTTTGTTGAAATTATTACTTTGGAAGTAAGACCGGGTAATTCCTGTTTAGTGATGGCTTTAGTGACTTATAGATTTCATCCTGACATTTTCATAATTTATGTAATTCCAACCATAACAGTCATGCATTGCAAATTTTTCAATTTATTAAAATGATATGTACATTATAGAGTTAAACCTTTGTAACAACCTCGTGGAAGTACCTCTATGGGTCATATTTCTAATTAAATTTTACAGATGAAGAAACTGAGGGTCTGGGAGGTTATTTAACTTGGCCATAGTGGCAAAGGCAAAATCTGAAGCCAGGTTACTTAATTGAAATGAATACATTTCTTCCTTTACTGTAGTGATTTAAAGAGTCTATTATTTTCTGATAATTTATTAAAACAGTTCTTTGGTTAAATTCTTCACATGTGCATACACACATGGGCATTCCATAAGTTCATGTTATATTATGCATCCTCCTCTCTTTTTTTCTGAGCTTCCCCTCTGCCGTTTTTTCCCTCTCTCATCAAATCACTCTGATCCTCCACCTCTAACAGAGGTATCCAATGCTAAAGACATCTTCTTCCTATTTTCTTCATGCTTAAATAACCATTTAAAATATACGTATACATGAAGATGAATAATAATTACATAATATACACAGTTGTCTGCATTTTACTTTTCTCACTTAATAATGTAGTCTGGAAATCTCTCCTAATTTAAGCTTTATTTCTCTTTCATTCTTTTTACTAACTACAGGTTAGATCATTGTTGACATACTATAAGTTGTACAGTGTTCCCTCCACAATGGGCATTTCAGTTTGTTTGCAATTTTAGCCACTATCAGCAGTCCTGATTTAACATTATTATAATACATATGTCTTTGTATGGTTGCTTTGTTGAAGGGGTACAATATTCTTAAGTTTAATTGTTGTTGATTGCTTTCCAAAAGGCTTACAATAAGGTAGTAAGAGGCCCTATTTCCATAAAAAGTGTGTCAGAGTACCCTTTCCTTTTCATTATACCTGTAAGAGATGATAAAAAAATTTTTTAGTTTTTGCCAATCTTACGGGGATAAGATGATATCTCACAGTAACTTTAATTTGCATTTCCCTTACTGCTACTATAGTTGGACATCTTTTTCTAATCTATCTCATGTCATTTGGATGAAATCATTTGTGAATGGCCTTCCTGTATCCTTAGTCCATTTTCTACAGGTAGTTTATCTTTTCCTTGGCTATTGGTAAGAAATTACACTGTATTATACATTAATCCTTTGTTTGGATTGTGATATTTTCAAAATCTTATTCATCTATCATACAAAATTGTAAAACTTTTAATGCTCAAATAAGTTTATCTTTTATAGCTATTGGGGTTCTATCCATGGTAAAGAATATTTCCTTAGATTCTATATTGTGCAGGGATTTTATTGTTTTATGGCTTATATTTAAGTTTTTTTGTTCTTCTAAAACTTGTTTATGAGGAAAGAATGAATCTGCTTTAATTTTCTTCCCGATGGAAAGCCAGTTGTTCAGATAGCATTTGTTAAATGTCAGTTTTTCACTGAAACAAAATTCCTCCTTTGTCAAGCAGTAACTTCTTAAATACACTAGATCTGTTTCTGAATTGGGTTTTACAATTCTCTTCCAACAACTATGAAGGCTCTGAGATTTTACCTTACTTCTAAGTTAACAAGAGAGTCTGCCAGTTTTATAGATTCAGGAAGAAAAGTCACGTGAGCCAGAGGCAAAGGACAGTTTATTACTCACAATAGCAGTAGCCATAGTTCCATAATTCTCTGCCCCCCATCCAGGTTCTCTGAGCCACAGTTCTATAAATTAATGTGGTCAAATCTGGGTACTTTAGCTGCATTATTTGAAGGTTGATAGATTATGATTTCTTTCACTCAGTTCAAGAAATTTGCTAATTTCCACTGTGAATTCTTTGGCTCATATATTATTTAAAGGTGTTGTTTAATTTTCAAATAGTTGGGGATTTCTCATTTTTCTTTGTTACTGATTGCTAATTTATAATAATTCCACTGTGGTCAGTTAACATACTTTGTATTATTTAAATGCTTAAAAAATTAGACTCTTTGTGGTTTGGATGTCATTTTAATATGTTTTTCTTGCCTAGTTGCTCTGGGTAGGATTTCCAGTACTATGCTGAGTAGAAGTGGCAAGCGTGACCATCCTTGTCTTATTCCTGATGTTAGAGGAAAAGCTTTCAGCTTCTCACCATTGAGTATGATGATGTTAGCTCTGGGTCATACATGGCATTTACTATATTGAGGTATGTTCCTTCTATACCTAATTTATTGATAGTTTTTATCATAAAAGGATATTGAGTTTTGTCAAATGCTTTTTCTCCATCTGTGGAGATGATTGAATGATCTCTATCCTTCATTCTGTTAATGTGGTGTATCACATTGATTTGTGTATATTGAATCATCCCTGCAACTCGGGGATGAATCCCACTTGATCATGGTGTGTAATCCTTTTAATGTGCTGTTGAATTGTGCTGTTAGCTTGTATTTTGTAGAGGATTTTGGAGAAAATAACTTTACACTGTTGGTAGAACTGTAAATTGGTATAACCATTGTGGAAAACACTATGGAGTTTCCTCAAAAAATTAAAAATAGAACTACCATATCATCCAGCAATCCACTTCTGGGTATTTATCCAAAAGAAGTAAAAATAGTAGCTCAGAAAGATATCTCCACCCTCATGTTTATTGCAGCAGTATTTACAATAGCCAAGACACAGAAACAGCCTAAGTCTCCTGTAATGGATAAATGGCTAAAGAAAATGTGGTATGTATATACAATGGGAAATTATTCAGGCTTAAAAAGAAGGAAATTCTGCCATTTGTGACAGCCTGGATGAACCTAAAGGACATTGTGCTAAGTGAAATAAGCTAGACACAGCTTGCACAAGGGTTCCCTTTTCTCCATATCCTTGCCAGAATGTGTTTCTTCCTACCTTTTTGATAATAGCCATTCTAACAGGTATGAGGTGATATCTCATTGTGATTTTGATTTGCATTTCCCTGATGATTAGTGATGCTGAGTACTTTTTCATGTATCTGTTAACCTTTATGTCTTCTTTGGAAAAATGTCTGTTCAAATCCTCTGCCCAGTTATTAATCAGATTTTTCTTTGGTATTGAGTTGTATGAGTTCTTTATGTATTTAATATTTTGGATATTAACCCTTTATCAGATATATGATTTGCAGATATTTTCTTCCATTCAGAAGATTGCCCTTTCCCTTTGTTGATGGTTTCCTTTGCTGTGCAGAAGCTATTTTTTGTTTGATTTAGTCCCATTTGTTCAATTTTGCTTTTGTTGTCTTTGCTTTTGGTGTCAAATCCAAAAAATCATTGCCAAGACTGATGTCAAGAGTTGACTGCTTATTTTCTTCCAGGAGATTTATGGTTTTAGGTCTTAAGTTCACCTCTTTCATCTATTTTGAGTTGTGTTTTGTATACAGTGCAAGATAGTGGTCCAGTTTCATTCTTTTGCATGGGGCTTTTCAGTTTTCTCAGCATCATTTATTGAAGAGACTACCCTTTACCCATTGTATATTCTTAGCTCCTTTGTCATAAATTAATTGACCATATATGTGTGGGTTTATTTCTGGGCTCTCTAATCTGCTGCATTGATTGGTGTGCCTGTCTTTTATGCCAGGACCATACTATTTTTATTACTATATATTTGTAATATAGGTTGAGATCAGGAAGTGTGATGCCTCCATCTTTGTTCTTTCTGAAAATTGTGTTGCCTGTTCAAGGGTTTTTCATGGTTTTATGCAAAGAATTGTTTGTTCTATTTCTGTGAAAAATGCCATTGAAATTTCAATAGAGATGATTTCAATGATTTTTAAAATACTTTTTTCTCTTTATTCCTTAGATTGGAATATTTAAATTTATCTCTCGTCAAGTTTGTTCTACTCATTTGGAATCTCAAATACGCTATTAAGACTATCCAGCAAAATTTCAATTTTAAATATTGTGAATTTCAATTCTATAATTGCTATTTGGTTTACTATTATAGTTTCCAAATTTATAACATTTTCATCTGTTCATTTGAAAAAAGTTTTCGTTACAGTTTTGAACATGTTTATCATAGCTACTGTGAATTAGGTGCTAATTCCAACATCAGGGTAATCTTAGAGTTGGTTTCTTTTGACTGGTTTTCCTCTTGACTGTGGGACAATTTTTTGTTTTGAATTTTTTTTTCCTCAAAAGTATCTTATGAATTCCAAGTTCTCAAAAGTATATTTTGGTTGATGAAAATACTAGTTTTACATTATTTGTTTTTAATTTTTAAGAGTTTAAAAAAATTGAAGTATAGTTGATGTGCAGTATTTAAGTTACAGGTGTACAATGTAGTGATTCACAGTTTTTAAAGGTTATATTCTATTTATAGTTGTTATAAAATATTGGCTAGATTCCCTGTGTTGTACAATATATTCTTGTAACTTACTTATTTTATAAATAGTAGTTTGTATTTCCTAATCCTCTACCCCTATGTTGCCCCTCCCCCCTAACTTCTCCCCACTGGTAACCACTAGTTTGTTCTCTCTGTGAGTCTGTTTCTTTTTTGTTATAGTCACTAGCTTGTTGTATTTTTAAATTACATGTGTAAGTGATACTATACAGTATGTCTTTCTCTGTTTAACTTATTTCACTTAGCATAATACCCTCCAAGTCCATCCAGGTTGCTGCAAATGGCAGTTTCATTCTTTTTCATGGCTGAGTAGTATTCCATTGTATATATTACATACCACATGTTTTTTATCCTTTCATTTGTTCATGAACACTTAGGTTGCTTCCATATCTTGGAAATTGTAGATAGTGCTTCTGTGAACATTGGGGTGGATGTATCTTCTTGAATTAGTGTTTTTGGTTTTTTTCAGCTATATACTCAGGGTGCAATTGCTGGGTCAGATGGTAGTTCTGTTTTTAGTTTTTTGAGAAACTGCCACCCAGTTCTCCACAGCAGCTGCACCAAGTTACATTTCCACCTACAGTATACAAGTGTTCCCTTTTTTCACATCCTCATCAACATTTGTTATTTGTGTTCTTTTTGATGTTAGCCATTCTGACAAGTGTGAGGTGAGACCTCGTTGTAGTTATGATTTGCATTTCCCTGATGATTAGTGATGTTGAGCATCTTTTCATGTGCTTGTTGGCCATCTGTATGTCTTCCATGGAAAAATGTCTATTCATGTCTTCTGCCCATTTTTTAATAGGGTTGTTTTTGATTTTTTGATACTGAGTTGTAGAGCTGTTTATATATTTTGGATATTAACCCCTCGTTGGTCATATTATTTGCAAATATATTCTCCCATTCAGTAGGTTGTCTTTTTGTTTGGTCAATGGTTTCCCTTACTGTGCAAAAGCTTTTTAAGTTTAATTAGGTCCTATTTGTTTTCACTTTTATTTCCTTTGTTTTATGCAACAGATTTAAAATAATGCTGTGATTTATGTCAAAATGTATTCTGCCTGTGTTTTCCTCCAGGAGTTTTATGGTTTCTGGTCTTAGATTTAGGTCTTTAATCCATTTTGAGTTTCTTTTTTTATATGTGTCAGAGAATGTTCTAATTTGATTATTTTACATGTAGCTGTCCAGTTTTCCCATCACCATTTGTTGAAGAGACTGTCTTTTCTCTACTGTATATTCTTGCCTCCTTTGTCATAGATTAATTGACCATAAGTGCATGGCATTATTTCTGAACTCTCTATCCTGTTCTACTGACCTATGTGTCTGTTTTTGTGCTGGTATCATACTGTTTTGATTACTGTAGCTTTGTAGTATAGTCTGAAACCAGGGAGCATGATTCCTCTAGGTCTGGTAAGGTTGTTTTGGCTATTTGGGGTCTTTTGTGTTTCCATACATATTTTAAAATTATTTGCTTTAGTTCTGTGAAAAATGCCATTGGTGTTTTGATAGGGATTGCATTGAATCTGTAGATTGCCTTAGGTACTATGGTCATTTTAACAGTATTGATTCTTCCCATCTGAGAATATGGTATATCTTTCTATCTGTTTGTGTCATCTTCAATTTCATTCATCAGTGTCTTATAGTTTTTGGAGTACAGGTCTTTTGCCTCCTTAGATAGGTTTATTCCTAGGTATCTTATTATTTTTGATGCAGTGGTAAATGGGATTGTTTAATTTCTTTCTTATGTTTTTGCCTTTTTTTTAATGTTAAGTATTTTTGTTGTTGTTGTTGTTCAATGGGCATTACTGTTGATATATTGTTGGGGTTGTGGATTTTGTCTTGCACTGTAGAATCTTGGCTTTTGTCCTAGCAGGCATTTCAATGTAATTGAATTGCAGCTCCCAGCTCTGTAACCTTTCTGGTGAGCAAGTTGCCGAAATTCCCTCTCAGTTCTTTAAGTGTCCACCTATTTCTTTCACATGGTGACCTGAAGTCCATGTAGTTCAGGGATCAGAGAAGGATTGGGGTAGAGTCTGTAAACAGATTTAGTCCCCCTCCTTTATAGCTCTCTTCATAGGCAGTTTTCTCTCAGATCTGAGTTCACATTGTACGGAGCTGCTCAGGCTGGAAAGTGCCCTCACAGAAAAAGCTGTGTGAACATAAATTTAACACACTGCAGTTACTCTTTCAAAAGTCTTTTCTCCTTCAGTTTTGAAAGTTTTGCTCACTTTCTAGTCCCTTAACTTAGAATGATTTTTTAATTCACATTTTGTCTACAGTTTATAATTGTTATCTATGGGAGAGTTATCCACTCTGCCATTACTAGAAGAAGAATCTGTACTGATTTTTAGTATGCTAAAGTAACCATAAATTAAGGAGTCTGTCTTAAGGTATCTTGGTAAAGAAAAGCCAAAAAGCATTTTTGAAGCCACAGATTATTTTTTAAATGAACAATCAGACAATAAATGTTTTCTATTTGCAACTCATCCAGTTCACACTGTGAAATAAACCAATTATAGATATTCTAGCTTGTTGCCTAATGTAGTTTCTCCTAAACACATAGTAAGTACTGTGTGTTTAGAAAAAAACAAAGGCTGATCAGCTAATTTGTAGCAAAGCTGAACCTTGTGATGCGTACTTGTTTATCAAGGGATAGATTTGTATGTGGACTTGAAAGTTCATGGGTCAATAAAAACATGTAAAAAAAATGTCAGTGGCAACATGGACTTTGGAGCCTTAGGATTAGTGTATGGAAAAATGTTTTGTGTTTTTGTAACTATTTATATGGAAACTGGAAATGAGTATAGGTAAAAGTTACTCAAAGCACCTGGTTAAAATGACGAGGTATTTCCTTTCTCATGTCACTGAAGCCAGTTAAAGTTTGGTAACATTGGATGAATGAAATGGGTTCAAGGTGACCTTTTGCTCTCTTTTAAATCACATTTTCTTTTTCTTTGCCTTTTTTGCCAAGAAGGCTGTAATTTTTATGAAATGAGTTTTATAATATGTATTTGTTAAAAACAAACTAACCAGAGTCATTATATACTTTTCCTTACTATGAATATATGCTTTTGTAGGTTGTTGAAGAGAAGCAAAAAGAGCAAATTTCAACGTGTTAGGCATATCTGGTAATGAATTTGTATGGGAAATAATTGTCAATTATTAAGAATATTGCATTCTTCTTTTTGAGGTGTCTTAAAGTGACTAGCTTTGTATGTAAAGATAGATTAGAATGAGTACTTTGGAGATGAAACTGTATCATACTCCTTTGTACGCTGGTGTCTAACACAGTACCTGACTCGCAGTAAAAATCAAAAAATGTTTTCCCACAAGTGTTGTTTACTATAAATATATTTTTCAAGCAATGAAGAATAATTTAGATCATTGGATTTTTATCATTTCTATCACTTTACACATTATTTTCATGCCATATAGTCTTTGTATGAACATTTCAATTCGAGATAAATTTCCTCTTTATTCTAGATAAATTTCCTCTTTAAACTATCATAATTTATTGGATAAGAAAAACTTTATTCTTGAAGTAAAATATTAAATTTAAAAACTAAGATCCCCTGCTTTGAAAATTAAACAGTTTCAAATTTTAAAATTCAAACATAGCTAAGGAGACCCTTGTTTAAATGGGAAAATGAGGAGGCTATGAGAATCTTAAGGTGATGGTTGTACTATTCTGGTTTTTCTATTTGAAATTCCTAGCTCATAGTGAGAAATCAATAAATGTTGCATTAAATTAATGGAGAGTGAATGCTAAGGTTATTAAAATGTTATTAAAATGTTGTCTTAATATTTCTTAGCTAATAAACTGTCAATGAGAAAAAGTCATAGAATAAGAGCAATCCATTTCATGTTTGCACACTCCATCAGAATTTTCAAATATAATAACTTTCAGTGACCTACCTAAATATATTTATCCCTCCCCCTTTTTTTGTAGAATTTTATTACATATGTTAACTTGTTTAGATTTGCTGTTTGTTTACTGTTTTTGGCAGCTATTACACAGTATGATGAAGAGTTGTGTGTTTTGCAGTTATTCTGACTGACAAGGATTTTCTTAGAAGGGCTGTGTGTTGGTGAGTGGATACCAACCCAAGACTTATTTTAGGAAAAGACCACCCCAATGCTCATTGTTTTCTTTTCACCTAATACGTACTGGGATTGTTGATCATGAATATGAAGATAAATTGTCTGTAATATAGCATATTGTGCAATTGTCCTTTATTTCCAACTTTACTCTTTTGTTGACCTTGTGTTTTTCCATTCCTTTTTATGCAACTTCTATGAAATGACAGTAAGAATAATCCATAGTTGTAATATTGTTGATATTTTTCTAGTTTCTTTCACATATACCAACTACCCAGATAAATTGAAAATGAAACAGAAGGGTCTGTTTCATTTTATCAGTCAGTAGTGTCTAGTCAGAGAAAAGAAACCACTTTGGGTATTTTGAGTAGAGAGGCATGTAATGTAGACGTCATTACAATTATGCTGATCAGGCTGGAAGAAGAAAGAGGATGATAAGTGTTACTGTCCCTTTGCTGGAGCCCAAGATTCCCCCTTGACACCTATGGCTGTTGAGAACCTCACAGCTGCTGGGGAACCGCTTTCCTCCTCATTTTGAATTTGGAGATAGATTTTTTTGTTTGTTTTAAAACTTTGAGTATGTAGCTCAATAAAAGTGAACTGTATTTAATGAGTTATTGAGTATAAAACCAAGTTAATGAAAACACTTCTATTAGTATTGTCTGGTGTAATACTACGACGGCCCCATTAGCTTTTGAATTCCTATGTGCAAGGTCCCTATCTTTATTCAGTGTTTGTTGAACTGAGTGAAGGAATTTGTGTTTTGTGTCTTCATAAAGGGTATGTGAAAGAGGGAATAACTAGGTAACTAAATTTTATTACCCTTTTTATTCAGTCTTGGAAAACTGATTAGTTTTTATGCTTTCTATTTGCTTCTAAATGTCAGGGAGAAACTGATAGAGTTGATATGATTGGGATGTGTCTGCTAGTTCATACTTAAAAGTATAATATTGTACTAGGCATAATAGACTATGTTACTTGAAATTTATGTTATATATTTGTATTAAATATTTGAATATGAAGGTATAATCGTAAAATTCCAAGTTTCAGAGATTTTGTTGTTGTGGAATGAAAAATTTTAAAGTATTGAATAAATTCTATATAATGAAGGATTTCAAGGGTACAGAAAAGTGTAGAGACAAATAGGATGAATATTATTTGCCTATCACTTGTTTAGCTTCAGAATTTGGAAAAGATTTTAAACATAAGAAAGCACAGTAAGTAACAATTACATTTTAATGAAATCTTTAAAAATTTGAGTTGATTCTTGAAAGTTATTTCTATCTCCAAGAACTAAAAATCCTATTTCTAAATGAGATATTCCAGAAATGGTACACTTTAGTTATTTTAACATTTTAATAGGTGCATTAACTATTGTCAGTTCAATCTCTTTGACTGTCAGTTTTATATTAAAAACTGTTTATCATCCTATTTTTGGAAAATTACCTCCTTCTATTCCTCTAGTTTATAGTATATGGCACATGAAAAACTCCATAAAAATGTCTAGACCAAAATCAAAATATGTGAGAACTTGTGCACATAATAAGAATACAGGAATATCATGTATGTTTTGGGCATGTGGCATTATTAAGCATGTTTCTGTTTCACAGAATAGTTTACTTGGAATAAAATTATGGATCTATTATTTAAATGAGGTAAAGGATTATATGGTTCTTTATGCAGAAAATATATCTCGTTTCTCTTTATTATGTCATTTGGTTTTAGGTGAAGGATGTCAGATTGTATAATGAGGAAACCTATTCTCATTTTCACCAACACTGCCCAAATTTAATACATGTGCTTCAAGCTTCAATATCCTTCTAAGTAATAATCTGCTATGTCTTACTATTTTGTTTGCAAATGTGGGCAAAGGCATTGTGAGACTTATAATTTTGCTCTGCTCAACTGCCTGTAACAATATTAATTGAAATTATTATAGTTTTCTATGATATTAAAAGTTGTAATTTTCTCTTATTTCTAATGTTTTTTTCAAAATTTTCAGAGTTATTGGAATCATTTGAGGTAGCACCCAAAGACACTCCCATAAAATATTTCTAACAAATAACATAATGAAATAAATACTTAGGTCTAGGCCCGAGTTTTTTTCCTCCAATAAAATCAATTCAAAGTAAATCATTCAGTACCTATATTCTTCATGTCTTTGTACACATTTAGAAAAATAAAAGGACCAGCCTTATCTAAATGTCTTGTATTTTGCATCTATGTGGAATTTGCTCAAAAAAAGATTACTTAAGGCTAATGTAGAATTATATTTTACTTATCCCCTTCCCAAATAGCGTACACACACACACACACACACACACACACACACACACGTATATCACATCTTGTCAGGTAGTCCACACTTATTTTACCCAAAGGAAAAATAAAGTAATAATAGTGGTGAAGTGCAGGGGAAAAAATAAAAGGGTCAGCTTTAACAGGCATGCCCTTTCTGGGAATAAAAATAGAAGGAGGGTTTCAAATAATTCTTAAGAGGAGTAGAATGGCAATTTACTTAATACCACATTAAGATGAAGATTTAAAATTTATACTTCTTAGAAGGACATAATTTGATTCTCCACGTTTAATAAAATAAGGCCACCATTTACCTGGAAATGCATGCAGGAAACAAAATGGCTGCTGTTGAAGAATTACCTTGATCAAATCAACCAAATAGTATTTAACTGTTTACTGCCATACTAGGCACTCAGAAATGCAAAATAAGATGAATAATTTAATTATGAGGATGAGAAATTAAACTACAAAATAATGATTTTTTAGGGAGTATAGGGTAGATATGATTAGGAACCCTGGTTTTTAACTTGAAGGATAAGCTCTATTAGGTTAGGCAGTGGGTAGGGTTTCAGACACACAGGTGAAGAAAATACATAGGTGTGCAAATGAGTGTTAGGTGTGTAGGTAGGACCTGGGTAAAAAGACCTGATAACACTCAAGCCCTTAGCATTACTTTAGACCTGATTTATTTGAAAAATTCAGCCCTAGAGATAAAGGTTGACTAATGGGGCAGGGTTTGATTCACCTACTGATAAAGAAGACAAGCTGTTGTCCAGAAAACTTATAGTGAAAAATTATCAGAACCTTGGTCCTGATAAGGCAAGGGAAAGAGGCTGAAACTGCACAGGAGACTGGTGATGTTCATGAGGACATATTTACGCAGTGAGAAAACATTCAAGTATTTGTAAAGGCCCCCTTTTTGATTAACTAATCAATCTATATGGTGTAGTAAACTCTGAGACAAAACCATTACAAGAAAGTTAAACACTTTCAAAGATATTTCCTGGTTTGTTGTTGTTTGACAAGAAATGAGGAAAACTTGCAGCTTTCCTCCTCTGCTAGAAATTTGATAAAGACCTGCTTTTTATTTGCAGTGCTGGGGCATTTCTCCATTATTTCCTTCTCCTAAGTCTTCTGCCTTGAGCTCAGATTTCCTTTAATGTAAGAGCAGAAGTGCTTCTACGTAATAGAATCCAATTCTTTGATTTCCTGTGATAAGTCTTTATTTTAAAATGACTGTAATGCAATGGATTTTGTTCATTCTCTATCTTGCATATTTTTGACCCCTTTCTTTTGAAACCCCAACTAATTATTTTACTTTCTTTTGGCTATGCCTGATACAAAGAAAAAAAAAAATAGGAAGCTAAAACTCAGTGATCTCAAGGTGGGATTTGGGTGGGTGGGGGTAAATTATTAGAAATCAATGGGAAACTTTTCATTTTTGATGTGAACATTTGGGGACATGTGGTAAATGGGGGGAATATGTGTTGGGCATGTCGCTTGATCTCTGAGGGCCTTGTCATTTGAGAGAGTGGGACAATGTGACTTTTAAAGTGACTTAACCTTTCAATCATTCCATAAGGACATAACATGTCCTACTGAAAAGTCATACTGGCTTTTTATCAGCCTTTGCACATAAATTCCTGGCACCCAGCATAGTACTCTGCAAATAGTTAAGTACTCATTCATACAAGGAATGAATGGCATGGATTTTTCTGGTGTAATTGACTCCAGTTGCAAAGTCATGTCATACATAGTGCTATCTGTAAGCATTAACAGTACCTCTGTTTCTACCTGATATGTTTTCATTATCTTCCTTGTTTATTTCCTTCCTCAAACTATCAATGCCTCGTTATGTTACTGATTCCAAGAAATTTGAAAAAAACTGAGAAAAGTCTCACCTTTAAAATTTGATAGTAAATCTAACAAGTAAAATTAATTATAGCTGAAAGGATTTTCACCACATCTTTCAAATTTACCATTAAACTGTAACCAGGAAGGGTAAATTGTAAAATCAGCAGAGATTGTTCAGAGGAGTTATATGCTAGTTGAAAACAGGAAATTTTAATAGAAATGGTTTTGCACACTTTACTTTGGTGATTGTTACAATTGGAGATCCTGAATTTAAAGTGGGATGAAAATGTTCAGTGACAGACACTTTGATAGCTTTCTGAATGAAAACATCCAGGTACTTTATAGTTTTAATGCTTTTGAATGCTTAATCTCTGTTAGTTGTCCTGATCTAATTTATTTCTTTATATAGTGTCAATGTCAAAAATCTGATCTAAAAATTTTTAAAGTTTACTTAAACATGTAGCTATTTATAAAGTTTTCATTTACATTAGTATTTAGCAATATGGCATTACAATTGTATTTTGAGCAATGAAATAGCTTCACATTTTCATTAATTAAGAATGGGAAAAATCAGAGCATGACCATGACATGGCACACTCTTGCCAGATACTAGTAATGTCTTATGTGTGAAAGGCTTTACACATTTCATTAAAATGTTCATAAAACTTTTTCTAAGTGTGCAGCATAGCCTCTTAAGTAATTCCTTGAAAGTTAGCCACACTAATTCTACTTCAATAAATTATTTTTTTAAAGATGAAAAAAACAGGCACAATTGTGGTCAAAGATTTTTGCCACATCACTGTTTCAAGATATGAATAAATAGGTAGAAACTGTTACCTGAAAACTGCATTCACCTCTTGGTGGTCATTGAACCAGAAGGCACAACCAAGGCAAAGAGCAGGAGAATGAAGGATTTATTACTTGCAGCAAGAGAACACCAGGGCTCTTTCCCAAAGCAATGTCTCCCCAGTCTGCAAAATTGCAAGTTTTAAGCTAAGGGTTCATGCATATTCATGAAGGGGCCTGGATGGTGGACAGATTCCAAGCATTAGTTAATTGAAGGCGCGAAGGTCAGAAAAGGTCAACATTATCATCCTTTAGGTGCCAGTTGATCTGGTAGTTGAGCCTCAGGCTAATCTTCACCATTGAAACAGAACTGGGGGTCTTTACAACTGATACATTATCTTTGCTATTGTTACTTCTCTTTCCTGATAACAGTTTGTTTCTGTTAAGCTCACTAATTGTTCCCTTAAGATGACTAATTCCTGAGACCTGTTCAAGGACAATCATTGCAGCCAGGCTTAGATCACAAAATGGCTTAGGTCAAAAATGGCTTCTCTTATGGCAGGAAAGCGTGCCTGGTTCTTTCTCTGGTGACCCCCTACCCTATCTGCTTATAATACTACTTATATATGAAGATACAATTAAATATTCAGCAATAGAAAAAGAATAACCTATTACATTCATAAAATAAAATTTATAAAAACTGACGTTTATGCACAATTTTTACTTGGTGAAACACATCTTACACACAGTAAAATACGGTGTGATGTTAAATGGAAAAAGCAGAATAGAGGAATGAATATATGGCGTGACCTATTTATAAGTAGAACAGAGTATATTAATTGGAAGTAGAAAAAAATCAGAGCAGTTGGCTCTGGGGGATATTATTAAAGGTGATTTTAATGTTACCCTTAATAGCTTACGCAGTTCCCACAATTATTTTGTTTTTACTCCTTTAGATTTTCATAATATACTTTATTTTTTAGAGCATTTTAAAAAACATTTGTGTTCAGGTTTTTGTGTGGACATGTTTTTAACTCATTTGAGTAAATACCTAGGAGGGCAATTGATTATTTTTATTAAGGAAATCTAATTTATCAGTTTTTTTCTTTCATGAATCATGCTTCTGTTATCCTATCTAAAAAGTCATCACCAAACTCAAGGTCACGTAGATTTTTTTGTTTTTTTGTTTTTTTTTTGGCGGTACGCGGGCCTCTCACTGTTGTGGCCTCTCCCGCTGTGGAGCACAGGCTCCGGATGCGCAGGCTCAGCGGTCATGGCTCACGGACCCAGCCACCCCGCCGCATGTGGGATCCTCCCGGACCGGGGCACGAACCCACGTCCCCTGCATTGGCAGGCGGACTCCCAACCACTGTGCCACCAGGGAAGCCCAGTCATGTAGATTTTCATACTATGTTATCTTCTAGAAGTTTTATCATTTTGTATTGTACATTTAGGTCTATGACCCATTTTTGACTTAATTTTTGTGAAAGGTGTAAAATCTCTAGATACTTTAGAAAACTTTAAGTATGCTTGATTTACAATGTTACATTCATTTCAGGTGTACAGCATAATTTAATATTTTTATAGATTATACTTCATTTAATGTTATTGTCAAATATTGTTTTGTACATAACATCTTTGTATATTTTATAGTAGCTTATACCTCTTAATTCTTTGTAGATTTTTTGCCATGTGGATGTCCAGTTGTTCCAACACTCTTTGTTAGAAAGACTCCTTTTTCCATTGAATTGTCTTTGCTCCTTTGTCAAAGATCAGTTGACTATTTGCATATATCTGTTTCTGGGCTCTCTATTCTGATCTCTTGGTCTATTTGTCTGTTTTTCTGGCTCTGCCACACTGTCTTGATTATTGTAGATCTATAGTAAGTCTTGATGTCAGGCAGAGCCTGTCCTCTGACTTTGTTCTCTGCTTCAGTCTTGAATTTCCATTTGCGATCTTAGCACATTAATCATAGTTCTTTAAATTCCCCATCTGATAATTCCAAAATCTCTGCCATATCTAAGTCTGCTTCTCATGCTTGCTTTGTGTCTTCAGTATTTATTTTGAGCATTATCGTAGTATTTTGTGAAAAGGTGGACATGATGAACTGGGTAAAAGATCAGGTAGACAGGCCTTTAGTTTGAGGTTTTATGTTTACCTGGCTAGAAGTTAGGCTGTGTTTACTCTTTGCTGTAGCTGGAGGTCTCAGAGGCTAAAATGTCCTCTGGTGGCCTTGTTATTGTCTCCTCTGTCATCTTTGGGTTTCTCTAGAAAACTCTCAAATGGGGTCTGAGATTTCTAGTTCTTGGAGCTGTAATTACCTGCTATCATACCAGTGTCTGATTGTGTTTCTGGACTGTAAACTTGTCCAAATGCTTCTCAGCCATCCACACCCCTCACACCCTCCTAGGAGAGACAGGAAGGCTAGAGGGGGCTGGAGTTGGTTAGGTTGTGGTGGAACCTACATTAATTAGGATCTGGTAAAATAGTTTTCCTTGAAGGCAAGTCTTCGTTGAGGAGAACAGAACCCTCTGAGAGTATTTCGAAGTGGTTACTTTTTCCCTCTCCCTGCTGGAAATATGTGAGGCTTTTTCAACAGTCTTTACCCTAAGAACCTGATAGGGCTCCTAGAGGTCAACTCATGAAAGTGGTGGAGGTGGGGAATCTCCCTAAGGCTGGGTTCTCAGGAAGTTTTATTTCTCAATCTTGTCCCTGCTCATTTTGCAACAATTCATTAATTACCCTTTAAGTTTTCCTACCAGTTACTGGCTCCTAGGATGGTTCCTGCTCCTGGTATACTGTGATCATCTGTGTTTGCCTCTATCTCCAACTTTGGGGGTGACCTTCTGTTGTGTAACCGCAACTGATGATTTCACTTATATATAAAGTCAGTAGTCAGATATTTTTCGAAGGCTTTTATAAAAGTGTTCCCAGTTTGTATTGATGAGCCAGACTCATCAAGGAAAAAAGGTAGAGGACACAAAATCAATAGAATTAGAAATGAAAAAGGAGAAATCACAACTGACTCCACAGAAATATAAAGGATTATAAGAGACTACTACAAGCAACTATATGCCGATTAAAATGGACAACCACGAAGAAGTGGACAAATTCTTGGAAAGGTACAATTTTCCAAGACTGAACCAGGAAGAATTAGTATACACAGACCTATCACACATAATGAAATTGATACCGTAATTAAAAATCTTCCAACAAACAAAAGTCCAGGACCAGATGGCTTCACAGGAGAATTCTATCAAACATTTAGAGAAGAGCTAACACCTATTCTTCTCAAACTCTTCCAAAAAATTGCAGAGGAAGGAACACTCCCAAATTCATTCTACAAAGCCACCATCACCCTGATACCAAAACCAGAAAAAGATATCACAAAAAAGGAAAATTATTGACTGATATCACTGATGAACATAGATGCAAAAATCCTGAACAAAATACTAACAGAACCCAACAGCACATTAAAAGGATCATACACCATGATCAAGTGGGATTTACCCCAGGGATGCAAGGATTCTTCAATATACGCAAATCAATGTGATACACCACATTGACAAATTAAGGAATAAAAACCATATGATCATCTCAATAGATGCAGAAAAAGCTTTTGACAAAATTCAACACCCATTTATGATAAAAACTCTCCAGAAAATGGGCATAGAGAGAACCTACCTCAACATAATAAAGGCCATATACGACAAACCCACAGCAAACATCATTCTCAGTGGTGAAAACTGAAAGCATTTCCACTAAGATCAGGAAGAAGACACGGATATCCACTCTCACCACTATTATTCAACCTATTTTTGGAAGTCCTAGCCACGGCAATCAGAAGAAAAAGAAATAAAAGGAATACAAATTGGAAAAGGAGAAGTAAAACTGTCACTGTTTGCCGATGACATACCATACATAGAAAATCCTAAAGATGGCACCAGAAAACTACTGGAACTAATCAATGAATTTGGTAAGGTTGCAGGATACAAAATAAATGCACAGGAATCTCTGGCATTCCTGTACACCAACAATGAAAAATAAGAAAGAGAAATTAAGGAAACACTCCTATTTATCATTACAACAAAGAGAATAAAATGCCTAGGAATAAACCTGCCTAAGGAGGTGAAAGACTTGTACTCAGCAAACTATAAAACACTGATATAAGAAATCAAAGATGACATAAACAGGTTGAGAAATATACCATGTTCTTGGATTGGAAGAATCAGTATTGTGAAAATGACTACTCTCCAAAGCAATCTACAGATTCAGTGCAATCCCTATCAAACTACCAATGGCATTCTTCACAGAATTAGACCAGAAATTTTTACAATTTGTGTGGAAACACAAAACGACCCTGAATAGCCAAAGCAATCTTGAGAAAGAAAAATGGAGTTGGAGGGATCAGGCTCTCTGACTTCAAACTATACCACAGAGCTACAGTAATCAAGACAGTATGGTACTGGCACAAAAAGTACAGGATAGAATGCCCAGAGATAAACCCATGCACATATGGGCACCTAATTTATGACAAAGGAGGGAAGAACATACAATGGAGAAAAGACAGCCTCTCCAATAAGTGGTGCTGGGAAAACTGGACAGCTACATGTAAAAGAATGAAATTAGAACACTAACACCACACACAAAAACTCCAAATGGATTAAAGACTTTAATGTAAGACCAGACACTATAAAACTCATAGAGGAAAACATAGGAAAAACACTCTTTGGCATAAACCACAGCAAGGTCTTTTTTGACCCACCTCCTAGAGTAACAGAAATAAAAACAAAAATAAACAAATGGGATGTAATTAAACTTAAAACCTTTTGCACAGCAAAGGAAACCATAAACAGGACAAAAAGATAACACTCAGAATGGGAGAAAATAGTTGCAAATGAAACAACAGACAAAGGATTAATCTCCAAAGTATACACACAGCTAATGGAGCTCAATATCAAAAAAACAATCATAGGAATAAACCTGCCTTTATGTAACTACCACCACAGTCAGGATATGCAGCAGTTTCATTATTTCCCACCCGCCAAAACAACCTTTTGCTACCCCTTAGTGGTCAAATTTTGCTCTGCCCTTTACTCCTGGCAACAACTGAACTTAGTTTTTTCTTTTGTAGA
The DNA here is from genome assembly GCF_002837175.3 of Physeter macrocephalus. Taxonomy (NCBI): domain Eukaryota; kingdom Metazoa; phylum Chordata; class Mammalia; order Artiodactyla; family Physeteridae; genus Physeter; species Physeter macrocephalus. The sequence goes on along the minus strand of NC_041224.1, from coordinate 21,251,061 downwards.
GCAACATATGTATAAAATTATATGGTACATAACCTTTTGAGACTGGTTTCTTTCACTCATCCTAATGCCTTTGATAATCATGCAATCTGTTGTGTGTATTGATAGTGTACATCTTTTTATTGTTGGGTAGTATTCCATTGTATGGCTGTACCACAGTTATTTTTTCCATTCATCAGTTGAAGGACATTTATGTTTCCAGTTTGTAGAGGGATTATAAAAATGTTTTTATAAACATTCACATCTGGTTTTTTTGCAAAATAATTTTTCCTTTCTCCAGGAGTGAGATTTCAATTATCATATGACCCAGCAGTTTATATATTGTAAGAAACTGCCAAACTTTCCCAGAGTGGCTGTATCATTTTTCATTCCCACCAGCAAAGCATCAGAGTTCTAGTTGTTCTGCATCATTGCCAGAATTTAGTGTTAAATGTAATTTTAGTTATTCTAATAGGTGTGGAGTAGTAGCTCATCATGATTTGCGTATACTTAATGACTAATGAGGTTAAAACATCATTTCATGTGTTTATCTGCCATCTTTACATTCTCTCTGCATTTTACACTAATTAGCTCATATAATTCCCACAACAATCTCATGAGGCTATGAGGTAGGTAATATTGTTATCCCCATTTTACAGACAGGGAAACAGACACAGGAGAAGTTAAGTAATTTGCCTACAGTCTACAGTTACACAGCCAGAAAGTGGCAGAACCAAGATTCATACTCAGGTCTCTATAAATGGACATTTAAGCTGTTTATAATTTTCTCACTATAAATATTTCCAAGAAGAAGGTTTTGGGCATGAAACGTTTTACGTATGAGATTAGTTACTTAGGATTTTTCTTAGAGGTGAATTCAGTGGATCAAAGGATAAGAAAACATTTTATAAATGTCTGTTGGTAGTATCAAATTGTTTCTCAAAAGGTCTATATAAATTTATACCACTCAGCAATCTATAAGGTTACTTGTTCCATTTTTTCTTGGCTGTGCAGTGACCCCTTGGCTTGCTTGAAGTCCTCCTACTCTAGGTAGCTTCTTATTCTGCCTCCTTAATATGCCTGTAAATACAATAACTGTGAAGAAGAGTGAAGCAGCTTTTATTTTTCTTTTATGCTGTTAATTTGGAATTATTTATGACATACTAAATAGACTTTACATAAAAGTAAGTCTTTTTATACATAACTAGGTGGGCCAGGCAGTCACATGTAAGTCATATTTAGAAAGGTACCATGAAAGAGGTCCTGCTTACCCATCAAAACGTAATTTTCCTACTGACATAACAAAGTATTCTACCCTGTGTGATGTGTAATTCCAATTAGCAGAGTCCAGAATAGCAGAGGTGTAAGACATTATTAAAAAGTTTATTTTGTTGGCTAAGTTTTCTTAAATGGGGAGGGAGAACTTTCCCAGAAGGGATGAGATTTAATTGTATTTGACTGCAGATTCTCAGCCACTAATATTGAAACTCTGGGGAGTCAGCTGAGGAGGTGGAACCCCCAGGGTTCAGGCCCAAGGATGACTGTGTGGAGGGCCAGGACTTGGGTCAGAGGACAGCCACCTTCTGAGCAGTATGCCCCAAGCCCACATGACACTATATTACCGTCAAAAAAACATTGTACGGATTCGATCTTTAGATTTTAGAACTAAATTTCATTTCCCTCATTTTATTAAATTATCCTATATTCTTCCTCCTGGTAATGCAAGCTATTTGTTTTCATCCAGTGGGTTCAACTGGTAGACTTTTAAGATCCTTACTGTCCCACTCCAGTCTTTCAATGGTTAACTCTCCTGATCCATAGATCTTGATTACTTTCAGTGTTTTTCCTTGAGTATTTCCAATTTTGTCTTTTATATTTGTATTGTGTACTAAGCAGTTTCATAAACTGTTGTTGGTTTAGAAAATGTATCACACTCCAGAAATGTACCCTATGGATATATTTTAAAATAAAATCTATTTGTGTGGAGTGGTTTGTTGCAAATTATTTGTAATACAACAATTTTGAAAAGATTAAACTAGGGATAAAGGGAAACAGTTATAGAAATTGTTAAACCAACTTGATGGATTATTTGAAGGCAACGTGAAATTCTCTGTAAGCCATCATGATAACTGTAAATCTGAATATAGATGAGAATATTCAAAGGAAGACAAAAAATGTACAAGTGTTAGTTTGGTTGTACTAAGGGTCATCATTGTGTATTCTTGATTGGTTTAAGGTTGAAATAGTTAAACAGTTTGAAAAAAGGAAAGTTATGGTTTGTTGAGATATGACCTTAATCCTCCAGGACCTCAGTTTATAATTTAGTAGCAGGAAGATAATACATGTGTGCATAGGAAGATAACTGAAACTCTAAGGTTTCATATGATAAGAGTTCAATGAATACCCAGGACAATAAGAATTTTAGTTCTAGCATTTTTCTTCCTTGCTGGCATTTCCATCTCATGAGGTATTGGAGAGGTGGTCAATTCAGATTCCATCAGATGCAGAAATGTATTCTATAAAGAATAACATCCCTAATGCATGACTCCTTCATTTCCAGCTCATTTGTTTTCCATCTACAAATCCATTTGATGCTTCTCTTACACAGTGAATGATTTTCCAATTTAAACCATATTCACTGATATTTTTACTTGTTGTTTTATCATAAAAAGGAATATTGTTTCGGATAAGACAAGGTTCATTGCTAATTAAATTTAAAAAATATTCCACTTAATTCTTGTGAAGTTTACATTTGCATAGGGAATTGGGAACATTGTAATTCAGTTCATCCTATTTCTGAATAATTGTAAGTAAAATGTTTTTGAGGAAGTATGATTTTAATCACTTTAGAGAGGGCTAATTTTCAACTCTGCCCTGATGCAAAGGTTGGTATCTTATGACTGCATATGGTTAGACAAGAGGCTAATGGATCAAACTGTCGCCTGTTTCCATATGGTCGTTAGGTCTGGAAATATGCTGGTAGCCTGTGTCCTGTCCTAAGGACCTTACCAATATTATAGGTTGAATTGTGTGCCCCCCAAATCCATATGTTGAACCCATAGCCCCCAATGTATTTGGAGATAAGGCTTTGGGAGACAATTTGGTTTAGATGAGGTCATGAGGGTGGGTCTTCATGATGGGATTAAGGCCCTTTTAAGAAGAGATACCAGAGAGCTTGCTATCTCCCAGACATGTAAGGACACATGGGAAGTTGGCCATCTACACACCAGGAACGAGAAACCAACTGTGCTTGCACCTTCATCTTGGACTTCTGGCCTCCAGAACTGTGAGATGATAAATTTCTATTGTTTCAGCCACCCAATCTATATATTTTGTTGTGGCAGCCTAAGTTAAAGCACCACTTCTTGCCTAAAGGTCAGGTTCAATAACCATTTTCTGCACCTTGTCTGAGAAATTTCTCTGAAGCATCCAAAGGCAGTTCAGTCTGCAGTCTGAGAAGTGCCAAGAAATTAACCAATGCTGTCTCAACCTTCAAAGCTCTCAACCACTGGCTGTTGGTGTCTGACTCCTGGCCTCTGGATAATAACTGAGGGTGTATTCTGCATCATTTATTATCCACATTGGTAGCTGGCTTGGTGATGGAGCTATTTTTGGCTGCCTTCCCTTTGCTGTTATATCCTCACTCCTTGATAGGAATTTCCTGCACCTCTCAAACTACTGGTACTCGAATACTTGGTCAAGGTCTACTTCTATTGGAACACAAGACATGGTGAAAGCTTCTCTTGGCCACTTGATAAAAGGCTGTGGCTGGTTACCATGGGGAAATTGCAGGAGTCTGGAAACAAACACATGAGCAGCATCATTGTTGGAAAAAGATTTAAACACAGGATTAAGCTCTGATCCTTGGTGGGTTAACAGTATCTTTATTCTTTTATCTTCTTGCCCAGAACACCTAGGCAACACATACATGGTTGTATTGAATGTGCATGTATTTACAGTGAATATTTTATTTTTCTGCTGGGTCATATAACAACCTCTCCTATATAATAGACTTCACTCAATCAGGGGCAGGCCTTATTCAGTCATCGTGCTGTAAGGGATGCTGCTTATTTGGTTGGTTTACTCTGGGTTTCATAATCTTAACTGCATTTGTTCATTGGAGGTGCTTTTAGAGTACATACTGACCCAGTCAGTAGTTGTTGAAATATTCAAATAATTCCCTGTTCCTCCTAAGTAGCTTTCTTCCCCTGCCTTCTCCCTCCAAGCTGTCGAGACCCTCTTGAATATTCTCACCATACGGATCTGACAACTGAAGTGTTGATGCCTACACACCATTTTAAATTTCAGCATTACATTTAGGACAAATTAAGAAAAAAAATATGGGTGTTCTTAATCTAAGAATTTAAAAAACATCCTTAGAATGAGTCCACTCAATGAAATAAGCACTATTTATTTTTACTTATCAATTAGCTTATTGTCAACTGGCTAAAACGTGAATATATATACATATGTATGAATGTATATAGACACAATTGTGTATATATATTTTGTGTATGTATATTATATACATATACATGTAATCACATAGCAAATATTTAACACATTCATAACTAGTGAGTATGCAGTATTAGTCCCACTTCTGTAGTCTGATCCTGGGCCGCCATCCTCTGATCTTCCTCTTCATACCATATTGTCCCTTTTTTTGGTCAACTCTTACTACATGAACAGGAAAGCTCAGCTTTAGCTTATCGAGTCTGGGCACCTAGCAGGATAGTGGGGTGGCCCCACTAGGAAACAGTACTAATCTGAGCTCAGGGTCTCTGCAGGTTGCTAAGAATCCGCTAACGGTGTCTCCTCCGTTCTGTTGACTTGTGACTATATTAGCAAAGATGGTTCATAAGAAGATTCTTCATTAAAGTTCCTGAGAAATACCTGTAGCCTGTTATTCTAGGAATGGGTTTCTATCCACTGTGGAGTTTAGTCTGATCTTTGTGAACTTGCTGATCTGTGCTGTGCCAGTGGGAGGAGTTTATAGGATTTGGACAAGAAAAGAGCAACTTGTGGACTTGACAGTAACCTGGAAAAAGTCTTGTCTGGCACAAAGAACTTATGACACTTTTGTGTTAATAGAAAATATTTCTCTTGCTGTAGTGGCCTCTCAGTTTTCACTGTTTATTTGTATCAAGTTCACTGTGTGTATGTTGTACTTTCAAATGCATCATCTTCTTTAATTTCCCCAACATCAGTGTGAATTAGGATGTTGGAAATTCTACATTTTACATTTACAGATGAGGAAATTGAAGTTCAATTTTTTGTGGGCTGTATTTCAGTTCACCACTATAAATGGCCAGATTAATAATGGCAAGAACAACAGCTTGAATGCTGTGTAAGAGCTTTGCTTTCTCGAGTCTCCTGGCATAAATGCAAACTCCTGAAGTTATAGCCATACGTAGGCAATTTGTCTGAAAAATGATGCTCAAAGATAAAGATTTTAGAAATGATTGGTGGTTTGTAAATGTGATTTTAAAGATGCTGCTGGTAATTCAGCATCTGTTTCAGTTCTAATTACATGCTTCTGGCTGTCTTCATTTCTCTTTATTTTTACCTCTTCATCATGCTACTTTTTTTTTTTGCTATTGTTTTTCCTCTTTACTTTTGCACTTGTCTTAGGCAGGATCATATACTTAGAGCTTTTTGTTTTTTTGATTACTAGAAAGCCATTGAATGACCACAGTACTCTTTCCCACTTGTACTTTGTTTCTGTGAAGTTCACTGAAGACATTTTGAATTCATGGGGAAGATTTTTGGAGGTGGTGACCATACCTTATTCAATTTGAACCTCCTAGAGTATCTAACATGGTGTCATATGGGCATTGGGTACCTGCTTGTTGAATGAATGCTTAAAGGAGAGGAAAATAAGACCAGTAATAAGAGTTTATATCCTTTTAATAAAAGGAGAAAAAGTACAGGAGTGACAATTTTAAAATGATGGAAAAAGATTCATAAAATTTTGTTTATCATTATTGGGTTGTACATAAAATATTAAGTAGTCAAAATAAATTTAGGTTGATGTGACAAAATGTATCAGCTTATATTCTATATAGAAAATGAAATACAATTTTTACATACTCATGAGTCTAGTCATTGATGCACTCAAAAATGAACTATCTCTATGTGCCAGCCATTGTGATGAGTACTGTGGGTAGAAATAGATATGGCTTCTGTTTTCCTAGTTTATGGACTAGGATATAAAGAGAATAAATACCATCTGTGTCATATATAGGATTCTTTTGATTGTAAGCAGAACAAATGGAAAATCAACATGGTGGAGATAAAAGTGGTAGATGTGGGTAGGAATTTTTGGTACATAACTGAAAAGTGGAGGTTATTTTTCAGACCTTCTAGGACCAATGGACTGCTGCTCTCCATTTCCCAGCTTTGCTCACCTTGGGTAGTTTATCAGACAGGCTTTCTCTGTCTTGGCCAAGATGACTCCGTACTGCAGGTTTACATGGTCCTTAGCACCAGTGATCTCAGAAGCAGATAAAGGTTCCTTTCTCTGTTGTCCCAGCTCAGATGGCTTCTTATTGGACTGGCAATTACTATGGCTTGGAAGGATGGGTTATTCATGCCTGTGTTTGGAGCAGGTGATAGTTTATCCCCACACAAAACATTTAAATTTTGTTCTTCGTGATGAAAAGTGTTTATATTTGAGAAGAAGGAAGGAGGGATGATAGGCAGACAAAAGTAATATTATAATATATAGTATTTACTATATTATACTGTAAATTCTAGTATATAAATACTATATTCACTATAAATACTGGTGAAAATATACAAATTATTTATTTGAAGGAATAGAATACAATTGTATAAAATCAAGTCACTGCAGTAAAAGTGGCTAACAATAAAATGGCAATAAATATTGCTAATACCTGAATAGCACTTACTATTCGGACACAACAATCAACTTTCTAAGTGAAGAAATATTAAAAACATTTCTTTTAAAATCTGCCAAAAGCCAGATGTTCCCTTGCCATTATTTACATTCACCAATTTACTGAGGGTTTTGGCTATGCATTAGGTCAAGGAAAAAATATTAAAAGCATGAAGATTAGAAAGGAGGAAATACAACTCTTGTTGATTTTGTTTGATATAATTGTCTACATAAAAATTTTTTAAATCTAACAACTGATTACAAATTATTAGATCTAAAGGAAAGGCTAGCAAGGTGACTCAACGCAAGGTCAAATCAATTTTATATAAACAAATATAAACAAGTATAAACAAATCAATTATGTCCTCATTCACCAGCAAATCGTTTTTTAAGCACCTTTTATAGTAGCAACAAAAACTAGAAAACACATAAATGAATCTAACAAAAGATGAGCAAGATATGTAGTTATAAATCTTTATAAAAAAGCATTAAATAAGCCTCAGAAAATGGGGAGGTCTGCCAAATTTAGGAATGAGAAGACTTAATATCATTAATAATTCAGTTTTTCCCAATCCGTTAGAGTCCATGCAGGGCCAGTAAATATCACAACAGTTATTCATGGAGCTGGACAAACTAATTTTCTTGTTTATAAGGAAGAACAAAGGGTCAAGAAAAGTCAAAACACTCCAAAAAAAAAAAAATTACTTGTGTTACCCTATATCAAGATTCTTTGGAGCTATAGTAATTATGACCTTGTGGTGTTAGTGCAGAGGTAGACACATGGAATAATGAAAAAGAATAGAAGGACTAGAAATAGACTATGCATACTTGGCACTTGATATTTGGCAGAGGTGAAAAAACAGATTTATAATGGAGATACTGTTTCATAAATGAGATTGGGAAAATGGGTTAACTATATGAAAGCATAAAATTGGATCCTTCCATTGCACCATACTAAAAATTCAACCCCTAATGGATTGAAGACATAAATATGAAAAGTATAAAGATTTAAAACTTTTAGGAGAAAATACAAGGAAATGCCCTGCTGTCTTTAGCATTAGAAAGGCTTTCTTAAGACAAACAAGTCAACCAGCAGAGAAATTATAGGTATATTTGTTACATTAAAATTAAGAATTTCTTTTTTTTTTACTAAAAACACCTTGAAGAGCATGAAAAGGGTGGCTACCACCTAGGAAGAGATATTTATATTACAAATACCTGACAAAGTACTAGTAACCAGGTTATTTAATTAACTGCTACTAATCATTAACACAAAACAGCACCGCATAAAAATGGGTAAAATTGTTCTCGCTTCAGCAGCACATATACTAAAAATGGGTAAAATATATGAATAAATATTTGATAGGAGAAACTCGTACTGGCAGTAATTGAGAAGGCTGACAATTGCCAGTGTTAGAGATATGGATTAGCTGGAACCTTTATACATTGCTAGTAGCTTATATGCTGTTAGTAAAACTACTTAAAAACATTGGCCATTCTATTTTAATCCCTTACCCTATAATGCAGCAATTCCAATCCTAGCTATATATTCAAGAGAAAATTTTACTCACATGCTCCAAGAAAAATAAAAAATAATGTTCCTATTCTTAAAAGCAAAAAATTGGGGGAAAAAATCTAATTTTTTTAATCAAAGGGTGGTAAATTATGCAATGTTCCCACTATAGAATACTTCAACTATGAATAACAGCATAGATAACATTTGTTGTATAGTTTTGAAAGAAAAAATCAAGTCCCAGAAGACTATGTGCTGGATATAATGTTCAAAAACAGGAAACACTAAGCAACATATTGTTTGGCATCTATAGAGGGATTAGCATTAATTTAGATTAGTTATCTCCTGGAGGGATTTAAAGGGGGAGAAAGAGAGATGGGATAGAAGAGGAGCTTGTAGGTGGATTTAAGTTATTGTTAATTTACTAGTTCTTAGTTTGAGTTGTAAATTAAAATTGGTCATTATATTTTTTAAATTGACTAAATGTAAGGCCATGCATAGGTTGATAATGACCAATAACCAAGGATTAACTAAATCCAGTGTTGGATTTTGGTTGCACAGCTGAAAAGATGATAAAGTAATTCACAGGGAAGCCGGAAAGAAGACCATATTGAAAAATAAAAGACCTGTATTGAATTTTAATGTGTCTAGTTCCTTATCACTGAGGAAATTGTTGTGGTATCGTTTAATCAGAGTGACTAAGATAATTTTTGCAGTGTTCCTTTTCTTTCTGTTTCTTCACGGTCCACGTTGTCTTATTTCTTTTTTTTTCTTTACTATGATGTACGCTATTTTATTCAGGACCCATATCACTAACTTTGTTCATACATATTTTATTTGTGAGATGATCTCTACGTATGGAAGAGGGTTCCAGATTGAACTAATGCTAGCCTATAAATGATACTCAGACATGTCTGAAAACTAATAGGGAATGTGTGTTAAAATCCTACTTGCCTGAGGGACTGAGATGCTTCCTTAAGAACTGTTCCAAAAGGTAGAGCAAGTTAGGCAGAAAATCTTGACCCGCCACAAATTAGAGCAGTTGTCATGTGTGGGGTGATACTAAATACATCATGGTGTCTGTCACTTGAATCTCGCTTCCCTGATTTACATGTGTGTTTTAGGGAATGGGGAATCTGAAAATCTTTTATAAAAGAGGAAGTCTGTGTTAAGGAAACAGAATGGTTTGAGTCGATATATAAGTATTTTCCTGGTACAAATACATAGAAATAATGGATACAATACAGTACAGTACAATACACTTTTAAAATATTATCAAGTTCAAGAAACAAGGTAGGGGAGGCATTTCCAGATGCAAAAGACAAAAATGAAAGGAATAATTGCAAATTATAGTTGATGTTAAAACAATCCATGAGGCATTAGACCTGGATGTTGACCTTTGCGGAAGGAGGTTCTATTTTTTTTTTTTTTTGCGTTATGCGGGCCTCTCACTGTTGTGGCCTCTCCCGTTGCGGAGCACAGGCTCCGGACGCGCAGGCTCAGCGGCCACAAAGTACTAGTAACCAGGTTATTTAATTAACTGCTACTAATCATTAACACAAAACAGCACCGCATAAAAATGGGTAAAATTGTTCTCGCTTCAGCAGCACATATACTAAAAATGGGTAAAATATATGAATAAATATTTGATGATAGGAGAAACTCGTACTGGCAGTAATTGAGAAGGCTGACAATTGCCAGTGTTAGAGATATGGATTAGCTGGAACCTTTATACATTGCTAGTAGCTTATATGCTGTTAGTAAAACTACTTAAAAACATTGGCCATTCTATTTTAATCCCTTACCCTATAATGCAGCAATTCCAATCCTAGCTATATATTCAAGAGAAAATTTTACTCACATGCTCCAAGAAAAATAAAAAATAATGTTCCTATTCTTAAAAGCAAAAAATTGGGGGAAAAAATCTAATTTTTTTAATCAAAGGGTGGTAAATTATGCAATGTTCCCACTATAGAATACTTCAACTATGAATAACAGCATAGATAACATTTGTTGTATAGTTTTGAAAGAAAAAATCAAGTCCCAGAAGACTATGTGCTGGATATAATGTTCAAAAACAGGAAACACTAAGCAACATATTGTTTGGCATCTATAGAGGGATTAGCATTAATTTAGATTAGTTATCTCCTGGAGGGATTTAAAGGGGGAGAAAGAGAGATGGGATAGAAGAGGAGCTTGTAGGTGGATTTAAGTTATTGTTAATTTACTAGTTCTTAGTTTGAGTTGTAAATTAAAATTGGTCATTATATTTTTTAAATTGACTAAATGTAAGGCCATGCATAGGTTGATAATGACCAATAACCAAGGATTAACTAAATCCAGTGTTGGATTTTGGTTGCACAGCTGAAAAGATGATAAAGTAATTCACAGGGAAGCCGGAAAGAAGACCATATTGAAAAATAAAAGACCTGTATTGAATTTTAATGTGTCTAGTTCCTTATCACTGAGGAAATTGTTGTGGTATCGTTTAATCAGAGTGACTAAGATAATTTTTGCAGTGTTCCTTTTCTTTCTGTTTCTTCACGGTCCACATTGTCTTATTTCTTTTTTTTTCTTTACTATGATGTACGCTATTTTATTCAGGACCCATATCACTAACTTTGTTCATACATATTTTATTTGTGAGATGATCTCTACGTATGGAAGAGGGTTCCAGATTGAACTAATGCTAGCCTATAAATGATACTCAGACATGTCTGAAAACTAATAGGGAATGTGTGTTAAAATCCTACTTGCCTGAGGGACTGAGATGCTTCCTTAAGAACTGTTCCAAAAGGCAGAGCAAGTTAGGCAGAAAATCTTGACCCGCCACAAATTAGAGCAGTTGTCATGTGTGGGGTGATACTAAATACATCATGGTGTCTGTCACTTGAATCTCGCTTCCCTGATTTACATGTGTGTTTTAGGGAATGGGGAATCTGAAAATCTTTTATAAAATCTTTTATAAAAATCTTTTATAAAAGAGGAAGTCTGTGTTAAGGAAACAGAATGGTTTGAGTCGATATATAAGTATTTTCCTGGTACAAATACATAGAAATAATGGATACAATACAGTACAGTACAATACACTTTTAAAATATTATCAAGTTCAAGAAACAAGGTAGGGGAGGCATTTCCAGATGCAAAAGACAAAAATGAAAGGAATAATTGCAAATTATAGTTGATGTTAAAACAATCCATGAGGCATTAGACCTGGATGTTGACCTTTGCGGAAGGAGGTTCTATTTTTTTTTTTTTTTGCGTTATGCGGGCCTCTCACTGTTGTGGCCTCTCCCGTTGCGGAGCACAGGCTCCGGACGCGCAGGCTCAGCGGCCATGCCTCACGGGCCTAGCCGCTCCACGGCATGTGGGATCTTCCTGCATTGGCAGGCGGACTCTCAACCACTGCACCACCAGGGAAGCCTGGAGGTTCTAATTTTAACCAGAATATAGGGACAGGGCTTATGGCCTTGGTTCTGCACTGAGTGGAGAGCTGCAACCAGTTTTATTTGTATGAAGTTGAATTCTTGGAAGTGTTTTCCAGTCAGTGAGCTAGAGTAGAAAAACTAAGGATTATGGCTAAGTAGTGATATGTCAGATGCTCAGTAAAAAAGTTACAGAATTTCCATCAGAGAAGTCAAACATCAAGATATGGAAGTGAGGTCTGACTTTACACAATATACTTGCTGTGCGAAATCCAAGCTAAACTGTAAACATAAACATTAGTCCAGAGGTGGAAAAATATCAAAATCTCCAGAAAAATAAGGGGAAAACAGTCTATATATGGACATATGCATGAAGTAGAGCACACTGGACTCTCACAATAAAAACCTTGCATTAAAGGTTATCTCACAATTAAAAAACTATAAACCTTACAAGGAAGGGAACCATCAGAAGGTAAAGTCAACAGATAAAATAATGGGAGAATTGATGCTTTCAAGATTATAAATAAAATTCTAAGAATACAACATGTTTGAAATTCTTCAAGCAGTAAAAAATAAATTGGAACTATAGTGAAGAGCAAAACATGATGAAGAAAGAATAGACAGTATTGTTATAAATATCAACCAGAACATCTAGAAATGAAAAATATGTTCATTATAATTAACCTGACAAAATCTGAAATTAACAATCTGACGGTATTAGAGACTATTAGACAATGCTGTAGAGAGAACTGGTAAATTAGAAGATATAGCTAAGGGATTCATAATAGACTCCAGAAAGTCAAAGAAATGAAAAATTATGAAAGATTTAAAAGTATAAATGTTGTACATAGATCACCAAATACAATCAATTAGAAGTCTACAAGGAGAAAATAGAGACAGAGAGAGATTTAGTAAGAGATAATTGGTAGAAATTTTCTTGAATGAACAGGAATCTAAACTGAAGACACTTACTGATTCTTAAATAGAATAAATAAAACACATCCTACCTAGATACGTTGCAATAGAACACTAGGCACATGAGAAAACTTAAAAGCAATCAGAGAAAAGACAGTTATTTTAAAAATGACAAATATATCAAAAACAGACTTAACTCTAGAGTCTCCCAACAGGAGCAATATCTTTGGAAGTTGGAACCTAAAACTCAAAACCTTTTAATTACAGATAATTGCCAGAAGTGCTGATAAAGACTGCACTTCAATAAGCAGGACCTTGAACCCAGAAGTAAGAAGTGGGGTTCAAGAAGCAATCATGTGTAAGGAGAACTGGTATTTACCAGTTCAGTATATGAGTAATTCTGTATAACTATTGACTACAACAAAAGGCAGTAAGAATTACCCCAACAATAACAATAAATATAGTGATAACTAATTTTGAGATTAAATATTTTAAAAATAAATCACTGAGATAAATAAAAATATGTATACTAAAATGGTATGCAATCAGGTGAGGATGTTATGAAGGGAAAAACCAGCGGGAAAATAACATTCAATACTGTATGGTTGCAAGCAATAAAATCATTTACACTAGTAAAACAGAAAATGCCATCAAAAATTATAAAGAAAATGAGAAATTACAGGTAAAGAGTTTTAGGAATGAAAATGACTCACACTCTGGAGATTTCAGAAACAATGAGAAAATACCATGGATAGCTTTTTTTCCCACAAATTTGAAGACAGATGAAATAAACAACTTTCTAGAAAAACATGCATTACAAAAACTTGTCATGAAGAAAGAGAAAACCATGAATAAACCAACATCTTTTTTAAAAAAAATAAATTTATTATTTTTATTCTTGGCTGTGTTGGGTCTTCCTTGCTGTGCATTAGCTTTCTCTAGTTGTGGTGAGCGGGAGCTACTCTTCATTGCAGTGCGCGGGCGCCTCATTGTGGTGGCTTCTTTTGTTGCGAAGCATGGGCTCTAGGCGCACGGGCTTCAGTAGTTGTGGCACGTGGGCTCAGTAGTTGTGGCACGTGGGCCGGGCTTAGTAGTTGTGACTTGCGCGCTCTAGAGCGCAGGCTTGGTAGTTGTGGCACGTGGGCTTAGTTGCTCCGTGGCATGTGGCGTCTTCCCCAACCAGGGCTCGAACCCATGTCCCCTGCATTGGCAGGCAGATTTTTAACCACTGCACCACCAGGGAAGCCCCCAACATCTTTTTAAAATAAAATTTAAATTGATATTTAGAAATTTACTCATAAAGAACATGCTGATACAAACTTATGTAAACTTCAAGTTAAAAAAACTTATACATTTATTATCTTGAAAAAATTATGACAAGTTGACTTACAAATTTAATAAGCTAACAGTTACTGTTTTTATGTGCCAGATAGTTTTCTAAATGCTTTACATAGATTAACTCATTATCATCCTCAAATCCTAGATCAAATATTAGTGAACATAATTTATCAGTATATTAGAAGAATACATGATGATCAAATAGAATTATCTCAGAAAATTAAGAATGATTTAACTTTAACATTAGATAATCTATCAGTATGGTTTTCTACATTAATATAAGAAGGGAGAAAATCATGTAATCTATAGATATAGATAGTTGATACGAATTATTTTTCGGCTCCCTCTACAGTTTGATATGGCCACATTCTGGGTAATGGCTTATAATCATCTGGGATCCTTTCCTGGAAACAGCAGATTCATGTCTTTCTCCTTCTCTTCTTTGGTCCTTTCTCCATCCTACTCTTTGGATGTTGCCATCTTGGACTGTGAGATTGAGACCAGCTATGACAGTCAACAACATAAAGGAAGCTGGGTCTCCAGTTCAGACACTCTGGAGCAGTGTTTGTCTAACAATTTTTTGATCACAGATGACTAAATAATTACTCAATAGATTCTGGGGCAATTTGTGATTTTCACATTGTATACACTGAAAGGAAAAATCAGAAGGGTTAACACCTAAGAAATGCATCTACTGAGCCATGGTTTTACTCCGTGATGAAGCCAGTTACTCTGAGAGATAGATGTTTCTGTCTTTGTGATATTATACCTTCAACTTGGAGGACTTTTATGTAGAGATAATATAGACTAGCATACATTCTTATTTCAGATTTATTTGACTTCCTTAATGCAACCATTGACATCTAAAATAATAATTTCCATAATAATTCCCAAGATTGAATTTTCAACAGCAAAGAGAGCAATTTGTTTCCCCAAATAGTAAAATGTGAAAACAGAACATCCAAGTTTAATAACTGGTAAACTGCAACTTAGATAAAAACCACCAACAGACTGATTACTTTAAAATGAAAGTCACTATCAATGTTGTTTTTGATTCTTTTATAACACTAACTCAACCCTTATCCTCATCTTGATCTTCCCTGTGGTTATAATTAGTGCTGTGGATTTATTAGGCCAAGGTTCAGACACAAGGAACAAAGATAAAGCAATGTATATTTGAGCTTAGACCTGCTGCTGCTTCTTGGTGATAAAATCTTAGTTTTACTAAGTGGCAAGTGAAATGACACCAGGCAAAAAAATAGCACGTGTCAGTGGGAAGGAGAAATGATAAAAGAAAGCTATTAAGAAACAGTCGAGAGCTATCCAGAAAATTCAAAAAATTGTTAACACCATTTCAGCCAAAGAATTCTTCCTTTGCATCTACAAAGGCTAATATTTCAAAGTATAATCCAGATTGTACACAAAGTAACTATTTTAATCTCTTACAAATAAATGGTTTGGTAAAAAGGAATGGTAGTTTGAAATTACAGATTATTTCTTACTGAAAATTAAGATATTGTCTTCCTTTTCCCCCTATATCCCTATTTAGCACAGGCAATTGGAAAAGAGTTATAGCAGGTGTTAAGGTGATTTGGGGGACTCAATTTAAAGGTTCTAATAGTTTTGTGACACTTCCTGGTCCTCAAATATAAAGTTAAGGAAAAATATATTTATTATGGAGAGGATTGAAATACCTCAGAGTTTTTACTTGGCCTTATATTTCTAGTTTCAGGTATCTATTGATTCTGTTTTCAATCTAGATTTAGAAGAAAGAAGTAGTATTGCAGAAGCTTCTCCCAAATAAGCTTTCAATTCCAGCCTAGTTTTTAATCTGTAAATGCCATATCATGCAAATCTCATTTTAACCTCAAGCACCCAGAAGCTGCCGCTTATAGAACACTAAAAATTTCAACTAATGTCCAATTTGCAGCATGAAATGAGCTATTAATACAGAAACAGCAAATGGCATGTGAAAAGCTGGAATAAGATAATGTGTCATGCATTAACAAATAGGGTAATATACATTTTTCTAGTTCCTCAAACTGGAAATGGAATATGAAATAATGAGAAATAAAACATGTTTTGTTCAGCCTTAAAAAATAGAGTGGAATAACTAAAATGACTATGAAACCTTTGAGAGAAATAAATTTACAACAAATAAAATACTGGCCTAAAAAGAAAAATAAAAACTAAAAAAAAAAAAAAAGAAAATACTGACCTATATAGCTGAGAATAAAACAAGGACTTTGTAAGATGTTAAAGGACTCAAAAAGTCATGATAGGAAATAAAATAAATCCTCATTATTTATAGATATCATATTTGCAAATTTGCCTACTTGCCCAAGATTATTTGTAACCCCCAAATTAATACTATGCATTTGTCGTCATTTGTGGAAATGCAGAGTGGTGAAATATTTGAGTTGGCTGAAGCTCATATTCTCAACTGAAGTTGAACAGGTGATGTTTTTCCTTCTTGGTTCAGCTGTCAAACTGTAAACAAAACAAAACAAAACAAACCCCTTTTCATGGTCTATTTATTACCACGTCTTACTCAATGTCACTAGTCGTCAGGGAAGTGCAAATGAAAACCACACCTGTTAGGACGACTGGGTGGAATTGCAAAATGGTACCACTGCTATGCAAAATGGTATGGGGTTATCACATTTTTGTGCTTTTTTTTCCTTTTCTTTCCTTTTCTTTAAACATCTTTATTAGAGTATAATTGCTTTACAATGATGTGTTACTTTCTGCTGTATAACAAAGTGAATCAGCTATACATATACATACATCCCCATAT
>NC_041224.1:21230450-21233270 GCF_002837175.3 Physeter macrocephalus | reverse complement strand
AGTATACTCTGTGGTTTTTGGATGGAATGTCCTATAAATATCAATTAAGTCCATCTTGTTTTATGTATTATTTAAAGCTTGTGTTTCCTTATTTACTTTCATTTTAGATGGTCTGTCCATTGATGAAAGTGGGGTGTTAAAGCCCCCTACTAAGATTGTGTTACTGTCGATATCCCCTTTTATGGCTATTAGCATTTCCCTTATGTATGGAGGTGCTCCTATGTTGGGTGCATAAATAATTACAACTGTTATATCTTCTTCTTGGATTGACCCCTTGATCATTGCATAGTGTCCTTCTTTGTCTCTCGTAATAGTCTTTATTGTAAAGTCTATTTTGTCTGATACGAGAATTGCTACTCCAGCTTTCTTTTGAGTTCCATTTGCATGGAATATCTTTTTCCTTCCCCTCACTTTCAGCCTGTATGTGTCCCTAGGTCTGAAGTGGGTCTCTTGTAGACAGTGTATGTATGGGTCTTGTTTTTGTATCCATTCAGCCAGTCTATGTCTTTTGGTTGGAGCATTTAATCCATTTACATTTAAGGTATTTATGATATATATGTTCCTATTACCATTTTCTTAATTGTTCTGTGTTTGTTTTTGTAGGTCTTTTCCTCCCCTTGTGTTTCATGCCTAGAGAAGTTCCTTTAGCATTTGTTGTAGAGCTGGGTTAGTGGTGCTGAATTCTCTTAGCTTTTGCTTATCTGTAAAGGTTTTACTTTTTCCTTTGAATCTGAATGATATCTTTGCTGGGTAGAGTAGTCTTGGTTGTAGGTTTTCCCTTTCATCACTTTAAATATGTCCTGCCACTCTCTTCTCACCTGCAGAGTTTCTCCTGAAAGATCAGCTGTTAACCTTATGGGGATTCCCTTGTATGTTAATTGTTGCTTTTCCCTTGCTGCTTTTAATATTTTTTCATTGTATTTAATTTTTGATAGTTTGATTAATGTGTGTCTTGGTGTGTTTCTCCTTGGGTTTGTCCTGTATGGGACTCTCTGTTCCTGGGCTTGATTGACTATTTCCTTTCCCATATTAGGGAAGTTTTCAACTATAATCTCTTCAAATATTTTCTCAGTCCCTTAATTTTTCTCTTCTTCTTCTGGGACCCCTATAATTCAAATGTTGGTGTGTTTAATGTCATCCCAGAAGTCTCTGAGACTGTCCTCAATTATTTTCATTCTTTTTTCTTTATTCTGCTCTGCTTTAGTCATTTCCACTATTTTATCTTCCAGGTCACTCATCCATCCTTCTGCCTCAGTTATTCTGCTATTGATTTCTTCTATAGAATTTTTTATTTCATTTACTGTGTTGTTCATGATTGTTTGTTTGCTCTTTAGTTCTTCTAGGTCTTTGTTAAACGTTTCTTGTATTTTCTTCATCCTATTTCCAAGATTTGGATCATCTTACTATCATTACTCTGAATTCTTTTTCAGGTAGACTGCCTGTTTCCTCTTCATTTGTTTTGTCTGGTGGGTTTTTACTTTGCTCCTTCATCTGCTATGTATTTCTCTGTCTTCTCATTTTGCTTAACTTACTTTGTTTGGGGTCTCCGTTTTGTAGGCTGCAGGTTCATAGTTCCCGTCGTTTGTGGTGTCTGCTCCCAGTGGGTAAGGTTGGTTCAGTGGGTTGTGTAGCTTCCTGGTGGAGGTGACTGGTGCCTGTGTTCTGGTGGATGAGGTGGATCTTGTCTTTCCGGTGGACAGGGCCATATCCGGTGGTGTGTTTTGGGGTGTTTGTGAACTTGCTATCATTTTAGGCGGCCTCGCTGCTAATTGGTGGGTTTGTTTTCCTGTCTTCCTAGTTGTTTTGCATGGGGCATCCAGCACTGAAGCTTGCTGGCCATTTGGTGGAGGTGGGTCTTAGCTTCAGAAAGAGATCTCTGGGAGAGCTTTTGCTGTTTGATATTACGTGGGGCCAGAAGGTCTGTGGTGGACCAATGTCCAGACCTTGGGTCTCCCATCTCAGAGGCTCAGGCCTGACACCCGGCCAGAGCACCAAGACCCTGTCAGCCACACGGCTCAGAAGAAAAGGGAGAAAAAAAGAAAGAAAGAAAATACATAATTAAAATAAAATAATGTTATTAAAATAGAAAAGAATTATTAAAAAGTAAAAGATAAAAAAGTAAAAAAAAAACAGAGAGAAAGAAAGAAGAGAGGAAGCAGACCAAAAAACCAATCCTCCAATGATAACAAGCACTAAAAACTATACTAAAAAAAAAAGAAAAACAATAAATCCCCCAAAACGGACAGTCAGAACCCTAGGACAAATGGCAAAAGCAAAACTTTTTGGAAGTATGAGGTCTTCTGTCAGCATTCAGTAGGTGTTTTGTAGGAGTTGTTCCACAAGTAGATGTAGTTTTGATATATTTGTGGGGAGGAAGGTGATCTCCACCTCTTACTCCTCTGCCATCTTGAAGGCACCCTCCATGATCCAGACCCTCTCCTAGAGGTCTGTGTGGAAATCCGTCTTGGATAGAGTGAGTTCCATTTTTGTGCTTTTTGTTGATGACTTCATTGTTTAAAATTGGCCCCAAGGATAGTGCTGAAGTACTACCTACTATACACAAGTGCAAGAAGGCAGTGTTGTGTCTTATGGACAAAATACATGTGTTAGATAAGTTTCTTTCAGGCATGAGTTCTAGTGTTAATGAATCAACTGTTAGCTGTGAGTTCAATGTTAACGAATCAACAATATATGTAACAACAGTATGTATACATACAGAATTTTTCTGTGACTTATGGAGCGAGTTGGAAGTTATATTTAGGGAGAAAAAGAATGAAGACCAGATGGGGACTTTAATAGAAGGCTTTTGGTTTTGCCATT
>NC_041224.1:21229051-21229950 GCF_002837175.3 Physeter macrocephalus | reverse complement strand
ATGTCACTAGTCGTCAGGGAAGTGCAAATGAAAACCACACCTGTTAGGACGACTGGGTGGAATTGCAAAATGGTACCACTGCTATGCAAAATGGTATGGGGTTATCACATTTTTGTGCTTTTTTTTCCTTTTCTTTCCTTTTCTTTAAACATCTTTATTAGAGTATAATTGCTTTACAATGATGTGTTACTTTCTGCTGTATAACAAAGTGAATCAGCTATACATATACATACATCCCCATATCTCCTCCCTCTTGTGTCTCCCTCCCACCCTCTCTATCCCCCCTTCTAAGTGGACACAAAGCACCGAGCTGATCTCCCTGTGCTATGTGGCTGCTTCCCAAGAGCTGTGTATTTTATATTTGGTAGTATACATGCCACTCTCCACTTCGTCCCAGCTTACCCTTCCCCCTCCCTGAGTCCTCAAGTCCATTCTGTACCTCTGCATCTTTATACCTGTCCTGCCTGTAGGGCCCATTTTTGGATTGGATTGTTTGTTTTTTTGATATTGAGCTGCATGAGCTGCTTGTATATTTTGGAGATTAATCCGTTGTCAGTTGCTTCGTTCGCAAATATTTTCTCCCATTCTGAGGGTTGTCTTTTTGTCTTGTTTATGGTTTCCTTTGCTGTGCAAAAGCTTTTAATTTCATTAGGTCCCACTTGTTTATTTTTGTTTTTATTTCCATTTCTCTAGGAGGTGGGTCAAAAAGTATATTGCTGTGATTTACGTCATGGAGTGTTCTGCCTATGTTTTCCTGTAAGAGTTTTATATTGTGTGACCTTACATTTAGGTGTTTAATCCATTTTGAGTTTATTTTTGTGTATGGTGTTAGGGAGTGTTCTAATTTCATTCTCTTACATGTAGCTGTCCAGTTTTCCCAGCACCACTTGCTGAAGAGA
>NC_041224.1:21227849-21228290 GCF_002837175.3 Physeter macrocephalus | reverse complement strand
TTTTTGTTGCAGTGGTAAATGGGAGTGTTTCCTTAATTTCTCTTTCAGATTTTTCATTGTTATTGTATAGGAATGCAAGAGATTTCTGTGCATTAACTTTGTATCCTGCTACTTTACCAAATTCATTGATTAGCTCTAGTAGTTTTCTGGTAGCATCTTTAGGACTCTCTATGTATAGTATCATGTCATCTGCAAGCAGTGAGAATTTTACGTCCTCTTTTCCAATTTGGATTCCTTTTATTTCTTTTTCTTCTCTTATTGCTCTGGCAAAAACTTCCAAAACTGTGTTGAATAATAGTGGTGAGAGAGGGCAACCTTGTCTTGTTCCTGATCTTAGAGGAAATGGTTTTAGTTTTTCACCATTAAGAACGATCCTGGCTGTGGGTTTGTCATATATGGCCTTTATTATGTTGAGGAAAGTTCCCTCTATGCCTACTTCCT
>NC_041224.1:21224961-21226835 GCF_002837175.3 Physeter macrocephalus | reverse complement strand
ACTGTTGATTTCCCCTTTTATGGCTGTTAGCATTTGCTTTATGTATTGAGGTGCTCCTATGTTGGATGCATAAATATTTACAATTGTTATTTCTTCCTCTTGGATTGATCCCTTGATCATTATGTAGTGTCCTTTTTGTCTCTTTTAATAGTCTTTATTTTACAGTCTATTTTGTCTGAAGTGAGAATTGCTACTCCAGCTTTCTTTTGATTTCCATTTTCATGGAATATCTTTTTTTCCATACCTTCCCTTTCAGTCTGTATGTGTCCCTAGGTCTGAAGTGGGTCCCTTGTAGATAACATATATATGGGTCTCGTTTTTGTATCCATTCAGCCAGTCTATATCTTTTTGTTGGAGCATTTTAACCATTTACATTTAAGGCAATTATCGATATGTATGTTCCAATTTTCTTAATTGTTTTGTGTTTCCTATTGTAGGTCTTTTCCTTCTCTTATATTTTCTGCCTAGAGAAGCTCCTTTAGCATTTGTTGTGAAGCTGGCTTGGTGATGCTGAATTCTCTTAGCTTTGTTTCTCTGTGAAGGATTTAATTTCTCCATCTAATCTTAATGAATTAATTCTTGGGTAGAGAAATCTTGGTTGTAGGTTTTTCCCTTTCATCACTTTAAATATGTTCTGCCATTCCCTTCTGGCTTTCAGAGTTTCTGCTGAAAGATCAGCTGTTAACCTTAGTGGGATTCCCTTGTATGTTATTTCTTGTTTTTCCCTTACTGCTTTTAATATTTTTTCTTTGTAATTTATTTTTGATAGTTCGATTAATATGTGTCTTGGCTTGTTTCTCCTTGGATTTATCCTGTATGGGTCTCTCTGTGCTTCCTGGGCTTGATTGACTATTTCCTTTCCCATATTAGGGAAGTTTTCAACTATAATCTCTTCAAATATTTTCTCAGTCCCTTAATTTTTCTCTTCTTCTTCTGGGACCCCTATAATTCAAATGTTGGTGTGTTTAATGTCATCCCAGAAGTCTCTGAGACTGTCCTCAATTATTTTCATTCTTTTTTCTTTATTCTGCTCTGCTTTAGTCATTTCCACTATTTTATCTTCCAGGTCACTCATCCATCCTTCTGCCTCAGTTATTCTGCTATTGATTTCTTCTATAGAATTTTTTATTTCATTTACTGTGTTGTTCATGATTGTTTGTTTGCTCTTTAGTTCTTCTAGGTCTTTGTTAAACGTTTCTTGTATTTTCTTCATCCTATTTCCAAGATTTGGATCATCTTACTATCATTACTCTGAATTCTTTTTCAGGTAGACTGCCTGTTTCCTCTTCATTTGTTTTGTCTGGTGGGTTTTTACTTTGCTCCTTCATCTGCTATGTATTTCTCTGTCTTCTCATTTTGCTTAACTTACTTTGTTTGGGGTCTCCGTTTTGTAGGCTGCAGGTTCATAGTTCCCGTCGTTTGTGGTGTCTGCTCCCAGTGGGTAAGGTTGGTTCAGTGGATTGTGTAGCTTCCTGGTGGAGGTGACTGGTGCCTGTGTTCTGGTGGATGAGGTGGATCTTGTCTTTCCGGTGGACAGGGCCATATCCGGTGGTGTGTTTTGGGGTGTTTGTGAACTTGCTATCATTTTAGGCGGCCTCGCTGCTAATTGGTGGGTTTGTTTTCCTGTCTTCCTAGTTGTTTTGCATGGGGCATCCAGCACTGGAGCTTGCTGGCCGTTTGGTGGAGGTGGGTCTTAGCTTCAGAAAGAGATCTCTGGGAGAGCTTTTGCTGTTTGATATTACGTGGGGCCAGAAGGTCTGTGGTGGACCAATGTCCAGACCTTGGGTCTCCCATCTCAGAGGCTCAGGCCTGACACCCGGCCAGAGCACCAAGACCCTGTCAGCCACACGGCTCAGAAGAAAAGGGAGAAAAAA
>NC_041224.1:21209703-21224536 GCF_002837175.3 Physeter macrocephalus | reverse complement strand
TCTTCTTCTGGGACCCCTATAATTTGAATGTTGGTGTGATTAATGTTCTCCCAGATGTCTCAAATCTTGTCCTCAATTCTTTTCATTCCTTTTTCTTTATTGTGCTCTTTGGTAGTTATTTCCACTATTTTATCTTCCAGGTCACTTACCCGTTTTTCTGCCTCAGTTATTCTGCATTGATTCCTTCTAGAGAACTTGTAATTTCATTTATTGTGTTGTTCATCATTGTTTCTTCGCTCTTTAGTTCTTCTTGGTCCTTGTTAAACGTTTCTTGTATTTTCTCCATTCTATTTCCAGATTTTGGATCATCTTTACTATTATTATTGTGAATTATTTTTCAGGTAGACTGACTGCCTGTTAACTGTGAGTTCAATGTTAACGAATCAACAATATATGTAACAACAGTATGTATACATACAGAATTTTTCCGTGACTTATGGAGCAGGTTGGAAGTTATATTTAGTGAGAAAAAGAATGAAGACCAGATGGGGACTTTAATAGAAGGCTTTTGGTTTTGCCATTGGGTATTTATTTTTCTCTGGGGAGAATACACCTGTTATCTTCTGGAGAACCATATTTTCCTCTCTACCTAGAAAAAAAAATCTAACTGTGCTTTCCATTACATTCAGTACCTTTACGTCTGGTCACCAAATGTGTGGATTTTTTCCTCACATCAGCCAATTTTTAATACCAGCTGGGTGTCCTACAATTCAATTCATTTCTGATACTACCTACTGGAATTAGTGTCAAATCCCTCAAGGTAAGGGCTTTGAAGTCTCAGGTTGTCACCTGTACTTCTGACCAATTTGCTATAAAAGGAAGGTCTTGGGAACCTTGGGTTTGTTAATTTACTAGAGCAGCTCATAGAACTCAAAGAAATACTTATAGTTTACCAGTTTATTATAATAAAGGATACAGATGGAGAGCCATATGAAGACATACCTAAGCTAAGGTCTGAAAAGGTCCTGAACTTTGGGAACTTCATGAAGTTCCATGAAGTTGGGGTGTGCCACCTCCTGGCAAGTGGGTGTGTTTCTTAACCTCACAGCTCTCTGAACTCCATACTTTTAGGATTTTTATGGAGGCTTCATTATATAGGCATGATCAATTTTTAACTCAATTTCTTGCTCCTCTCCCCACTCTAGAAATGGGGGTAGGCCTGAAATTTCCAAGCTTCAAATCATGGCTTGATCTCTGATGACCAGCCCCTTTCCAAGAATCCACCTAGAGTCACCTCATTGGAACAAAAAATGCTTCTAACACCAAGGAAGTATCGAGATTTAGGAGCCCTGTGTCACATACTCCTGTCACTCAGGAAATTTTAAGGGTTTTAGGAGCTCTATGTTAGGAAATTAGGAAATGGAATCAAAGACCAAATATTAATAGGAACCTGGGGCAGAGACTAGGTGCTCGAGTAGTAGACCTTTAATGGGGGTAGGCCTGAAATTTCCAAGCTTCAAATCATGGCTTGATCTCTGATGACCAGCCCCTTTCCAAGAATCCACCTAGAGTCACCTCATTGGAACAAAAAATGCTTCTAACACCAAGGAAGTATCAAGAGATTTAGGAGCCCTGTGTCACATACTCCTGTCACTCAGGAAGTTTTAAGGGTTTTAGGAGCTCTATGTTAGGAAATTAGGAAACGGAATCAAAGACCAAATATTAATAGGAACCTGGGGCAGAGACTAGGTGCTCGAGTAGTAGACCTTTAACTCAGTCTTGGCCCCTCTGAGCACCACATTTCACTGGCCAAAGGGATTGATTTAATGATGGACTTGAAACCACATCAGAGCCAAGAACATGTCTGCTGGGACTGTTGGAGAAGAGACGCGTGTGCTTTCATTGTTCCGTTTGGCTCTCTGTAATCAAGAAGAATGGCTGTCTTAGCCAAGGATAAAATCTGAGAATGAAGCCAATCCAGGGAAAGACAGATCGGAGAGAAGGAAACTGAGTCCTGTGACAGTGCTTCACATTCTGGATTGGACTTTTCAGCTGTCTTAGCAATAGCTTTCTTTTTTAAATGAAAAATACTAATTTTATTCAGATTTTTAAATTTTACAACTAAGAGTACTAATAGCTATAGATACCCAACTATTGCCAGTCCCAGATTTCCGAGCTGATGAATGCTTTAGCATCAAATCTCACGTGTTGCCTGGCTTAGCATAATATAGACGGAAGTAGGCAGTGATTTATTTTTGAAGGAGGAATGTGCTAGGAATCCTTCCTAACCTGTGGAGAGTTTGTGGTTGGCCCTATAAAGGCCCAATAAACATAGACTAGTACCAAGGAGATGCTCAAATACTACTTCAATATTAGCTTATACATTTTTCCGGTTGTTCGAATTTCTGTTTAAGACTGAAAATATTTTAAATAAGATACAACACTTTTCACCTTGGCTTAGAA
Organism: Physeter macrocephalus; assembly: GCF_002837175.3. Taxonomy (NCBI): domain Eukaryota; kingdom Metazoa; phylum Chordata; class Mammalia; order Artiodactyla; family Physeteridae; genus Physeter; species Physeter macrocephalus. The sequence continues at coordinate 21,222,133 of NC_041224.1, read as the reverse complement.
TATTTTGGCAACAAATATACATCAGAGGCAGTTCCATTGTGTTTTAGAAATGCTTTTCTATTTTGAAAGGAAAAACGCTGACTTCTCCATTCATTAAGTTAAAATAGATTGAATTAGCCGTAAACAATATGGGCAAAAATCAAATGATCATGTCTGTAATATTGCATTAGTTGTCTCAGTGGGAAGGTTCAGATACAACTGCTCTTGAGTTCTAAGATGCTTTGTATAAGAAAGTTGAAGCTTGTGTACTGTAAAAGATTTCATGCATAACTATACCAAATTGGTTCTGCTTTTTTACCTTTAGTGTTTGTTAGCAGAATGTGATATAGCATTCAGTAACCTTCCTAGTAGGGCCTATACTGTATATTTGGGTTACCAATCAAGGTGATTGAATCAATACATCTAGGTCTTATCTGATAAAGTTGACAAGCAGACCTGTGCCTTTGAGAGACATTTTGTAAATTTGACCTTTAACGTGAAAAAGCAAATTGTGCTTCTTTGGTTTTGGAATTTACCTTGTCATAAACAGTCAGGGCTCTCTCTATCACATTAGTCTTGGCACAAAATTCGTTTTCAAAAATATAACTATAAATTCAAAAAACCAAAAATGTCTTTAAAGTCATTTGGAAAATATGGGCAAGGGCAGAAAATGGGAACTACTTGGTATCCCAATAAGCCATCCCTTTCTTGAAAGATCATTCTACTGTGAAATTCACAGACATTCATCAGCTTTTAAGGATATGCTGCTTCTTAAAGGTGGGAGTGGAGAGATGAAGATTAGCTACATTACATCAATAATAATCTAAGGGTGATGCCTGGATGAGTCTCGAAAACAATGTATTAACTCAGCAAATGTGAACTCTAGAAAAGAGCTCAAAAAATGAATTCAATGCTCTATTTCTTTACACATTCATAATTCTTCTCCACCAGTGGAATGGATAAATTGTCTATGGACACATAGACTCATAGAAAAAACAACAGAATTGGGAGAGAACACAGAAATAATTTGGTCCGGCTTCTCATTTTAGAGACGGGAAATTAAGCAACTATAAATTCAAAAAACCAAAAATGTCTTTAAAGTCATTTGGAAAATATGGGCAAGGGCAGAAAATGGGAACTACTTGGTATCCCAATAAGCCATCCCTTTCTTGAAAGATCATTCTACTGTGAAATTCACAGACATTCATCAGCTTTTAAGGATATGCTGCTTCTTAAAGGTGGGAGTGGAGAGATGAAGATTAGCTACATTACATCAATAATAATCTAAGGGTGATGCCTGGATGAGTCTCGAAAACAATGTATTAACTCAGCAAATGTGAACTCTAGAAAAGAGCTCAAAAAATGAATTCAATGCTCTATTTCTTTACACATTCATAATTCTTCTCCACCAGTGGAATGGATAAATTGTCTATGGACACATAGACTCATAGAAAAAACAACAGAATTGGGAGAGAACACAGAAATAATTTGGTCCGGCTTCTCATTTTAGAGACGGGAAATTAAGCTCATTTAAAATAAAATGAAAACCTTGGAAAGAACTTTAAGCATTTAAATTGTTTTCCTTATTTTCTTTTATTTAAATTAAAAAATTTAATCAAAGAAATAGCTGGTTGTAATTTAAAAGTCAAGTAGTACCATAAGGATTATAATATTAAAAAGCAGTTCCCTGTCCCAACCCTCTGATAATATTGTTAATATAATAATATTGATAGTATGTAAATATTGTTGACAAGTGAACTACATTGCATCAATAATAATGTTTGCTATGACGTACAGTTTTTTCTTTGGAAGATACTTTTCTTTTTAGCTTTTGGCTTAGTTTTGGACCAAACTGTAAAACTCCTCTCAATATAATCAACCTTTTTGAGAAAGGTTGCTTCGGTAGCAAATCTTTATTCTCCCCATACTTTTAATTGAGTGTTTAGTGTTAACGTAGAATTCTAGGTTAAAAATTTGTACTTCATAATTCCAGAGCACTGATACAATTGTTTTACCTTCTAGGGTTCTGGTTGAAAAGTCTCATGACATTCCGACTCTCAGTCCTTTGTGTATATATATACTTTTTTTTCTTCTGAAGACTTGTGGGACCTTTTAATAGCTATGGTATTCTGAAAATTCGTTTTTTCTTTTTTAGTTAAAAATTACCTCTGGAATTACCATATGTGTGTGTGTGTTGTGTGTAATGAGAATTTTTAAGATTTATTCTCTTAACAACTTTCAAGTATAAAATACAAGGTTGTTAACTATTGTCACCATACTGTACAATAGATCCCCAGAAATTATTCATCTTATAACTGAGAGTGTGTACCTTTTGACCACTTTCTCCCATACCCCCACTCTTGGCAAGCAATAATCTAGTGTTGTGTGTGTGTGTTGTGTGTAATGAGAATTTTTAAGATTTATTCTCTTAACAACTTTCAAGTATAAAATACAAGGTTGTTAACTATTGTCACCATACTGTACAATAGATCCCCAGAAATTATTCATCTTATAACTGGGAGTTTGTACCTTTTGACCACTTTCTCCCCTACCCCCACTCTTGGCAAGCAGTAATCTAGTGTCTGTTTTTATGTGTTCAGTTTTTTAGATTCCATGTTTAAGTGAGATCACAAATTATTTGTCTTTCTCTGTCTGAATTATTTCACTTAGCATAATGCCCTTCAGTTTCATCCATGCTGATGCAAATAGCAGGATTTCCTTTATTCTAATGGTTAAATAATATTCCATAGTGTGTGTGTGTGTGTGTGTGTATCTTTATCAATTACCCATCTATGGACACTTAGGTTGTTTCCATGCCTTGGCTATTATAAATAATGCTACATGGAGAATACAGATGTCTCTTAGAGATAGTATTTTCATTTCCTTTTGATAAAGACCCAGAGGTGGGATTGCTAAATCATGAAATAGTTATATTTTTACCTTTCTGAGGAATATCCATACTGTTTTCTATAATGGCTGCGACAATTTACATGAAGGACAGCTTTTTCAGAAAAATATAATCCTTCGTTGAGTTTTTTTCTTATATTTTAAATACATCTTCCCACCCTCTCCTGGCCTACAAAGTTACTGCTGAGAAACCGCTGATCATCTTATGGGGGGCCACCTTGTATGTGACAAGTCAGTTTTCTCTTGCTGCCTTCAGAATTTTGTTTGGTTTTGACTTTTGAATATTTAATTATAATGTGTGTCAGTGTAGATCTCTTCTGGTTCAAACTATTTGTGGTCTTTTGAGCCTTATAGATCTGAGTGTCCATTTTTCTCTCCAAGTTTGGGAAATTTTCATCCATTATTTATTTAAATAGATTATCTGTCCCTTTCTCTTCCTGTTCTTTTTTCCAGGATTCCCATAATGAGTGTATTGTTACTTGTTTCCCATCAATCCCATAGGTTTTCTTCACTCTTCTTATCTTTCTTTCTTTCTTAAAAAAATTTTTTTTTCCTTTGCTCCTGTGGATAATTTCAAATGATCTGTCTTCAAGTTTACTGGCTCTTTCTTCTTTGTTGAGTCTGTTGTTGAAATTCTTCAGTTCAGCCACTGTGTTATTCATCTCTAGGGTTTTTTTTTTTTATGGTTTCTATTTCTTTGTCTACACTGTTATTTTGTTCATACATTGTTTTCCTAATTTTCTTTAGTTGTCTGTGTGTTCTTGTAGTTCCCGGAACTTCTTTAAGAGAATTATTTTGATTTCTTTTTCAGTTTATAGATCTTTATTTCTTTAGGGTCTGTTATTAGGGCTTTATTAGTTACCTTCAGTGGTGTAATATTTGCCTGATTTTCATAATCCTTATATCTTTGCACTGGTGTTTGTGTTTTAGTAAATGGTCTTTTTTCCCCAGACTTTATGGGTTCATTTCAGCAAGGACATACTCTCACCATTAACTCAGCTTGGGGTACTGTTGTTTCATCTGGTAGCATCTGTGAGCAGGTGAGTCTTGCTATTTGGGTACTTAGTTGGGCAAGTCCACAGCCTGTGATTTGATTTCGGGGGGTGGGAGAGGGAGTGCTGCTAGCAGAGCTCTGTAGTTGGGTGGGCCTGCTGGCTGGGCTGTGTTTTCAAGTAGGTCTGCTGGGTGGGCTTCCTGGTTGGGCAGGGCTGCTGACTATGTTCCTCAGTCAGGTGGGCTCTGCAATCACCTCTGGTCAGACAGGGCTGCAGGCTGTGTTCTCTGACAAGGTGGTGCCAGTGGTTGGATTCCACAATTGGGCAGGGCTGTGGGCCATGCTCCACATTTGCTCTTGGGTGGGTGGGGCCTTAGGCTGTGCTCCCTGCCTGGATGTTTACACTGGCTGGACTGAATATGCAGGCAGGGTGTTTTGTTTGTTTTGCTTTTTTGTTTGTTTTTTGGCCACATAGCATGTGGGATCTTAGTTCCCCAACCGGGGATTGAACCTGCATCCCCTGCGTTGGAAGTGCAGATTCTTAACCACTAGTCTGCCAGGGAGGTCCCTGCAGGCAGGGTTATATGCCAGGCTTCATGGTTAGATGGGACATCAGGCTGTGCCCCAAAGTTGGGCAGGGCTCCAGGCTGGGCTTTACAGTCAGGTAGGCCATTGGTTGTGTTCTGCCTTTGGTTGAGGTCACTGGTCTGGCTCTCTGGTTGGGGAGGGCCTTCAAATGAACCCCACAGTTGAGTGAGTCTGGATGTTTAGCAATCAGGCAGGGCTGTATGCTGGGCTCCCCTGCTTGGTGAGATTGCAGGCTGTGTTCTGCGTGTGGGTGGTACCATTACCACTATGTGCTCAGAATGAGAACAACATGGGGAAGATCCACAATGGACATGCAACAGAAGTGAGAAATAATCCTGTATTATTGTAATCCACGGAGGTCTTGGGGTAGTTTGTTGCCATCGTGTAACTTAATAAAAGCTGAGTGATGCAGAGTTCTGTTTTATTGTCTAGATGTAGTCTGGAAATATGACCTTTTTTATTTTCATAAATTTTAGTTCCTTTTTAAAATAGAAGCTAAATATTTTTGATTGAATAAACACTTTGTTAAAGTGAGTATATCATTTTTAATGAATTTGGTTCTAAATAAAAAAAAAAGCTATCTCAAATTGGCCTAGACTGTTGGTGTGGGGAGAGTTCATGGTTCACATATCAGGAAAGTACAAAAGTGAAAGGGTCTTTGGCGCTGGTTTGACACAGTGGCTCATTCAGTTCATCAAGGGTCAAGTTCATGTATACCTCTCCAGTCTGCCTTTGACAATGTCAGCTTTATTCTCATTTTTCCTCATTTAGGTAATGATGCTGCCAGTCATTGCCAGGGGTACTGCTTTCTTGTCAATGCTAGGAAAAGAGAAAGACCCATCTAGAAGGTCTCTCACAGAGTGGCTAAACATCTTTCTTAGAATCCACAGTAAACTTCTTACATGTTAGTGACAGGAAGTGAGTCACTCATCCATTTCTGAACTAATAACTATAACCTGTTAACCCTAACCTCAGATATAGATGGAACATCTTGAACCAGGTATGGAGGTATGGTTAAACCATTCCTAAAAACAAGAGGAAGGGAGTTTGCCCAAAGAAAGTTATATATGCAGGACAAAATTACAATGAACACTATGCATTAACACAGCTTTTTCATCAATTCCTGTACGTGAATATGTGATACATTGTGCCAGATGATTTGTGTTTCTGAATTTTTGCTGAATATTCGTGTGCATTTAGCATAACCCAAGAGAAGTAGTAATTGAAAAGTTACGATCTGGCAAGCACACAGCCTGTTGCACAGGGCCACTAGATTCATCCAGTCCAGTTTTGCAAATTATCATCTGACCAGTTCCTTAACACACTTAACATAGTCACATGTGCCAAATCTTTGATGTCTTTCCAGATTTTATGCTCTTACACTCTCTCTCCCTCTCTCCCTGCCTCTCTTTGATATGTAGATATAGCTATATAATTTATTTATATCTATATGTGTGTATGTTTGTTTATAGTCTGTTAAGCTTTGTGTGACTTCTTTTTTTTTTCATAAGCACTAATTCATCTTGTTTTTTGAAAATATCTTCAGGCTATTTAAGATTCATTTCATAGCATATTACAGTCCTGAAAAAGTAGTTGTTTAACATATAACCTCAAAATGAATAATCTTCATAATTTTAGTGGAACATTCTTGATTTTATCTTCTTCCATTAAATATAGCAACAGTAATATAAACATTGGGCTTATTTTAGTAGTATTTTCTAGTAACTCCTAATGGGTGTTTGAAGCATAATACCAATTTAACCATGAAAATCCATTTAAAACCTTGATTTTTTTCTTCCTTATTTATCTAATTCTCAGACAGAGATGGTTTAAAGATTTTGCTGAGATACCATTTCACTTGAATAATTTATAATTAGTGTGTTTTTTTCTGGTTGTGCTAGATGACTGATCATTTATTTCATGTTTGGGTGTTTTATATTTCAAAATAGAATTTTAATGGGCATTAAATCAATTCGAATACATTTGACAATCATTGCAGATTAACCGTATGCGAAAGTCTAAACTTTTTTATTTTGATAAATGTGCACTGGTAAATACAATCCTGAGAATTGCTGAGATTCTCATTAAAATGAGGGAAAACATTACAATGAAAAATTTCCTACTCTTATATAAAGTAGGCCCTTTAATGCACCCTAGATTTTGAAAACTTCCTGTTTGGTAACAACAAAAGAATTATAAACCATTAGTTTCCTAGTGAAAATGCCTATGCAATACTTAAAGTAAATCAATCTGTAATGAATATTTGCATTTTAAATGTGCTTTTTTTGGTAAGGGAGTTCCATTTAATTTTCTAATCACAACACTATAAACTTCAGTTGACTTTTTTCCTCTTTTCACCTCTTACTTAGTTCACAGTGAATCCATCAGGAAGATGCCTAGGGTAAATCAAAGATGGTGAAACCCTACTACCAAGCTCAATAGCAAAGAGAGGAAGAATAGTGTGGTTCAAGTGCTTGGCTACAAATGAAGTTTTTGAGTGACGCAGTCATATATTTTTTTGATATTAATTGGGACCAAAGCCAGGGTGGCTAAAAAGAGGCATTTGTCTACAGTGGGGAATAGGGGACTTGCCCTGTTGTCTGAAATTCTTTTATTAGAGTTTTATCTCAGGAAGAGAGAGTGCATATATCTTAAAGATGTAATGGGAAAAGCAATTACTTTTGATCAGGCAGAACTCAATTTTAATCTCTGTTGTACCTCTGAGTAGTCCTGTAATCTCTGGGCAAATTATCTCACCAATTGAAGACCAAGCTTCACCATTGGAACAAATATTTAAGTCACCAGCTAGTGGGAAGAATAATGTTAAATGAGTTAATATGTGTGTAAATAATCAGGCATGATGGCTACCACATGGTAGGGGTTGAGCAAGTGCCTGGGTCCTGGCTTATCTTCTTTTTTCATTCTTTCTCTCCTCTCTTTCCCCCACAGAAGGAAGTGAGAGGTCCTAGAAATTAACATAACCACTTAAAAAAATATTTTATATTGGAGCATAGTTGATTAACAATGTTGTGATAGTTTCAGGTGTACAGCAAGGTGATTCAGTTATACATATACATGTATCTATTCTTTTTCAAATTCTTTTCCCATTTAAGAGTGTAACCACTTATGGTGTAGTTGAGGACTGGCTTACAGTGGAACAGCTCTTTCTAAAATGCACAGTGAAACATAGAAGATGTCTAATTTCTTACACATTAGGCTTCTCCCATCACAAGGTGGTTTTAAGAATTAGGCAAATGATGACACACAAACCCTAACGTGCTGTACAAGGAGAAAGCACTTTGGAGTCAGAAACATCTGACTTCATATGTGTCTAGTCCTAGAGTCATGGTAAAACTCTTTATCTTCTCTGGGTTCTGGTTTTCTCTGCTTGAAATTGTAGTAAAAAAACGAGTGTGAGATTATAGGTGTGAACTTGTGCAGCAGAGAGTTTGGCATGTAGGAGGCTCTCGGTATCTTGGGGTCCCAGGATCACCAATAAAGTGGAGCTGGTTGAACTGTGTCAAATATTAATCCAGTAACTGTCAGCTGAAAGAATTAAAAAGCTGGCTGTGTGTAGGTCCCGCTTGGCGTAGCCCTGAGTTACAGCTGTCACTGATAATTGCTTAACAGCTCAGTTAGCGCGGCAGCAAGTTGTTGCTTTCAGACGGCTTGTATATTTGGGAAGAGACTTCAAATCATTCCAGAGAATGTACCTGAATTTCAATTAATTCTAAAAGGAGTCTCAAGCACTTTGATGACCTTGGTTTTAAACTTCTATTCAAGTTATTTGATGTAACCTGCTCTCTCTTCTTAAAAAAGTTTATATGGGGCCTAATGAATCATCTTGACAGTCAGAACACACAGGGGCAACTGTATTACATGTTCCATCAGTCAGGAGAGCAATAAGAGTTTCTTGCTGCACTTAAAATATCTAATGCTAGACATAACCACTAAATTAGCTTCAAATGTTTTAAATTCAGGGTGTATGAAATATGATTGGCCATGCTTAAGAAACTTAGCTGCTGCCAGCAACTGATACATAAATTTAACAGTGGGAACCAAGTTTGGGGATTATAGGTGAGGTGGTTAAAATATGCATATAGAAAGGGTATTAGCAATGGCTGTGAAATTAGCTTTGACCATGATGTGGCCTGTTGAGGGGTAGGGCCTATCGTAGGAACTACTACCTCCCTCTCCTTCCAGTAGCTAAATTTTCAGTATCTCTCTTGAATAATTATTCTTTGGAGAATAAACTTGTGGCAGAGACCACAATTGCTTCAGACTTTACCCGATTATTCCCATAGATTTCTTGTTTGTGGTTTCCAAGATGTAAGCGTGGCTCTTTCAACTGAGGTAGATTCTCAGTCCTGCCCTGATAGGATCTGCATTTAGGAGTCAGAATCTAGGGGAATGGAATGAAAAAAAGAAAAAAAATTTTTTGTTTTAATCCATCTGCTTCTGTTCATTAAAATACTGAGCAGGGTTTCTCAGAATGGAGGTGTATCAGCATCACCTTGTTAAAGTAGATTGCTGGACCTCATCTCCAGAGATTAGGCTAGGGCTTGGGAATTTTATTTTCATAAATTTCCAGGTGAGACTAAGTGCTAGGATAGGGATCACATTTTGAGAACCCCTGGTACAGAGGAAGTGCTTCAGGTGGGATTAGAAATACTAGGACACCTGACTGAAGATGATTTAACAATAGAAAGCATTATCTTGCATAATCAGAAATCTAGAAATAGAAAGTCCCTGAGTTTGTTCAGTGGCACGAAGGTCAAGCGCCCACACCCTTTCCATCCTCTGTGACATCCTCACTGTGTTGGTTTTGTCTTCCTCATATCACTGGGCATGATTTCCACCTATCCCTGGACAGCTTCGGCAGCTCCAGGCATTGGGAACCAGTCCAACAGCATTCAGAAGCAAGACAATGGAGGGATGGATATTTTTAGTATCTCCAGTGGGAACCCTCATCCAAAAAGGAGGAAGGGGAGGATTGAAATGACAGCTGATAATTAACTAACAACCATCAGAGGTAAACTTGCAAGATGTTAGCAAAAGGTCCTCTAGCTTTTGTTTTCCACAAGATATTTGAAATGACACAAAAACACTGATTGCTTATATCATCCCTCCCTGCCTACCTGCCTTTCTATCTTTTTGGTTTTCTATTTCTCTGAATTTTATCGGGTTCTTGGGCTTTATCGTGTGAGCTCATCATATGTTCACAGTGAGTATAGACGTTGACACACGGGCATACTTTACATCAACCACTATAATCATTGCTATCCCCACAGGGGTAAAAGTCTTTAGTTGACTAGCAGCACTTCACGGGGGCAATATTAAGTGATCCCCCGCCCTAATATCAGCTTTAGGCTTCATCTTCCTTTTCACAGTAGGCGGTCTAACTGGCATCGTTCTAGCTAATTCATCACTAGACATTGTTCTGCAAATCTACTACGTAGTTGCTCACTTTCACTATGTACTTTCAATAGGAGCTGTCTTTGCCATCATAGGAGGGTTTGTCCACTGATTTCCACTATTCTCGGGATATACACTTAACATGAGCAAAAGTTCACTTTATAATCATATCCGTAGGTGTAAACCTAACATTCTCCCCACAACATTTCTTAGGCTTATCCGGCATACCTCGACAGTACTCCGACTACCCAGACGCCTACACAACATGAAATACTATCTCATCAATAGGCTCATTTATCTCACTGACAGCAGTTATACTAATAGTCTTCATTATCTGAGAAACATTTACATCTAAACGAGAAGTAGTAGCAGTAGACCTCACTTCCACAAACCTTGAGTGGCTAAACGGATGTCCTCCACCATATCACACATTTGAAGAGCCAGCATACGTCAGCCCAAAATGATCAAGAAAGGAAGGAATTGAACCCTCTCCAATCGGTTTCAAGCCAATATCATAACCACTATGTCTTTCTTTATAAACAAGATATTAGTAAGACCTTATATAACTTTGTCAAAGTTAAGTTACAAGTGAAAATCCTGTGTATCTCCATGGCATATCCCTTTCAGCTAGGCTTCCAAGATGCAACATAACCCATTATAGAAGAACTCCTACACTTCCATGATCATACATTAATGATTTTCCTAATTAGCTCCCTAGTCCTCTACATCATCACCCTAATACTTACAACTAAACTAACACATACCAGTACAATAGACACCCAAGAGGTAGAGACCATTTGAACCATCCTTCCAGCCATCATTTTAATTCTAATTGCCTTACCTTCCCTACGAATCCTCTACATGATAGACGAAATTAATAACCCTTCTCTCACTGTAGAAACAATGGGTCATTAATGATACTGAAGCTATGAATACACTGACTACGAAGACCTAAATTTCAACTCTTACATAATCCCAACATCAGACCTAAAACCAGGAGAACTACGGCTACTAGAGGTGGACAACCGAGTAGTCTTACCCATAGAGATAACAATCCAAATACTAGTCTCCTCCGAAGACGTGCTACACTCATGGGCCGTACCTTCCCTAAGCCTAAAAACAGATGCAATCCCTGGACGCCTAAACCAAACAACCTTAATATCAACACGACCAGGCTTATTTTACAGGCAGTGTTCAGAAATCTGTGGCTCAAATCATAGTTTTATACCAATTGTCCTCGAACTAGTACCCCTAGAGAACTTTGAAAAATGGTCTCTATCCATGCTATAATCTCATTAAGAAGCTAAACTAACGTTAACCTTTTAGGTTAAAGATTGAGAGTCAAAGCTCCCTTTAATGACATGCCACAACTAGATACATCAACATGATTCCTTACTATCCTATCCATATTCCTAACCCTCTTCACATTATTCCAATACACTCTTGTTTCCACCATCTCTTAATGCTGTTTCCATTTAACTTCCTTCTTCCTACGCACTAGGAATCTAAAATTGTATTTTGGACAATAAATGACTACAGTCTGAAATTTGAGAGTCATGTGGCTTCACATTCCATAGAACAGAGTTGGATTTCCTTTCTCCCTCACGCCATTCTAAATTTCCCACCTTCACCCTCTTTGGAAAGAAGCTTTTGGACAAGACATAAGAAAAATTTGGATTGCCTTGAACAGTTCCTCTCTTAAGAGCTGGAAAAAACCCTATAACCTGTGAGATCTGATGTTGAGCCTTTAGGGGGAACCATGACAGATGTTTAAAACCCCCAGGCTTCAAGCCAACATCATAACCACTATGTCTTTCTCCGAGGATGGAGTGCATTCCCAGATCTAGTCTTTCTACAGTCTTCCCCATTTCCATAAAAGGAAGTTCCATCTTTATATTTGTCAGGGCCATGTTTGGGAGTCATTCTTGATTTCAGAAATAAAGCTGCACAGCTTGGCAGCTTTAACTGAAGAATGTGCCCAGGATCTGACGCAACTTGCATAACTCAGACACTGTGCTACAAACCAACATCCTGAGACCTAGTTTCTCTCTCATCTGGATGTTCTCCCTGCTCCCACCTTGGCCTTCTTAAATTTATTGCTAACACAGGAGCCAGAATGTTTCTATTAAAATGTAAATAAAATCACATCACTACTCTGTTTAAAACCCTTCAATGGCTTCTCATCTCATTACAATTAAGAGCCAAAGTTTTTGGACTTACCTGGTGGCACAGTGGTTAAGAATCTGCCTGCCAACTCCGGGGACACAGGTTTGAGCCCTGGTCCGGGAAGATCCCACATGCTGTGGAGCAACAAAGTCCATGCACCACATCTACTGAGCCTGTACTCTAGAGCCCGTGAGCCACAACTACTGAGCCCACACCCCTAGAGCCCATGCACGCAACAAGAGAAGCCACCACAATGAGAAGCCCGAGCACTGCATCGAAGAGTAGCCCCTGCTTGCAGCAACTAGAGAAAGCTCGTGCGCAGCAATGAAGACCCAACGCAGCCAAAAAAAAAAAAAACAAAACAAAAAAACAAAAAAAAAC
>NC_041224.1:21156693-21209693 GCF_002837175.3 Physeter macrocephalus | reverse complement strand
AACTAGAGAAAGCTCGTGCGCAGCAACGAAGACCCAATGCAGCCAAAAAAAAAAAAAAAACAAAAAAAAAAAACCCGTTTTTACACTGGCCTACAAGGTTCCTTAATGACCTGTTCCCCTCCTCACTTTGCTGCCCCTTGAACATGCCAGGTATACTCCCACTTTGGGATATTTGCCTGTTTTGTTCCCTCTCATGATCTCTTTCTTCCTCACATATCACCATCTCAGTGAGTCCTTCATCACTCTATTTATTATGAAATTACATCACTGGCCCTTGTCACTCATGATTTCCCTTCTCTGTCCACTTTTCCTTTAAAGCAGTTATGACCACCTGTTTAACTTATTTATTGTTTCTTTATTTACTGTTTTATTTTTTAAATCTTCCTCCACTAGAATGTGACCTCCATGACAGTAGCAATGTTTGTTGTATTAATTGCTCTATCATCAAAACTGAGAACACCTAGCACATAAACACAAAGCAATGTTTGTTGAATGAATGATGGTTATACAATAATTTAAAATTAATATAGTAAATATCAAATATATACAAAGTAAAGACAGTAGTATAATGAACCCCTTGTACCAATCACCCAACTTCAATAGTTACCATCATTCTACCATTCTTATATCATTTAGCCTATTTATCCCGTGCTTGATAATTCATTGGGGACATAATTCTTTTTTGGGGGGAGAGTGGGTAAAATTATATATATTAAAATGCATAAATTTTATCTGTATTATTTTTGACAAATATGTATACCTTAGTATACCATGTCTTTATCGTGATATGAAACATTTCATCTGCCCAGAAAGTTCACTCGTGTGCCTTCCAAGGCAATCTACTTTTGCCACCATCCCCCTTCCTCCTAACCCAGGCAATGATTGTTTTCATTTTTTTTTCACCTTAACTTGGTTTCGTCTGTTCTAGAACTTCATCTCTAAATTGAACCGTATGTTAGGGATTCTTCATTTTTTCCTGCTTTCACTCAGAACAATGTAAGATTCATTCGTGTTTTTACATGTATTAATACTAATTAGTTCCTCTTCATGTTGTAGTGTTCCATTGTATGAATATATGGCAATTTGTCATTTCATTCTCCCAGTAATGGATATTTGCCATTGTTTTATGTGGTCTATCTAGCTGAATGTTTCATGTGCAGTTGAAATGAGTTTGGTTTTGGCTATGGTTCAAAAGCTGCTATATACATTCTTTAATTCTTTTTTTTTTTTTTTGGACATATGTTTTCACTTCTCTTGGTTAAATGCTTAAGAATGGAGCTGTTAGACTAAAGTGTTGGTGTATGTTTTTTTGTATAACAAATGCTAAGCATATCTACAAAGTATTTGTACCACTTTATATTTCCATTAGTTATGCTTTATGGGTTTAATTTGCATTTCCCTTATGGTAAATGATGTTGAGCAATTTTGATGTGCTTACTGTTGATTTGTCAAAAAGAATTTCTTATATATTCTGAATACAAGACTGTGGTCAGCTACACGTTTTGTGAATATTTTCTCCCAGTCTGTGATTTGCTGTTAATTTTCTCAATGATGTCTCTTGATGAGCAATTTTTAATTTTGAGAAAGCCTAATTTTTCTTTTTTTTCTCTTATGATTATTTCTTTCTGCTTTCCAAGAAATCTTTGCTTAAATCTGCAAAGATTTTTTTCTATGTTTTCTTTTAAAAGTGTTATAGTTTTATCTTTTACATTTAGGACTCTGCTACATTTCAGAATAATTTTTGTATATGGTGTGAAATAGGGGTGGAGGTTATTTACTCATTTTTCCATTTGGACGTCCAGTTGTCTCAGTACTGTTGGTTGAAAAGATTTTTCTTTCCCACTCAATTGTTTTGACACCTTTGTCAAATATTGATTAACCATGTAACTGTGAGTCTATTTCTGGACTCTATTTTCTACCTGTATTCCAAGCTCAAACTGATTACTGTTGCTTTATGGTAAATCTTTTAGTCAGACAACATATGTTTTACAACTGTTTTTTCTTTTGCAGGACTATTTTGTATACCTAGGTCCTTTGTATTTCCATATGAATTTTAGAAATAGATGATCAATTCCTGTAAAGATACCTTGCTGGGATTATGACTGGAGTTTTATGGCTCAGCATATTTAAAATTAATATAGTAAATATCAAACATATACAAAGTAAAGGCAGTAGTATAATGAACCCCTTGTACCAATCACCCAACTTCAATAGTTACCATCATTCTACCATTCTTATATCATTTAGCCTATTTATCCCGTGCTTGATAATTCATTGGGGACATAATTCTTTTTTGGGGGGAGAGTGGGTAAAATTATATATATTAAAATGCATAAATTTTATCTGTATTATTTTTGACAAATATGTATACCTTAGTATACCATGTCTTTATCGTGATATGAAACATTTCATCTGCCCAGAAAGTTCACTCGTGTGCCTTCCAAGGCAATCTACTTTTGCCACCATCCCCCTTCCTCCTAACCCAGGCAATGATTGTTTTCATTTTTTTTTCACCTTAACTTGGTTTCGTCTGTTCTAGAACTTCATCTCTAAATTGAACCGTATGTTAGGGATTCTTCATTTTTTCCTGCTTTCACTCAGAACAATGTAAGATTCATTCGTGTTTTTACATGTATTAATACTAATTAGTTCCTCTTCATGTTGTAGTGTTCCATTGTATGAATATATGGCAATTTGTCATTTCATTCTCCCAGTAATGGATATTTGCCATTGTTTTATGTGGTCTATCTAGCTGAATGTTTCATGTGCAGTTGAAATGAGTTTGGTTTTGGCTATGGTTCAAAAGCTGCTATATACATTCTTTAATTCTTTTTTTTTTTTTTTGGACATATGTTTTCACTTCTCTTGGTTAAATGCTTAAGAATGGAGCTGTTAGACTAAAGTGTTGGTGTATGTTTTTTTGTATAACAAATGCTAAGCATATCTACAAAGTATTTGTACCACTTTATATTTCCATTAGTTATGCTTTATGGGTTTAATTTGCATTTCCCTTATGGTAAATGATGTTGAGCAATTTTGATGTGCTTACTGTTGATTTGTCAAAAAGAATTTCTTATATATTCTGAATACAAGACTGTGGTCAGCTACACGTTTTGTGAATATTTTCTCCCAGTCTGTGATTTGCTGTTAATTTTCTCAATGATGTCTCTTGATGAGCAATTTTTAATTTTGAGAAAGCCTAATTTTTCTTTTTTTTCTCTTATGATTATTTCTTTCTGCTTTCCAAGAAATCTTTGCTTAAATCTGCAAAGATTTTTTTCTATGTTTTCTTTTAAAAGTGTTATAGTTTTATCTTTTACATTTAGGACTCTGCTACATTTCAGAATAATTTTTGTATATGGTGTGAAATAGGGGTGGAGGTTATTTACTCATTTTTCCATTTGGACGTCCAGTTGTCTCAGTACTGTTGGTTGAAAAGATTTTTCTTTCCCACTCAATTGCTTTGACACCTTTGTCAAATATTGATTAACCATGTAACTGTGAGTCTATTTCTGGACTCTATTTTCTACCTGTATTCCAAGCTCAAACTGATTACTGTTGCTTTATGGTAAATCTTTTAGTCAGACAACATATGTTTTACAACTGTTTTTTCTTTTGCAGGACTATTTTGTATACCTAGGTCCTTTGTATTTCCATATGAATTTTAGAAATAGATGATCAATTCCTGTAAAGATACCTTGCTGGGATTATGACTGGAGTTTTATGGCTCAGCATGTGGTCTCTTTAGCTGAGTGTTCACGTGCTTTTGAAAAGAAATATACCCTACAGTTTTAGGGTATAGTGTCTATAAATGTCAATAAGATCAAGCTGGTTGATAGCCTCGTAATTCTATCAGTTGCTGAGAAGGGTTACAAGACTATCCAACTCTGATATTGTTAGATTTATCTAGTTTGCCTTTTAATTTTGTTAGTTTTTGCTTCTTGTAGTTTGAAGCTTTGTAGTTAGGTGCATACACATTACAAGTGTTATATCTTCATGATGTATTAACTCTTTTTCATGATGAAAAGTCTTTTATTTTTGATACTGCTTGTCTTGATGTCTGTTTTGTCCAGTGTTAATATAGCCCATGATAAATCTTTTTTTCCTCCCTTTTATTTCTATTAAAGTGCATCTTTTTTTTTTTTTTTTTTTTGCGGTACACAGGCCTCTCACTGTTGTGGCCTCTTCCGTTGTGGAGCATAGGCTCCAGACGCACAGGCTCAGCGGCCATGGCTTATGGGCCTAGCCTCTCCACGGCATGTGGGATCCTCCCGGACCGGGGCACGAGCCCGTGTTCCCTGCATTGACAGATGGACTCTCAACCACTGCGCCACCAGGGAAGCCCTAAAGTGCATCTTTTAAAGACATATTATAGGGCCCTGATTTTTATTTTATCTAGCCTGACAATCTTTGCCTTTTTGGTGAAAAGTTCAGCTCATTTAAAATTAACATAATGGTTATGGTTGGATTTGAATCTACCACTTTATTAACTCTTTCTTTTTTCTTCCTTTGCTTCCTTTGTCCTACTTTCTTTAGGGCAAACCAAATATTTGAAAAATATTATATTTTGATAGTTATGTTGACATTTTAGGTCTTCCCCTTTGAAAACATTTTAGTGGTACTCTAGAATTTGCAATTTGCATCTTTAATAAAAATCTACTTATAGTTAATATTGTATTAGTCCATACAAAGTATAGGAATCTTCCATCAGTGTAATACTACTTGCCTCTCTGTCCCTTGTGCCATTGCACCGTATACTTACATACATTTATAAACTTCCTAATACAGTGTTATAATTTTTGTTTTAAACTATTATATAACACAAAGAAATGAGCATTTTGTGATTATATTTTATATTTTGTGATGGATTAAACATGGCCACAAATATTTACTTTTGCTACTACTTCTGTTGAAGTGTGGAGTCTAATTTCCAATCCTCTTGACTTGGGGCTGACTATAATGCTACATCAATAAAATACAGTGGAAGTTATGTTATTCTCTCAATGATAACTCATAAAAAGCCTTGTAGCTTCAGTTTGTGTTTCTTAGAACATTTCCCCTTATAACTCAGCCACTATGCCGTGACTAGCTCAAGCTATATGGAGAAGTCTCGGGTAAGCTTCTAGTCAGCAGCCATGGTGTGAGTTATCTAAAGTTGTGTCTTTAGATGACTCTAGCCTCAGTCATCATCTGGCTGAAACCACATGAGAGATCACAAGTAAGTATTGCCCAACTGATCTCAATTAATATACAGGACCATGGTAAAGAATAATACATTTTTATATTAAGCTACTAACTTCTGGGATGGTTTGTTTGGCTGTTACAGAAAATGTAGTCATATCCTTATCATTTCTTCCACCAATTACCATCTGGTATCATTTGCTTTCAGCCTGAGGAATTTCTGTTAGTATTTCTTGGGAAGCCTATCTGTTAGTGCTGAATTTTTACATTTTATTAATAATCTGAAATGTCTGTGTTTCACCCTAATTTTTTGAATAGTCTTACTGGAGGTAGAATTCTGGGTTGACTGTTTTCTTTTTCCCTCAGTGCTTAAACATTGTTGTTCCATTGTCGTTTAGCCTCTTCTGTTGTTAATGAGAACTTAGCAGTGATTTTTTTATTTTTTTATTTTTTTATTTTTTTTTAACATCTTTATTGGAGTATAACTGTTTTACAATAGTGTGTTAGTTTCTCCTTTACAACAAAGTGAATCAGTTATACATATACATATGTTCCCATATCTCTTCCCTCTTGCGTCTCCCTCCCTCCCACCCTCCCTATCCCACCCCTCTCATGGTCACAAAGCACAGAGGTGATCTCCCTGTGCTATGCGGCAGCTTCCCACTAGCTATCTAATTTACATTTGGTAGTGCATATATGTCCCTGCCACTCTCTCACTTCGTCACAGCTTACCCTTCCCCCTCCCCATGTCCTCAAGTCCATGCTCTAGTAGGTCTGTGTTTTATTCCTGTCCTACCACTAATCTCTTCATGACATTTTTTTTTCTTAGATTCCATATATATGTGTTAGCATACGGTATTTGTTTTTCTCCTTCTGATTTACTTCACTCTGTATGACAGACTCCAGGTCTATCCACCTCATTACAAATAACTCAGTTTCATTTCTTTTTATGGCTGAGTAATATTCCATTGTATATATGTGCCACATCTTCTTTATCCATTCATCTGTTGATGGACACTTAGGTTGCTTCCATGTCCTGGCTATCGTAAATAGAGCTGCAATGAACATTTTGGTACATGACTCTTTTTGAATTATGGTTTTCTCAGGGTATATGCCCAGTAGTGGGATTGCGGGGTCGTATGGTAGTTCTATTTGTAGTTTTTTAAGGAACCTTAAATTTTTAAAATTTAAAAATTTAAAAAATTTTTAAAATAATTTTTCTCATGCTACTTCAGGAATATTTCTTTTGATTTTAGCATTTGATTATGATGTGTCTAATTGTGCTTTCTATGTATTTACCTGCTTGGGACTTGGTGAGTTTCTTGGTTTTAGAAGTTGACATTTTTTATCAAATTTATGGAATCGTTGGCCATTACTTTTTGTTTTGGAAGTTTCTATTCACATATCCTCAAGCTCAGAGATTCTTTCCTCAGTCATGTCCAGTTTACTAATGAGACTATTAAAGGCATTTACAAATTTTTATTATGGTGTTTTTGATTTCTACCCATTCATTGTGATTCTTTCTTAGAATTTCTATCACTCTGCTTACATTTTCAATCTTCTCTTGCAGTTTGTTTACTTTTTCCATTAGAGCTCTTAGCATATTAATCATAGTTGTCTTAAATGTACAATCTGATTATTCTAACATTCATGTTGTATCTGACTCTGGTTTTGATACTTGCTCAGTCTCTTCAAGCTGTGTTTTCTGCCTTGTAGTATGCCTTGTAATTATTTCCTGATAGCCAGATATGATGTACTGGATAAGATGAACTGCAGTAAATAAGCCTTTAGTAATGTGGTGGTAAGGTGTGGGAGTAGGGGAAGTGTCATAGAGTCCTCTGATTAGGGCTTGGTCTTTTAGTGACCGTGTGCCTCTGGAATGAAATTTACAAGTGCTTCTTAGCTTCCCCCCCCACCCCATTAGGTGGTATAGGATGGCTAAAGGGGACTGGAGTTGGGTATTTTCCCTTCCCCTCAGGTTGGTTTGGCTCTGATAAAAGCTCAATACGTTAAAATAGTTTCTAACAAAATAGTTTCTCTTGAGGTCACACCTTGTTAAGGACGGAATGCTCTGACATATTTCAAAACGGTCACTTTTTACTTCCCACTACCTGAGGCCCAAGGGGATTTTTCTCTCATCTGCACTGTGAGAACTTAGTAGAGCTCCAGGCGGTAAAACTCAAAATAGTGTGAGCCCCTGGCTCCCCTTAACTGTCTCCCCTTGGAGTTTTTAACTCTTAAACTTGTCCATACTGAGCCTTTAGAAATTTCAGAATGAGGGAGGGAGGTGGGTAGGCCAGGACTAGATTGATAGGAATTTAGAGTTTATTCCAAGTATGATTGGACACCCTTGGAAGGTTTAAATCAAGGGTGATTGGATCTGATTTACTATTTTAAAAGGTTTTTCTGGCCAACTTATGGAGACAGGAAAGTGGTGTGGTAGGTAGACCAAATGTAGAAGTTGGGGGACCAGCTAGGGGGCTGTTACAGTCATTCAAGTGAGGGCTGATGTGGTCTGAGAGTCAGTTATGCAGCTAGTTTCTAATCTTGAAAACAGCCTAGAAGTTCCCTGAAGCAGAAGGGACAAGATTTAGACTATTCAGGCTAGGCTATTGCC
Organism: Physeter macrocephalus; assembly: GCF_002837175.3. Lineage (NCBI taxonomy): Eukaryota > Metazoa > Chordata > Mammalia > Artiodactyla > Physeteridae > Physeter > Physeter macrocephalus. The sequence goes on along the minus strand of NC_041224.1, from coordinate 21,201,895 downwards.
CTCTGAGGGCAATAGATAATTGATTCTCCAATCTAAGCCCCCGGATAAATCCTGCATACCAGAAAGCAATGCCTTTATATTTAGCTTTGTTTCCATCACTTCTCTCGTCCAGCCAGAAGAATTGTCACTTCCTAAACTTGTATCCTAGTTCTCAGTTCTGTACTTTTACACATGACATTTCTTCCTGTTTGAAATTTATTTTCTTTATTCATTTAAACATTTGTTTATGAGATCTTATACAAATGCTACTGAGGACACTTTTTTCTTCGTCTCACTTCCAATGGAATTTTATATTTTTCAAGGTGTATGCTATATGGTTGTTTATACCATGATTGCTATTTCCTGTTGTCAAGTATTATGAATAATCTGAGAATTTATCCTAATTACTTGCTAAAATGTTAGCAGTTCACAATTTCATGGGTTCTGGCAGAAGGCATGAGACTTCTGAGTCAAAGGACTTTGATATTTATGGCATAGCAGGCAGCATGAGCTTTGTTCAGTTGGTTCTTCTTGCTCCCTGAGTCCCATGGGAGTAACAGAGAAGCCCAGGTGGATGCTTTGTACTCAGGGGCTTTGTACCACAGTAGAGGAACCCCATACTTAGGGATTATTTTACAGTGGGCTACAAATAAGTCTTGTAGACTCTCTCTCTGAAAGGAGACATATTTTTGTACTGGACAATCAACAAACTTGCCCTCTGTTCTTTCTGTCTTCCAAGCCTGTTCACTCTACAAACATCTTTGAAAAGATAGTCTGAAACAAAAAGCAGTTGGTGCCCCTGCTCAGAAGATGTGCAGAATCATGAGAGACCAATAGGGAATTTTCTTTCAATATCATTAGTGTAAGGACCAAGCTTCGTATATGCTATTATGGACTGAATGTTTGTGTCCCCCCTAAAATTGATACACTGAAATTCTAACCCCCAATGTGATACTATTAGGAGGTGGGGTGTTGAGAGGTAACTAGGACATGAGGGTGGAACTCTTATGAATGGGGTTTGTGCCTTCTAAAAAGAGACACAATAGAATTTAGAGCTTGCTTCTTCTCTCTGCTCTCTGCCGTGTGAGGACCCAGCAAGCAGACATCCATCTGCAAACCAAGAAGAGGGCCTTTGCCAAGAATGTGAGCATGCCGGCACCCTGATCTCTAACTTCCAGCCTCCCAAACTGTGAAAAGTAAACGTCTGTTGTTTAAGCCACCCAGTCTATGGTATTTTGTTATAGCATCCCAAACTGACTAAGACATATGCTTATGTCACCTATATCCCTAGCCCAGTGTCTATACACGTAGTGGCTCAAGAAATATGAGTTGAGTAAATAAAAAACTCGATTATACAGCCTCTTGCAGCTGTCTACATCTACCCAAATCCTAGCATTATGGATTTATACTAACTTAGTATATTTATTTTTTAAAAAAACCATTGTCTTTTAAATTTTGTTTAAGAGCTATAATGCTGTCAGTTCAACTCATTTTGAGACCATAGATCGTGGGGAAGAAATCAACTTTTCAGGTATTTACTAAAATGTTACAGATTTAAAGTTGTGAGATACACAACTGAGAGTTTTACCTTAATCAGAATTGAAGAATTCTTGGAAGAGGCAGCTCAGGAAAAGTTTCTTGGCTAAGGGTAAACATGTCAGCAGAGGGAGAGAATTCTTAAACTAGACAGCAAGCGGGTTCAGTTGTTCAAAAAGAGAAACATCAAATTCTCAGCTACTTAGCCTCAGCATCTGGGGAAGCTATGAAGCCTTGCCCTGCATTGTCTTTGAGGGGAGCAGTACTAGTGTGTTTTTTTTTTTTTTTTTTTTTTTTTTCAGGGTAATTCTTTGTGGTGAGGGATTGCTCATTGCATTTCAGGACATCTAGCATCCCTCACTCTCAGGCCTTAGGTGCCAGCAAAACTCTCCAGGTACTGTTCATTGTGTACATTTGTCAAAAAATACCCCATAGCCAAGAGAAAATAAAACAAAAGATATGCCCCAAGGGGGTGGTTTTTCAAGAGCTACTGGATGAGATGTAAAGATCTCACACTAACATACTGTGTGTCAAGATCAAGATAAATTCTAATGCCCTATGGGGACAGCTACCCAAATTGTGGACACTGGCTTCCTGGATAGAATAGTATTTTCCTTGTGGTGACCCCCACAGATACTATTAAGATTCTACATAGATGCCAACTTCCCAAGAAACTGTTGAATTCTCTTTATCTGATATATGCATTCTTAATCTAACAGCGGTCAGTCATTTGTTCAAAATGTTCATTGAGCCACTACTACGTGCCAGATACTGTTTCTGCGTAAGGACATAGGCTAAGAAAATGCCTTTGGTTTTATAAAGTTTACGTTATCATAGGAGGAGAGAGATAAGAAAAGTATGCAATTAAAATGGGTGATTTCATGTGGTAACAAGTCCTTGAAGAATCCTGGGCTGACATAGAGCCATAGGAGGGAGGAAGGAAGGAGAGGCTTTCTTAGGCTCAGGGAAGTTGAGGCAAGTTCTGGGGGTGGGTAATTAAATGGAGATCTAAAAGATGATAAGAGGTGGGGGGCTGTGAAGAGCTGGTGGGAGTGAGTTCCAAAGGGAGGGAGGAGCAAAAATGCTGAAGAGAAAAATGAGTATGTTTTTTATACTAATCATTTGGCATGTAATTAGGTATTGTCTTGTGAAATAAAATTCATATTTTATGGCAAGACAAGAAAAATTTAAACATAAAATATTGTCTCTGCCCTTTGGCCTCCTCTCTCCCCTCTACTGTGCATTGTGTATCTGCTTTATGCATCAACCAGACCTTCCCCAGTCAGCAGAAATACCTGCTTAACCAGAAAGAGCAACCTCCTAGCAGCAACAAGGCAACTCCTTAAAAGATAACATTCCTTCTTGATCTTCTAAGGGGCCAAAGACAGTTAGATCTGGATTGTGTGAACTGTCAATAATACATCATTTAATACACAGCCCTCTACTTCAAAAAGCTTATATAACTATGCCTTGACTTCTAATGAATGGAACAGGTCTTGGAGATTTCTGAGATGCTCTTCCCAGGTTATAATCCTCAAATTTTTCTTTAATAAAATTTCCCATTTCTTTTCTAGAGCAACTGATTAATTTTTCTTCGACAGTCTCTTGGCATCTTTTGTTATCATAATGGTGATGGTTATCACTTTTTGAACTTTTTACAGGGACTTCACGTTTATTAACTCACTTAATCCTTACAACAATTCTGTTAGGTCAATATGATTATTAATTTAGAGATGGTGACAACTCTGTCTTGGAGAGGTTTAGCCACTTGAAGAATTTAGATTCAAAACCAGGTTGCTTTATTCAGTTCTGCCTGTTTCTGATATTGTTTTGTGGTTTTATTCTGCCTTCCTAGGTAGATTTTGAATTTTAATAAAATGATGTTTTAGTTGGCTTGGGCTACCATAACAAAATACCTGAGTAGCTTAACCCAGGTATTTTGGGTAGCTTAACCAACAGAAATGAATTTTCTCACAGTTCTGGAGGCTGGATGTCCAAGAACAAGATGATGGCTGATTTGATTCCTGGTGAGAACCCTCTTTCTGACTGGCAGCCTTCTCAGTGTTCTCCCATGGTGGGAGAGACCTCTTGTCTATCTTCCTTTTCTTTTCAGGACATTAATCTCATCATGTGGGCTCTGCCTTCATGATCTAATTTAAACCTAATTAACCCCCAAAGGCCCCACCTCCACATACCATCACATTGGGATTAGGGCTTCAAAATACAAATTTTGGGGGGACACATTTTATCCATAGCAGATGGGAAGAATGTGTTGTATATATTGGATATGCTCTAAAATTCTCATCTACAAATACTAAGTTAATATTACTTAGAATGAAAGCTAATACGTTTTGCCCAGATAATTCCTACCTGTTTTCCAGGTGTCAGTTTAGCTGCTAGTTTTCCGGGAAGCCTGGGTTAGCTTCCATAGTACCTTATTTATCCATTAGTGTTTTGTCACCTGTCCTCTCTGACTTTGTAAGGTCCCTGAAAACCATCACCATAACATTCCTAGTGTGTGGTGGTACAGTATCTGGTATACAGTAGCTGTTCAATAATTGTTCAGTTAAATTGATCTATCATCTGTGATCCTTGGCAAATTGAAAGCTCTCTGAACCTTAGTTTCCTCATCTGTAAGGTGTAATCTACTTCATTCAGTTAAGAGAGTTCAGTGAACTGATGGATATGAAAACATTGTTGTCTCTTTTTTCCCCCTTTGCCTCCTTGTCCACCATTTATTTATTCTCTTTTAAAGCTCTTCACTTTACTTGCAGCATACCTTATGATTTAGCTACCTGAAAAGGTTAAGCAAACAGTGACAGGTGATTTCAAAATGGATCTATATTTCTAGAATAGTACCTGTAATTCTTTAAATGCCAAAGCTAAAACAGCACAATGATTGTTTCATCTGAAGGTGATATTTATCACACTGAAGATATAGGCAATAGATTTTTCTGTATCTGGTGTAAAATGTTGACGATAGCACAGCATTAAGTTCTCTGATATGCCTAAATTCAATTAGTGATAGGTTAAATATATAGTTAGAGTAACAGTAACTTTCAAGCAGAAAATTAGGTCACACTCTCTGAAAAGCATAAGCATATTTATCAAAATAGTGGGATTAAATAGTTGAAATTGTAACTATTCTGGAAAATCTAATGAGATATGAACAGATGAGCATGGGTCTCGCTGATTTTAAGGTACATCATTACTTCCATTCCATGGGTTATTTATTTCCCAAAAGCTCCTTGAAGATAATGACATTTATCTATAAGTATAGATATAAGTAATATAGATATAAATATATTTTACATGAAGGATAGGAAATATAAGGAATACTTGGTCACTGTATTTTAATTTGTTATTAATTTTATTTTTATCAAAGTAATGTATGCACTTAATGTTAAAATGCCAAGCTTACCCTAAATAACAGGGGTCTGCCTCCCTAACCCCATTCAACCCTTATTAGTCTCTTTCTGCAAAGGCAATAAGCTTTAACTCCCTTGCTCTTTCTTCTGGCATTTACACCCATGTTTTAAAACAACATGCAAATGTTGTGATTTCTTTTATTATTATTATTATTTATTTATTTAGGCTGCGCCTGGCCTTAGTTGTGGCATGCAGGATCTTTAGTTGCAGCATGTGGACTTCTTAGTTGCGACATGCATGCAGGTTCTAGTTCCCTGACCAGGGATCGAACTCAGGCCCCCTGCAGTGGGAGCACTGAGTCTTACCCACTAGACCACCAGGGAAGTCCCGTGATTTCTTCCTTTTTAAAAAAATTATTTATTTATTTATTATTTTTGGCTGTGTTGTGTCTTCGTTTCTGTGCGAGGGCTTTCTCTAGTTGCGGTGAGTGGGGGCCCCTCTTCATCACGGTGCGTGGGCCTCTCACTGTCGTGGCCTCTCGTTGCGGAGCACAGGCTCCAGACGTGCGCAGGCTCAGTAGTTGCGGCTCATGGATCTAGTTGCTCCACGGCATGTGGGATCTTCCCAGACCAGGGCTCGAACCCGTGTCCCCTGCATTGGCAGGCAGATTCTCAACCACTGCGCCACCAGGGAAGCCCCCCATGATTTCTTAATTATTAATATTTAGACTTTATTTGCTTCCTGTTATGGTGATTGACAGTATGCCTCTCTTAGACCATCTTACTCATTTACCACCAACACCATCGTCTAGATGAGTTGTATTATAGTTTTTATTTATGCCAGTAGTGCATATTATTATTATTCACAGTGCATACCATTATTATTATTATTTGAACACTGTTGATGGTCTTCTTTCTGGCACAGCCTTTTGTCTTTTTTTCCTGGAATTAATGGCAGTCTCTGTCTCTCTGTCTCTTTGTTTCTCATCTCTCTCTTCCTTTTTCATTCATTTGCTTAGTTTTCTTTTTACATATCTTTTCCCACCAAATACTCAATAGACCAATAATTTTCAAAATATTCAAACACATCAATTAACCCACAACTTCCTTTTTGTTTCCCCTGAAAAACAAATGTCCTGCTCTAGCCGTTCACCCCTGCTCCCACCTCAACCGACGGCTCTAAGTGTGCTGCCAGCTCTCATCCTGGGGCTTTCCAGTGTCTAGCCCCAGGGTTAGAAATGCTATTTCTTGAATCCCGTGTCTTCCTCTCTTGGTTTTCTACCTCGTTTTGCTATAACACATTCTACTGTAGCTTCCTAAGGAAAAGAGCATCCATGATAAATTTTCTTCAGTCCCTGTGATTTTTGAAATCTCTTTATTTTAAACTTATAACTTGATGGACAGTTTGACTGGACTCAAAATTCTAGGTTGAAAGTAATCTTCCCTCAAAATTTTGACATTATAAATTCATTGCTTTCACATCCCCATTGCTGCTGTTGAGAAGTCCAGTGCCATGTTGATCCTTTGTAAGTAACATTTTTTTCTTACTTGAATATGTAGCCAAATAAAATTTTATGTATATATGTATGTACATATATCATATATATATAAACTTTTCATTTTGAAATAACTTTTAAATCACAGAAAAGTCACAAAAATAACACACATAATTCTTGTATATCGCTCACCCAGATTCCCTGATTTCTTTAATTCTTAATCATTCACTCTTTGTTTTCCCTGCTCTCTTTTTAGATTATTTATTAGTGGGATATTGGATACCCTAGGTCAATGCCCAAACCTTATTTTCTCTCCCATTTTCGTGTTCTGGTGTTTTTCATTTTCTTTCTGATAGATTTTCTTTTTTATTTTCTATCACCTCTATTATTTTATTTCAGTTAGTTAAATTTTTAAATTCCAAGAGTTTTTCCTTCTGATTGTTTCTATTCTCTAACATTCTCTTCTTGTTACTAGATGTACTATCTTAATATCTTATTTCTCTGATATTTTTTGTATCTTCTGTCCCTATGTTACTAGCTATTTCTAAAAAGCTAGTTTGAGTTGATCTCTCTCTTTCAAGTCAGAGACTGTATCAGTTAGGATCCTAGTAGGTAATAATATTTGGAAGATATTATTATCACATTTAGGAAGATCTGTTTGCAGGGTTTAGGGTAAATAAGAGATGGTGAAAAGCAGAGGTTTACAGCAGCAAAGAGCTGTTAATGTCCCTGGACCTAAAGGGCTATGGAGGGAGAAATTGTTGGGACCTGAAGAGAGCACTAGTTATAGCTGCAGCTCGGGGAGAGGGTTGCCTTAATGAGGCTGCTAAAAAAAATCATTATTATATTGCTTACTAAATAATATTATATTGTCTAATAAGGGAATGTTGCTACTGATAACCTTTAACCCCACAGAGAGGGAGATTTGACTCTTGCCCTGCCATCTCTGGCTGGTGCCTCCCATTCACCTAATCCACATAGGAGGCAGAATTCAGGAGCCTGGGTATAGTCTCTAGGGCTTGGCCTCCTGGTTCACCCTGCAGGGTAGAGATGGAAGGGGATGGCTCTGAGAGACAAAGGGAGAATATCTAGCAGTGAGCCTCCTTAAAATATTAGTGATCCTTTGCTATGCACTCTTTTGTGAATGATGCTATATAATTTGAGACTCTAGGATTTCTTAGAGGCTGATCTTTGGTCTTCTCTATGATGAATGGAGGGAGAAAGGACTAGAATTGAGGACAGGACCTGATGTGCTGGGTTAGGGAGAGATCTGAGAGTCTAAGATTTGTATACCAGCTTTTAATAAAGTCCTAATTTTCATTCCTGCAACTCGGCTCTGCTTTCCAAATCATCAGTGCCTCCAATGGCTGAAATTCTCAGGATTTCTGTGAGACATACAGCTTTTTAATCCTCCTCTTCTCTGCCAACTCCTTTGCAATTCCTCTATCCACTTTCCATCTTTCAAAATTTGTTGACCTCGTTTCTGCTATCATCTCCTTTCCTAATATCTTTGTATTTACATCTGTTTGTCTTTTGTCATATCAGTTAGCTTAGGGATCAGAGAGACTGTCTGCCATGTGTGATGAAAATTCTTCGATATTTTTATAAGTTGACTCATGGAGAATATAAATTTCATAAATGGCCTCAGAATTGAATGAACTAAGCAGTGTTTAATAACAATTTCATCTACTAACTGTCTATGTCTAGAAATTCATGAATCTGAACACTATAGTACAATGGAAAATACTGTTTCGTAGTTACCATATAGGTGACTAGCGTTTTGGTCACTTTTTTTTGTCACTTAAAACGAGGAATGTTATTGCTGTTTTTAACATGGAGTCATGTACCTGGCAGGGATATATGTATATTCATCACTTCTTGTTCTGCTCATTCTCTGACAAAAGTGCTCAGACGCTGAAACTGCAAAGCATGAGAGGGAAAAAGGGAAAGGGGATGGATTATCCACCCTTCAATGATCGAGAGTTGGCTGCACCAGACGCTGCCAAAAGAAATCTGCCCAGTGTCTGTTTTAATCAAACATATTTATAACTCAGTCCTTTACATTTGTAATTTAACAATTGAATTATTTCCATTTAACTGGCAGCAGATGGTGTGTGATTACTGCCTTCCTAATGAAAAAAAAAGCCTGTCAATACTTGTTAAATATGGATTAAGCCAAGGGTTACCGAAACTGCTTGGGTTTTCATGAATACAGTTAATTCAACTTGACTTTGGCAATTAAAATGTGTAGAAATCACATAAATTATATATGCATTATGCATCTTGGCACCTCAGCTTCAAAATGAAGTAGTTGGGTAGTGAATTCCTCTTGGAGATAAAACTTATTTTTGCTATTTTAAGTTAGAAAATAAAATTGTCCCTGTGTAAACATGGGCGGTAGTTTGCATATTTTAAAGTTCATTATGCTTGTGAGATGTTCTTCTCCAGCACGGAGTCCAGGGAGACTGTGCAGCCCGTTCATCTGCCTGGCATTCTCACTGGTTTAAAGGAAGGCAGCTCGGAGGTACTGCAAACACAGTCTCTCTTACCACCCAAGCAGCAGATTGAATGTAAATGATATTTTCAACTCTTCAGAAATTGTGATCACATTTGTTACAAAGGTAAATTATTATCCAGCAGGTGTATAAGCCTGTTCAGAAGAGTTGAGGTTCCTTTAAAAAATTGACTCTTTGGGTCGAAACTGGAGTAACTGCAGTATCATATAAAGTTTTCGGGATTGGATGAGTGTTTGATTCAGTGGAACCTATTGCATTATGTATTGAAAGAAAACAATGCAAGTCATTTGGTCTCAAGCTTGAAGTTTCTGTGTGTGGTGTATATATATACATATATATTTATGAGAGTTGACTTTTTAGAGGGTTTGTTTGGTTGTTATTGTTTTCAGGGTTTTTGCCTCTCAGGGCTTTGCCTCATCTTTCATCTTCCTGGTATTTTTCTGGGAAATCTGTCTCAGGCATGGCGCAGGGATGGTCCCTACTGAAGCTCCCTTTGCTCCCCCCAGGCCTCAGTTGATCTTTCTGCTCAGTGGATCCAACACTTTCAGCTCATGAGAGCTCATCACTCATTTTTCTCCTGACCGGCTTAGATGCCCCTTTCTTCAATTTAGAAAAGTACCTTTGCCAGTGATTTTTTTAAAAGAAAGTTTTTAGAAGAGGTGTGTGTGTGTGTGTATGTATGTATGTGTGTGTCCTGAGATTCTAGAATAGAATAGGAATAGACATAGAAAAAGATATGGGAAGGCTGTGAAGGTAGATGTATTTTGGCATTTGAAGGAACCTTCCAATAAAGCAGGACAAAAATTCCACCATCTATTAGGGTTTGGGTCCCTCATCTAAAGTCAGTCTGACACAAGTTAGGGAACACAATAGGTTGAACTGTATACAGATCTGTAGAAAATCAGCAATTGAATATCAGTAATTTTATATGATGCAACATGATATTTTAAAGTTGTTTTTTTTTTTTTCAATTAGAATTAACAGGACTTGGTAACTTATTGCATTCGGTGGTGAAAGAGGAAGGAGTGAAGTGACTTTGATAAATGTTGATCTTTGGTGTTTATCCTGAATTTAAATTCATGGTCATTAACATCAGGATAGATAATAGCTATCATATAAAACTTTGTTTCAGGCACATTTCTATGCTATTTATCTCCATCTGTCTATCCATCTATCCATCCATCCAATCAGCGAATCTTCTATTCTATGAGAAAGTATTATTATTATTCCTGATTTATGGAGCAGGAAAGGGAGGGTTAGAGAGAGAGCTTAGCTAACTTGCCCAGATCACTTAGGTGAAAGGTGCTGGAGGCTGGGTTCTCATTCAAGCTCTCTGACTCCAGAATCTGGCCCAGAAACCCCACGTCATCCAGTGGGCTCTGAATGCCGCCCCCTGTCACATACTTGTCCCTGGTGCATTTCTTCTCCCCTCCTCCCCTGTAGGACTATTTTATACATCTCCTTTCTCCTCGAACCTCCAGTATCTCCTCTCCTACACGCATTCTCAGCTCATGACTTTGTTTCTCCACCACTGTTAATTCCCCGTCCTCCTAAATCTGCATCCATATATATACTCTGCCTCACCTGCAGAGGATATGGGATCAACTGTCCCAGCAGCTCCTCCCCTAGATAGTAGAGCATATCCCCTTTACTCAGCGATATTCCTGTAGCAACTTTCTCCTCTTTTGTATTGTTAATTTGTCCCTTTCTTCTGGGTTAGTCTCATAAGCATACAAACCAGTTTTCATTTCTCTTCTTAAAAAGAGAAACTCCTTTTATCTCACACCTTTTTGTCAGTTACTCTCCCACTCCTATCCCCACTGTGATAAAACTCTTGGAAAGAGTTACCTATAATCAATTCTCCAAATTCCTCTCCTCCCATTCAGTCTTGAACTCTGAGTAGGCTCTTGTCTGCTGCTCTTGACAGTCACTAATAAGCTTCACATTGTTGCAGCACCCATCTGTTCATCTTTTCTTAGTTGATCTCTCAGCTGCATTTGACATAGATGATCACTCTCTCCTCTTGAATTCTGTCTTTAGTTTCCGGAATGCCAGACTGTCATGGCTTTCATCCTACATTCCCAACTCTTTCCTCTCTGCCACTTTTGTTCCTTATCTTTCTGACCTCGAATTGCTGGAGTGGAATAGCATTCAAAGTTTTTCTTTTCACCACCTTGGTGCTCTCATCTGCATCATGGTTTTCAATATTGTTTGCATCAGCTTTTCTTGGGTACCATTTCAGATCCTCAGAGACTCTCTTTTGTTTCAGCTCTTCATTGCCTTCGAACTGCACCCCTGCACCTTTTGTTTTTTGCCTCCTGCGTGCCATAGATTGTGGGTGTTCTCTGAAAATTCATATGTTAAAGCCAAATCCCCAAGATCTGGGACATGATTTGGTCAAAGTGAATGCAATCGGAGACCTCACTTTTATAGAGACCTCAGATTGCTTCCTCCCCGCTTCCTTCATGTGAGGACATGGAGAAAAAGGCTGTCTATGAACCAGGAAACGACTCCTCACCAGACACTCAATGTGCTGGTGCTTTCATCTTGGACTTCCCGGACTCCAGAACTATAAAGTTCTATTGTTTATAAGCCACCCAATCTATGGTATTTTGTTACAGAAGTCCAAACGGACTAAGACACTGCAGGAGGCTTTTTGGTTAATGCCACCTGGAGACCTCTGCGCCTGTGCAACCCATCCCTACTTATGCAGCCCGGGGTTTACACCACTGGGACATGAGATCCAGTGGGTAAATTCTCTCCTCTTCCACAGTTTTGGGCTCTCCTATCATAGTCAGTTTTGCTGTTCCATCCCCTGATGCTTTAGTTTTCATCACTACTTCACAACGCTCCAAAGAAAGGCAGTGAGCAATGAATATCATTTACATTTTCCTCTAAGTACTCCAAATATAGCCTTGACAAAAATATATCTTTTCATTAGATTACAGAATTGTCTACAACAATCATATTCTACAATCTTATTTAAGGCTGGATGCTCTCTATTCAATGCTAATTTACTGCGTTAAATTACACTTACTATATAACTGTATACCTTTGGATTGTTTCATAAGTAATTTCCCTGTGTTTCTACAACATACCCACACATCATAAATGATCACTTTTCCTTTCCTAATTTTGCTTTCTACTTAATAGTGAAGCAATGATAGTTGTCTTGCCTTCTGTATAGGTACTATTCCAACTTGTTATTGATGATTTGACCTTATGTTTACCTTAGTTAGTGAATCTTTCTAATTTCTCTCTTAGTCCTGCTTGCTCTTGTTAATCATCTGCCTTAAATGTACCTTTCAGTGTCTTGCAGCAAGTGTCTCTGACTCATGCTTTCTCACTTCAAACCCATACCATACACACCTTATATTCTCTGACTGGATTCTATTCAGCTGTAATTCTAAGAACTCTGAACACAAACAGGCCTTTAAAAGGTTGAAGCAGAAGTAGTTCAAGAGAGAACAGAATGGTGAATAGAAGGAGAAATACCAGACGTGTCCTTGTTTACCACTGAAGGGCAAAAAAAGAAAAAAAATCATTCTCTATTAATCACTTGGACATCTTCCTGTTCTTGCAAGTTGTTTTTTTTTTAAAATAAATTATTTTATTTCATTTTTGGCTGTGTTGGATCTTCATTGCTGCGCGTGGGCTTTCTCTAGTTGCAGGGAGCGGGGGCTACTCTTCATTGTGGTGCGTGGGCTTCTCTTGTTGCAGAGCACAGGCTCTAGGCACACAGGCTCAGTAGTTGTGGCACACGGGCTCAGTAGTTGTGGCGCACGGGCTTAGTTGCTCCGTGGCATGTGGGATCTTCCCGGACCAGGGCTCGAACCCATGTCCCCTGCATTGGCAGGCAGATTCTTAACCACTGCACCACCAGGTAAGCCCTGTAAGTTTTTGAAGGACCCTTCCATGAAGTTTTTTAATTACAAGCAGCCTGTCCCATGGCTCCCTCCCTCCCACCCTTACCTCTGCGCTCTTGCCAAAGAACAAAGGGTAAAGAGCAAGTACAAAAGCAAAGGTCATAGATGTTAAAAAACAAAAACAAAAACCAAAAACCAAAAATGAATGTCAAGGAACCGTGCATCACTAAGATTTAATCACATTTGGCATATTCCATGTCTGATTTATTTGTGTAGCTTCTGTCTTTAAGCCTACAATGCCAGGTCTTCTGTATGTCATGTGGAGTGATAAGAGTTTTGGTCACGTGTTAGATAACATAATATGGTCCAAGTTCTACTTTTTTTTCTAAACACAGACACATATGAACACCCAATGAATTTGTTTTCTTTATTTATAATCATGTGTTTCCTGAACTGAACTGGTCACCTTAACATCTGAATGTCCATCACCGTTGTGATGTTGCCAAGCTGTTAATGCCTTACTACTTTAATCTTCCAATATGTTGGTTTCTAATCCTTCTCTCTGTAATGATTATTATTTGTTGTCAGTCTTCTCTAGCTGTCTTTGTCAAGGGTTGGCTTCCCAAACATTACAACAAAAGCTTTTGATAAGACAAATATTCAATAACTGTTCAGTAGAAGGATGGAGTTGTACTAGAGGCCTACATATATGGTTTAAGTACAAAAATTAAATTGTGAGAAGACTGGAGTGAGATTCTTCTAAATCATATACAATATCTTTGTGAAGATTTGTAAACCTATATGAATTTTATTTTAAATAGAATTCCTTTTCCTAAACAGGGTTTCAGTGTTGCCAAGTTTAGGGATTTCATATACCCATCAGCTTTCTTTGGTATAGATTTTTACTGGGGAATATCTATCATACTAAAACAGTGTTCTTCCCTGTGTACCATTCACAGTCTGATAAAGAATTAAATAAATGAGGTAAACTCGGATCAAATAATATTGTGGATGGCTACCTTCTCCAATTATTCCACCTTACCAAATCCTACCCTTATGCAAATACGCTGTCCCCATTGTGGGAAATATGGCGAGGCTTCCCGTCAAGCTTGCTTGTTGCTTCAGCCTGAGATCCTGAAGTTTACGCTTGGACCTCAAGCAGTCTAGTTTCTCCTCTTCTGGGATCTATGCGCCAGTGAGTGCTTGCTGGTTGCTCAGCTTAAGCTGTGTGCTGACCATCCTGCTCATGGAAAGTACCCTTAGTAGAAAAAGGGGCCCTATTTCCTTCATCTTTCATTTACTACTTGATATTTCTTAGATATTCTCTACCATCCTACTCTATCAGAGAATCACTTTTAATTTCCAATAGAAACATTTTTTTTTTGCAACTGTGCAACTGGAATTCCTATGAATTTCCAGCAAGACTGTGAGACCACTATTGATATTCTCATTATAGCTTAATGAAAAGTTATCTTACACAAAGCATTTTTAAGTACCTTTATATTAAAATCCATGAAAAAAAAAATCCACGAGGTAAGTTTCTGGTTTGGTTAAAATTTTTAGAAAATATGTCTTTAAGTTTAATAATAAAGTTTTCTTAAAGCTAGTTGGATAGAGAGTAATCAGAAGAGATTCATTTCAAAATATGCCCTTTCCCTTAAATTTGAAATCAATGTTTTATCTTCTTAAAATCAAAATCAATATTAAATACAATGAAAGAAGAGTCCAGTGGGGCCAGAAGGCTATGTTAGACAGCCTGGCTACTATGGCATCATATTTCAGTAAACTCGACTGCAAGCTGGGGACCTGAACCAACATGCTCCTGAATCTCTCAAGGTCACTTTGCAGTGGGATGGACTTTGAACTTGGGGTTGGTGGTAGATTGAGATCATCACCTGCCTCCACCTGCTGTCAAGACTTTGGTTGAGAAAAAGTTTAACCGTGTGCTCATAGATACCTTGAAAGAGATACTCTAATATTTGTGGAAAATCTGACCTCTTTACACCATCTTTACTTCTGCACAGTTAGCTCTCTATAGAGTTGTATTTATTTTATGGCAGAAACCAGTAATAACGAACACCCACCCCACTGTGGAGGAAAGCATTAGAACCCCACAGTTTGAGAGATCATACAATTTTGATTACTCCAGGGTCTCTGGATGGCTCTTCTTCAACTAAGAATGTGATCATCACACTATATACCCAAGTCCTGTGGGAACAAAATTGTCAGCAAAACATTCTGAAGTCTTAAAGGCAAAAATTATATGTTTAGTTTGGGGGAAAAAAGGCTATTATAGCACAAAACTTTCTCTAAGTTTATGTCATTAGCTTTGTTATAATGTCTAAACAATGAAGGGATGGTTTCTGGAAAATTTTCTGTGCTATAGACCCAGATTCTTGCTATCCAAGCTCCCTTCTTGCTTCTCTACAAGGTATTAGAAGACTCTTCCTGCTCCTCCGTCTCCCAGCCCTTTATCCTTCATGAGGACCGCCCCTCCTACTGCCTGATTAGTATCTTGTCTTCCATTTTAGCATCTGCTCTTAGACCTGCATAACAAGAATGGTCTAGGAGAAAAGGTGGTAAGATGGGGTTTGGGGACTGGTGCACTCATGACCTTGTGGGTAAAATGGACACCACTCAGAATGGTATGTGGGGCAAAATAATTCCTGACCCAAGGTGACAGCCCAACTGCTAATGATTTTACCAGTAGTGACCAGGGAAATAAATGCCCTCGAGGATGCATTTGAAACCAGGTTATAACCTGGCTATTTGAAACCAAAGCTTTCAAAGACAGCAGAGTTGGCTGGTTACTGCTCAGTGGTATTGGTGCCCTGCAGAGGGATGATGAGAAACTGCACGTCCTTAGCAAGCAGTTCAAGGCTCAGAGTGGGAGCCGGCAGGCCTGCTCTTCTAAGGTCAGACCCTGGCTGGGAATACCTTAGACCCTGAAATGTGAGATTAAAACATCCACGTGAATGCCCCGAACCCTCAGAACCTATGGGTGGTGTGGTATCGTCAAGGGGTGAGGGAAGGTTGACCTTCTGTTGACCTCTGTCTCTCCACCCTGGAGTCATGGGGAGTGGGGTGGGATCCTGGTTGTGGGTGTAACGGGCTGGCCGGGAGCCCCTCTCGGCAGGTGTACTGGCTGTCCCTGCCCCAAGCTGGCAGTGCTATGGCATTCACGAAAAGAGTGGCTAGCTGCTAGAATTAACATAAATTTCTGCACACACTGGGTATCTGTACTTTAAACACATCTAATGCACTTTCGTCTCTGAAATCCTGAGTTGATGCATCCTTTCTCCCAGAATGGGCAGAACAGCTAGAATGAAGGCATGGGGAACGGGTGTTAACCTTCTTACTGATGTGGAAGTAAACAAAGACCACCCAAATGAGAACACACAGAGGCTCTTTATTCTGAGCTTGGTCTAGCAAGGGAGTTAGTCGCCATCATTTGCACAGACTCAAAGGCAGGCAGGGAAGTAGGGAAGTTTTATAATGAAAAAAAGGGCTTCAGGTGTGGCCTCATTGGATGTTGTCATGGGGAAGCTGGAGGTGGACTAATGAATAAAATGTGAGGCATGTTATCTGATTGGTTTGGGGACTGTGTTTGACTTTCTTTGGTTGATCTTGAGTTGGAAGCAGGGGTATAAAAGGAGAGAAGCTGGCAGTTATTGAGCAAGTCCTAACCATTCTGTGCCAGTTGCTGCAGTGGTTGTGGTTTAGTTTCCTGGCCTGGTTGCCACAGAAGTGGTGGGTCAAGTTCTATCATCCCATGTGATCTGGTCACTCTATTTTTCTACTCAGTCTCTCACCAGGGCGTCTCCAACAGCTGCACCTTGGCACTTTCTCTTGTAGTTGGTGCTCCTTTCCCCACATGCTACCCCATTCTCTTCCCCCACCCTTTCCAAAATCTTTCCTTTGCGGGGCTGTGGGGAAGTAGGAGAGGGCCCTCCAAGGGCCAGCACTTCCCCCATGCTACAAGATGCTGCAGAGATCTCTCCTCAAGGCAACAGATGCCCTCCTTAGGAGCTGTCCCTGTCTCCTCTCCTTGGCTGCCAGGCCCATAACTAGAGTTAAATCCCAGCATAACTTGTCCGTGGATGTGCTGGCCTTGTTAACAAAGGAAAGAAACTATACACTATAGGAGTTGTAAGAATCAGTCATACATGACATACCATCCAGAGCCTAAAGAGAGCCCCAGGACTGGATTTTGAAGGTTCTGGAATGTTGGCCTGAAGAAGCAATAATTCAAGGACTTTTTTCACAGCACAGGATTTTAAACCCTAGCAAAGAGTCCAGGGGATGGGGTGAACTCATTTCTCGGGTGATGCTTACAAGCCTGGAGAAAGTGACGGACAAAGGCAAACGAAGTAGATGTGCCCGAGTTTCCAGGGCAGAGAGTTTTGCTGAGGGAGACACGCTAGAGGGTTGGGGGGATCCCAGAGGGCACATCACTGACCAAGACCATGAGGAATGTGCTGATGAAAGGGTCACCAGCAACACCACGTTCAGTGGTGACTCTCCTTTGCAGTCCAGACCTTTTGATAGGATAAATGGTCACAGAATGTGGCTCATTCTTATCCAAGGGAATGGTGGGGCCCTGAAATAATAGAGACCAGGTAACAGGATCTAACTGCCAGAAGCCAAGAGTCTGTAACTGAGGTTCCATAATGATCCTCAAGGTCAGAGGGGCAGCTGAATGGCCTTGACCTGCAGGAAGTTGTGGATATGGTTGTTAGAGCTTGGCATCGGAAGGGGAAACACAGATGGGCAGCCAGTGAGGGCGCTGCTTCACATCTGCCAGCAGAAAAGAGAGAAACGGAGGTGTAGAAGGTTGATGGTTGTCAGCCCAATAAAAATCGTGATCTCTTGCTCAGTTGCTGGACTCGGCCTAATTTTTTTTTATTAACAGACTTTACTTTTTAGAGCAGTTTTAGGGTTACCGAGAATTGCTCTTTGCACAGGAAGTACAGAGAGTTTGGCTTCACCCCCACAGATTCTCGTATTATTAGCATCTTGCATCAGTGTGGTATGTTTGTTACAACTGATGAACCAACATTGCCATTATTATTCACTAAGGTCCATGGTTTACATTAGGGTTCACTCTGTGTTGTGCAGGACTATGGGTTTTAACAAATGCGTAAAGTCATGTATCCACTTTTACGGTATCATATAGGATACTTTCAACACCCTAAAAATTCTGTGCCCCATCAATTTCTTCCTTCCTTGGAACCCTAGCAACTACTTATCTTTTCACTTTCTCTATAGTTTTTTTAAAAAATTACTTTGAAATCTTTATTTTTTTATTTTTTTAACATCTTTATTAGAGTATAATTGCTCTACAGTGGTGTGTTAGCTTCTGCTTTATAGCAAAGTGAATCAGCCATACATATACATATATCCCCATATATCCTCCCTCTTGCGTCTCCCTCCCACCCTCTCTATCCCACTCCTCTGTAGTTTTGCCTTTTCTGAAATGTCATACAGTTGGAATCAAATCTTACTTCTTTTACTTAGAGTATTTAATTTCCTCCATGTCTTTTCATGGCTCATTTCTTATCACTAAATACTGTTCCATTGTATAGATGCACTACAATTTGTTTATCAACTCAGCTGTTGAATGACTTCTTCATATTTTCCAGTTTTTGGTGATTATAAATAAAGTGTTATAAATAACTTGTGTGGACACAGTTTTCAAATAATTTGGTTAAATACCAAGGAGTGTGATTGCAGGATCATAATGTAGAGTGTGTTTAGTTTTATAAGAAACTGCCAACCTGTCTTCCAAAGTGACTGTGCCATTTTGCATTCCCATCAGCAGGGGATGAGAGTTCCTCCTTTTTTGGATTTTAGCCATTTTAATAGATGTGTAGTATTATATCATTGTTTTGACTCACAGTGACCTGCACATGTGTTATGTTGAGCATCTTTTCATATGCTTATTTGCCATCTGTATATCTTCTTAGGTGAGGTAAGTATTCATAACTTTCCCTCATTAAAAATTTTTCCCCAGTTTTATGGAGATACAATTGATGTATAACACTGTGTAAGTTTAAGGTATAAAACATGTTGATTTGATGCATTTATATATTGAAAAACGATTGCCACCATGGAATTAGCTAACACCTCTGTTATGTCATATAATTACCATTTCTTTTTTTGTGATGAGAACATTTAAGATCTATCCTCTTAGCAATTTTCAGGTATTATTAATACAGTATTATTAAGTATAATTGCCATGCTGTACATCATATCCCCAGAATTTATTCATCTTTTAAGTCAAACTTTGTATGCTTTGACCAACATCTCCTCATTTCCCCCTTCTCCAGTCCCTGGTAATCACCATTCTATTCTCCATTTCTATGAGTTCAGCTTTTTTGGATTCCATATACACTATTTGTCTTTCTCTGTCTGGCTCACTGCGTGTAACGCCCTCAGGGTCCATCTATGTTGTCCCAAATGGCACCATTTTCTTCTTTCTCATGGCTGAATAATACTCCATTGTATACGTATACCACATCTTCTTTGTCCATTTATCTGTTGACAGACGCTTAGGTTGCTTCCATATCTTGACTGCTGTGAATAATGCTCCAATCACTCTGGGTGTGCAGATATGCCTTTGATATTTGATTTTCGTTTCCTTTGGATATATACCCAGAAGTGGGATTACTAGATCATATGGTAGTTTTACTTTTAATTTTTTGAGGAAACTACATACTGCTTTCTAGAGTGGCTATAATAATTTACATTCCCAACAGTACACAAGAGTTCCCTTTTTTCCACATCTTCACCCACAATTATCTCTTGTCTTTTGATGACAACCATTCTAACAGGTGTGAAGTGATATCTCATTATGATTTGAATTTGCATTTCCCAGGTAACGTTGAACACCTTTTCATGTACCTTTTGACCATTTGTATGTCTTCTCTGGAAAAATGTTTATTCGGTTCTTCTGCCCATTTTTTAAATTGGATTATTTGTGGGGGTTTTTGTTATTGAGCTGTGTGAGTTTTTAAAAAAATATATTTTGGATATTAGCCTTTTATCTGATATGTGATTTGCAAATATTTTCTCCCACTCCATAGGTTGCCTTTTCATTCTGTTGTTGGTTTCCTTTGCTTTGCAGAAGGTTTTTAGTTTGATATAGTCCCATTTGTTTAGTTTTGCTTTTGCAGCCTTTGTTTTTGGTGTCAAATTCAAAAACAAACAACCAAAAAATTGCCAAGACCAACATCCAGAAGCTTACTCCCTGTGCTTTCTTCTATGAGTTTTATGGTTTCCGGTCTTGGATTAAAGTCTATAATCCATTTTTCTTTTGTCCATTTTTGAATTAGATTTTTTTTAGTTGTTGAGTTTTCAGAGTTCTTTGTTATATTGGATTACAAGTCTTTTATCAGATAAGTGTTTTGGAAAGATTTTCTCTCAGTCTGTGGCTTGTCTTTTCATTCACTTAACAGTCTTTCAGAGACACATTTTTAATTTTAATAAAATCAAACACCCATTTTTTTTCTTTTATGTATAGTGCTTTGGGTGTTATATCTAAAAAGTCATTGTTAAACCCAAGGTCACCTAGATTTTCCCCAATGTTATTTTCTAGAATTTATAGTTAAACTTCTTATGTTTAGGTTTATAATCTATTTTGAGTTAATTTTCATGAAAGTTCTAAAGTCTGTGTTTATATTAATATTTTTTTGCGTGTGGATGTCCAGTTTTTCCAACACATTTGTTGTAAAGGTTATTCTTTCTCCATTGAATTGCCTCTGCTCCTTTGTCAGAAACCAACTTACTGTATTTGTGTGGATTTATTTCCAGACTCTCCATTCTGTTCCATTGATTAATTTGCCTATTCTTTTACCAGTACCACATTGTTTTGATTACTGTAGCTTTATACTAACTTGTGAAGTCAGGTGGTGTATTCACACTGTTGTGAAGTCTTCCAATGTTGTTGTTCTTCAGTACTGTGTTGGTTATTGTGGGTCTTTGCCTTTCCATATGAACTTTAGAATCACTTTATGGATATTCATAAAATACCTTGGTGGAATTTTGATTAGAATTGTGTTGAATCCATACATCAAGTTGGGAAGAGCTGTTAACAACATTAAGTCTTCCTATCCATAAACAGGGGATATCGCTCTATTTACTTAGATTTTCTATGATTTTTTTAATCAAAATTTTATAGGTTTCTTCATACTACTCTTGTACATAAGTTTTTAGATTTATGTCTATACATTTCATTTTTGGGGTGCTAATAAAAATAGTTCTGTGTTTTTAATTTCAAATGCTAATTGTTTATTGCTCGTATATAGGAAAGCAATTAATTTTGTATATTAACCTTGGATCCTGCAACCTTGCTTCAATCACTTATTAGTTTCAGGGGTTTTTTATGTGTGATTTTTAAAAGATTTTCTACATGTAAAATTATGTCACCTGTGAACAAAGGCAGTTTTGTTTCTTCCTTCCCAATCAGTATATCTTTTCTTTTCTTTTCTTGTCTTACTGCATTAGCTAGGTCTTCCAGTGTGATATTGAATAGGAAGAGAGGACATCCTTGCCTTGTTTCTGATCTTAGGGAGAAAACACCTAGCTTCTCACCATTAAGTATGATGTTAGGTATAGGTTTTTGGTAGATGTTCTTTATCAAGTTGATAATTTCTTTATATTCCTAGTTTTCTGAGAGTTTTTATTATAATTAATGTTGGATTTTGTCCAATGCTTTTACTGCATCAGTTGGTATGATCATATAACTTCTTTAGACTCTTGATGTGATGGATTATATTAATTGATTTTTGAATATTGAACTGATTTTACATACCTGGAATAAATTCCACTTGGTAATATGTACAGTGGCATGTAATTATTTTTATACATTTTTGGATTTAATTCTGTAGTAGTTCGTTGAGGATTTTTATATCTATGTTCATGAGAGATTGGTTTGTAACTTTTCTTTCTTTTAATGTCTTTGTAATAGGGTAATGCTGTCCTCACAGAATAAGTTAGGAAGCATTCCCTCTGCTTCTGTTTTCTAGAAGAGATTGTAGAGAATTGGAATAATTGAAAGGACGACTACTTTTATCAAGGGAAGTTGGAGGGGAGGGGTAAGGGATTCGAAGTACTTGCAGTCATTGCAGTCATCTGAATCCTCAGAGTGCATGACTTTCTTCATTTCTGGAAAAGTTTTATTTCAAATACTGCCTCTCCATTCTTTTTTTAAATCTCCCCTGTAAGTTTCATTTGGTCATATTTTGGACCCTACCATTCTATGTTCCACAGTCTTAAACTATATTGTAAAATGTGTGCATACATCTCTATGGTGCATTTGTACAAAATATCTATCTTCCAATTCACTAAATTCTTTATTCATTTGTTTATTTTCTTCCTACTTATACCATCTACTTTTCTTTCATTCTCAGTGATTATATTTTTCCTCATCACTTTAACAAAAGCATGGCTAGTCCCTTCTTCCTAGTGCTTATTTTTAAAATTTAATCTTTTTAACACTTGATACATAATTATTTTGTATTCATGATGATTTACAATATATGACATTATCAGGTATCTAATTGTACCTTTGCTTATTTTTTTGTGCTGGCCCTGAGTCATAGAGTCTTGTTTGTCATTTGCTGGTTAATTTTTTGCTGTGAGCTCTTATTTGGATGGTCATAATCTATGGGAATCCTTATTGAAGGTGCCAGGAATTTTTTTCCTAGCATACTCTTCCTCTGGCTTTCAGTAGTGATAGCACTTCTATTTCCCTATCTTATGTAGATAGAAATCTTTTAATGACCTTTCTCAGTTCATCTTTCAAGATTAGGGTTCTGGGTCACTTTAATCTGCACTAGAGCTTCAGTATTTTACTCACCCCTTCTTCTTGCATCTCATACCTTCTTTCAATGATTATTTCACATTAATTCTGGAATTTTCCTTAAAATATTCTTGAGGACAGTCATTCAATAATAAGCTCTGTTGTGTTGGCTGTGTCTCCTTCTATCTCCCTTTCAACTCTTGGGAATTTGCTCTGCATTTTGTAGGCTCAGGGCTCATTTATATATTTTAAAGCATTTTATATCTCACTCCATCCAGCATCTACCTTTTTTGTAGCTTGAGAGCTGGCTTATTTTTTTATAGAAAATATAATCCACTCTTTTTAAGCCCAAATTAGAAGCAGTGTGTGTACATTTTTTATAAAGGTCTTATATGCACTTTCCAGGTTGTAAATTCTTGTAAGTTAGGTATATTGTCTTATCTTTCATTGTATCTCTCCTATCTCCCTACGCTCAATATCTAGTATAAAGTAGGTGCTCAATCTTTTAAAAAAGATAAAACAGTGTGTCATTTCTTTTTAAAATGAATTTGCTCTGTCACTTTGCCTCTTGGGAGTCTCATCCAGAAGCAATATAATTCAATTAAAATTATATCGTCAAGCTCCATCATTTGTGATCTTGGACAACTGAGTAATATTTTTTTTAAAGTAGAAGTAGGGAACAATGCAAGATGTTTTGGACATAATGAGACGATATATATGATGCCTGCAGCCCAGTGTTACAACACTGGATCTCTAAGACTTGTTAGCTTTCCTCAATAAACTAGATAAAAACAACCCTGGTTGCTACCAGTATCAGTTTATTTTTTTTCCCCTTTTGGTATTTGTAGAGAAAAAGTGATAAAGAAATTATCAGTTGAAGATAACTTTATCTTTTGGCAACAAAATATAAATTTGCTTTATAAACTATTATACTACTGGATTATACTGATTTACCTTGGGTGCCACCATTCCAGTTCATTTCTTGTCTAAATGATGAATGGCACTTGAAACAGTATAGAGTAATGTTATTTTTAGTAGGTGGTAACAGTTAATAAAGGAGTTTCCCAGCTGAAACTAGGCAATAAACAGCTATGACAGCAATGAAATATGTGATTTTTTTTCTAAATGGAAAATAGTGAACGTATAAAATGTTACGGGACCTGAATTCAGAATCCGGATGTAAAACTGAAATGTTTCTGTGTTTGCATGCCTTTTTACACTCTTCTGCTTCATCTTTCTCTTCCTTCTTTATAACTTTTTCTCATTTTTACTCTCTCCCTTCTCTTCCTTCCTTCCTTCCTTAAAAAGGAAAACCTGGAATGAGCTTTGACATGATGCATCCCTTACTTATTTAATGTAGGGTGATGGTGTAGTGCATTGCCAATGAAACACAAATTGCAATTTCAAAATCTAAAGGGCCTTTAAAAATAGCATGAGATTTAGAAATAGAAAAGCCACATTGAACACAAGAAATGTATATCTTATTTTTTCTTTTTGGATAAATATCTCTTCTTTTATTTCAGTGAGACAGCAAATTTGGGCCCTTTCTCTTGTCCTTACCTATAAGAATTATATATCTTTTATGTAATGGCATTTAAAAATTTCACATCTTGCATTTTTTTACATGTGCCTAGCAAAAATTGAAATGATGGTAAACCCTCATAAATTACATTTAATAAGGAATTACTTATTGAGCAACATCTATCTGCCAGGAACTTTTCTAGTAACTGGGGATACAATAGTGAGAAAGTCACAATCCAGCTCCAATCTTACAGACTAATGGAGGAATCACTGAAGTAAGCATGCAATGACCACACCAGCCCCAGAAGTGCTAAGATCAGTGAGAGAAGGCTGTGAGAGAACCCAGGAATGAAATTTAACTCAGCCTGAGAAAATAAGCCAGGATACTTTAGAGGTAGTCCTTGAAGCTGGAAACTAAAGAATAATTAGTATTCACCTGGTGCTTGGGGTGGGAAAGGGATCTCAGATCTGGAGTCTAGAGGTGGCATGTTCAGAAAACTGCTAGTGTAATAACTGAGTAAGATCATGATTGAGAACAGGAAGATGTAATCAGCAGTGAACTGCAGAAGGTAAGCTGTGTTTGCAAGCCGTGCTAGGAAATATGGCACTTCCGGAAATATGTAGGAGTGGCCTTATGCTTCAGAATGATCACTCTGCCTGAAGAATGGGAAATGAGTTTTGGGTAGTGGAAACATCTGGTTCAGGTTATTGCTGAGTTGAGAATTGTTGGAGTCTTGACATACATAGAATGAGTGAGACTTGATGATTGATGGGTAGAACGGGTAAGGGTAGTCCAGGACCAACATGTACGTTCCTGACTTGGCAAGATGGACAGAAGGCTCCATTCACTGAAATATAGAATAAGGGAGTAAAGACAGACTGGTTGGTTGGGTGGGGGGGAAGGAAGATGAAATTAGTTTTTGATTCAAGTAGGCAAGTCAGTTAGGCTCTGTGTGTGTGCGTGTGTGTGTGTGTGTGTGTGTGTGTGTGTGTGTGTGTGTGTGTGTTCTGGAAGAACACTTAAGATACTGGTTTGAGTAACATGTCATATCAGGACCTCAGATATAGATTTGGGAGATAACAATGTATAGATATTACTTGAAGTTATGAGCATGAAGAGAAAGCCTAGAAAAAAGTATAATCTGAGCAGAGAGGAGGACTAATGTGGAACTATAAGGATAGTCGACATTTAAGAGATATACAAAGAGAGAGAAGTAGGCAATGTGTTTCTTAGAATTCATTTACAAAGCAGAGAGATAAGGAGAATAAATATTTCTGAAATTGGAATGGAGCACAGAGCAATGAAATGCTAAATTGTGTGGAGTGGTCAATTATAATATGGCAAATTATGGATTTTCCTCCTAGAATCCTGAATGCTCATACCTTAGAACATTGTTTTTACTGAGTCTTTTTTCTTAGAATATTTGGAAAATCTGCTTTCTTTGTATCTTCTTAAAAAGCACAGAAGCGTTTTCTGTCCCTGATCTATGGTTCTTTCCACCCTGCATTCTCCAGTCGCTTTTTATAGTCTTGGTGTCTCCGTCTCTTGCAGTTATATTGCAGAAATTAAAAGAAGGTAGTTGAATAGAACCTCAAGATGCCTTTAAGAAATCAAGTATAATGGAATATTTTGAATGTTTAACTCCATATAATTTCTATAATTATTCACCTTCATAAAATTTTATTATTTGTAATATAAAGTTCAGGTGTTCTGAACTTTAGTGTACTGTTCATTCTGAATGTGGATCCTGAAATTGTATGTTTCACTTGTAAAAGCATATGAAGATGAATTGACATGAAAATCCGTGTACTTCAGAGGAAGAAACACTGCACTCGGTAGCAGGATATTTGAATTCCAGTTTCTAATGCCAAATTACTGTATTTCCTCGTAAGTATCCCTTAACTTTCTTGGGTCCAAGTAATGTGATTTGGAAAATAATGATCCCCGATGTCCCTTCGGTTTTTAAAATCCTGTGGTTTTCAGTTTATCTAAGCAAGCAATGCAAAGTTTCCATTCAGTGATAGAGGACAAGCATTTCATTCTCATGAGACAATTCTAGTAATTGGGCCTGAAGTATTTGAATAAGTTTTAGTGACAATAATGTTCTAAATTACATGAACATGATTAAGCATAGGAATTAATATAGAACATTTTTATGTTACTTATAACTTTATTGTAATTTTCCTCCCATTTTTGTGCCTGCCCTTTAGTTGTTAATGCTATCTCCTGAAAGAAAAATTTATCGTAAGGGCTTAAATTGTTTAAACATGATGTACATAGGGCCATAAACATCTATGATTAGCTAGATAGAGAAATGGTGCAATTGTTCAAGTTAAATATTTTCTAAAGACACTCCCTTGAAAGAGTAAATGAACTGCCTTGGACTCATTTGTTAAGAGTTTCGGATAGTTACCAGCAGTTTCAGTCATAAGAGGCAAATCTGGAAATCAAAAAATAGAGAAAAGAGAAAGAATGTTTTTAATTATAAACCCACCCATTACAACGGCCTGATCTCTAAGAAGACGTATCAAGCAATGCTCCTCTGCCTGGCCAGAATGTTAGCTTTCCCAAAGAATGAAGCTTTTGGTATCCTTTGGATTTCCTGCGTTTTCACCTCTGTACTGGTTCAGCAAGGAATGGAAGCCTTTCAGTGTGACAATGGAGTCTCCTTGCCTCCTGACAATGTGTGTGACTTCACAGATCAGTGTGGTGACATGAGCGATGAACAGCAATGTAAGTTCCCTTCCTCTCCTTCCTCCAAGTCCTGTCTACCTTTAGTCCAGAGGCTGCTGAGCCGCCTGGGGAGGCTAAGACACCTGGCCCTGCATGGATCCCATTTATATGCCTTTAGAGTCAGTCAGAAACTAAAATACTCTTTTTAATAAAGAGATAGATCCACAAATAAAAATAACTCTAATTAAATGGTATCAAATTGCTAAGATTCTAACTAAATGGGATGTATTTTGAATCAGTTTTTACTGATTATAAAGAAGGAGTGAAATGTAGAAAGGTAGCTTTTAATGGTATATCAGTGAAACAAGATTTGAAAGAAGCTTGTGACTGCAGTTTTAAAATGCTGTGATGGAAATTATGAGCTTAAGTTTGAGTTCAGTATGGGAATATTTGAAATGAATTTTAGGTTGAGTGAGATTTTATTTTTGCTTATAGGACACTACCACCAAGTGAGTTGGTGCCTCTCATACACAGAGCATAACTCTGACTTATATCCTTTGATTCTAAGGCAAAGGAAAGAGGGCAAGCATCAGAGAGTGCAGGGCCTAGACTTGGATCCTGGGTAAACCATCTACTAATTGTGTGATCTTGAACCTCCAGTTTATTATAAGAGGTCATAAAGTGAGATAAACTGATCTCACTGGCAGGAAAATACTCCAGGTATAACATTAATAAAAGTTCACCAAGGGAAGATATGGGTAGAGACACGCATGTTTCTGTAGTTTCTATTTGCAATATCACATCCTGAAAGAAGACTGCATTTCATCAATGGAACTAGCGCCCTTCCTACAGTCACCTTTCATAAAAAACATTATCATACAATTAAATAGGTTCATTCATATTGATTTTTAGTAACTATTGACTCAATTATTTAGAGGCACTAAGTCTAGTATTTTAGAGCAATATGTTCAAACGTATTTTCTACTTTTTATTCAGATACTATATCAATTAGTGTCTACAGAATTCTTCATTTTCTTCTCCTACATAAGGTTCTACATGTTTGATTTTACTATTGTTGGAATTCTATTCAAATATTCAGTTGTTATTACTTTAAAACAAGAGGAGTGATTACTGAATAATTTCTTTTCTTTAGAAGGAAACAGGTGGAGGATTTTTCTCCCATAGTTTGGAGATTGTGATCGTGCTGTTCGATTGCACTTTGTGTTTAACAATTCCTAAGACAGGGATTCATTTTATATTTGTTCCATTTCCCCAGAGACGCTACATGTGTATGTGCTGCCCTTTCCATGGCCTGTCTGGGGAAAGCCCTTGCTTTCTTTGGTGAGCAGCTAAGACGAACCACTCGGTTGGTTTGACAAGAAATGCAAAGTCCCTTCCATTATTAATCCCTCTGAAGCTTCCTTTTAGCATGGTTGCTGTGATAACATGCGTAGTCCTGCTTCAGGGAAAAGGTTAATGCGAAAGAAGGTGAAAGCCGCTGAGTGGGAAAGGTCTCAGCTGCATGAAAGATACTAATAACCCCAGCCTTAGAGGAGAGTCCAAGGAACAGATTTGTCGAATAAACAAATTTCATTTTAAATGTTACACTGGGAGGTCACCTTTTGGCTTTTACACTTTTCATTTTCATTTCTGAGAAGTTTCCACTTTGGTATTTTATTTAAAATGGGATAACCTGTAGATAAAATTGAGAATCGCTTTAAAGCGTGAGTTTCTTTTGTACACCACACTAGGGGGAAAATATTGTGGAGGAATAATGATGGCCAAGCAATTTTTCTCTTGAAAATTTGTGATGCTAAAGTTATAGACAAGATTTTTTTTTTTTTAACTGAAGCTGACTTTATAATGATGTTTCAGTAGTCACATTTTGGGAAAAAAATTAATCTATGACCCTCTTTAAAGTCCAAATGGTGTGAGCTTTAAAGAAATAGATTAATATGTTGACTTTTCTAAATGAAATTGGCATAGTTGAAGTTGAATTTCGGATGCAACTGAGTCTATTAATAGTGTTTTTGAAAATATTTTTATTTTACATGATGGACCTGTTTTTCAGAATACTTAACCTATTATTTTAACTCAGTATTTTTTTAAGATTAGATTTTAAATGACTAAATCTTCACAATGAAATAAATTCTATTTATACACAATATTCAACACAATAAATCGTGAGCAAGAAAAATAATTTTTAGATGTAACAACTATTTGGTTCTAATGTTGACAAGAATCTCTCTTTATTAGAATTTATTAATATCCTGAGCCAGGGAAGTACATGTTGTGGTATTGATCTGGGTATTTTAAAAAAATTATGTTTCTAGTGTTGCAATGTCTGCTTCTATGCAGAACCCCATTGCCTGGTCTTCCTCATTCTGTTAAGCACAGCAATAATCTAGTTTCCCTTCTAGTAATTGCTCAGAATTATTTGATGTATAAAGGCTTTACTCTGTTTTAGTTTTACTCAACAATAAAACAGTAATATTACTTATGTTGCTATTCAGATCCAAGTCAACCATAAGACTATGAACTGTACTATTGATACAATGTTACAATGTTGAGATATATCCCCTGGAGTGGGTTTCTACCCCTGAATTATTACCAGAAAATACTCCAGTATTTTCTCAGAAATTACTCCAGTAATTAGATAATTACTTTAGTATACCTGAAGTTAGTATTAACATTAACTGTTTCATACATTTACTTTTAGAGCTAAAATTACTGTGACTCAAAATGGAAAAATATATTCAGTTAAATAATTTCTCCCCTACCTACATGTCTTGCTTAAGAACATTTCCATTTGGTCTATTTTTAATACTTTGATTTGATGAAATATAAAGTTTTGAAGTATTACCTAACTTCTTTTGCAAACTTTTTTTGATTTAGGAATAAAAATTTTTTCAAAAGGTCTTTACCTCATGTAAATCTAAATTTGTATGTGAAATGTGTGAAAATTACATTAGAGGTGCATTCTGAAAATCTGAGAGGTGATAGTGTTTAATCAGATGATAGTAAGTACATTGTTTCTTCAGTAGGATGACATAAATGTCAACTACTTTTAAAAGCAGTTGTAGAAGTTCATTGAAATACTTGAAGATAAGCATTAATAGAGTGAAATGTGAGATTTCATGTGCAATATTTATCTTACCACTACACTGGATGCAAAATGTTTTAAGCATATTTTTTGTTAATCAACTAAAAATCCTATTCATCATAGCAAAATGTCTCAATTTGGGCTATTATAACAAATTCTGTAAACTGGGTGGCTTAAACAGCAAACATTTAATTCTCTTGGTTCTGGAGGCTGGGAAATCCAAGATCCTGGTGCTGGAATATTTGGTGTCTGATGATGGCCTTCCTCCTGCTTTGCAGATAGCTATTTTCTCACTGTGTCCGCACATCGTGGGGAGAGGTAGAGAGAGCTCTGGTCTCTCCTCCTCTTTTATAAGGGCACTGATCCTATTTCATGGGCTCCATCTTCATGACCCAATCACCTCCCAATACCATCACATTGGGGATTGAGGCTTAAACATATGAATTTTGGAGGGATATAAACATTCAATCCATAGCACAACAGAATTATAAGTGTTAGAAATCTAATAATAAATATGGGGAGACTAGTTGAAGAAAATTGGAAAAATAATAACAGGTATCTGGAAGAAAGAGTCATGACCAGACTGTTTCTTTATGGGATGCTTCAATGGTGTAAATATATACAATTTAGTGAAATCAGTCTACATGTTAATTAAATTCTAATACAAAGTATAACCAGGATAAGTTTTAACTCTAATAAAATGACTTGCAAGTTCAGCTAGAAGAATGAGAATAGCTGGAAAAGGGGATAAGAAAAATATAAGAAAATGAATAACTTTCATTAGTGGGTTTATAATAGTGTATCAGGCACTCTCAGAGCATTCTGAAAATTGGCTGGATGGTGACTCTTTCTCACAAAGAAGCTAAAACTTGAATTTTGTCTTGACCCATCCTACAGGGTTTCTATCATGGTTTCAACAAAAGAAGCCATATAACAATTCGGGCAAACTTGGTGGAGTCATGTTTTTATGAAATGCTGCCACCCTTCCAGAGCTGCCAACAGTTTCTTTAATATTTTGAGGGAGGTCATGAGAAATAAAAATGTTAGCTCTGTTAGGGCAGGAAATCTACCTAGTTTTCCCCATTTCCTGGAAGACTGAGTCACACATATATTAGAGTGACTGATTACTGGTTTACCAACTGGCTGAATTTCTCATCTGCACTATTTCTTTCATCCTGGAATTGGCTAGAACTACTCAGTCTTGCAGTGCGGTCTGTTATTGTTTTGTGGCTCAAGTGTGCAAATTGACATAATCCAAGAAGGACGTTCAGTTTGTGAGCTCTCTTTGAAAATCTCAAAGACACCTAGTGACATCAGATGGTGAACTGTTTCTTCCATAAGCAAAATGTCTGAAGCCAATCTATATAGATAGAATTACTGCCATGTTTGTCATCCCATATACCTTTTTTGTGTGTCAATGATTATCATTTCTATGTGTAAATGTTGCCACTAAAGAATTAACTAGGAATCCTGAGAGAAGGCTTGCATTCTCTTGTCAAAGTTATCAATTTAATGAAGGCAAGGACCTTGAATCACAGCTTTTAAATAAGTTTCCATCAAAGAAGCAAGAATAGAATATAATGTTCTCTACTACCCAGAAATAATTGTGACTTTCCAGTGAATAAGTCTTAAAATGCTTGATTGGATTTGGAAGAATACTTTTTTTGAGACAAATTGAAAACCTATTTAGGGGAAAAAAAAATGACAGTTCATTTGTTCCTGAATTAGTTTACTTGATGGAAGTTTTCTCTATGCAAGAGAGATAACTTTCCTAAGGCCCTGTATTCACCATTATAGAAACTAGTGAAAAGTCATAAGATCTTTTGGCCAAGCTGCTACTCTGGAATAGAGAATTGTATACAAACAGCTATGCAACTTTTATAATACGTGAGTACTGCTGCAGGCTGGAGTGAATGCCACACATTGTCAATTATTTCTGCAGAAATCACCAGACGATTACAAACACTTGGAGGACTCCTTTGAAATTTACTAATCTTGAAACAGTGTTAAAGTTAAAATATGGTTTGGAAATCTTTTTCTCATGTGACACTGGTGGTATCTATGTCAAATTCTTGCCAAAGATGTGCTCAATGGCTTGAGATTAAAGGCAAACATATGACAAGATTCCAACTTAAGTAATATTATATAATTCTGGTGTGAGCTATGGAAGTTCTAATTCCATTTGCTATCACATACCTTTCTGATTTACAGTTTTTCCTGTTTTTGTCTCAATGAAACTAATAAAATTAGTTCAGTGTGAAAGATAAACATTTCCCTGATAAAAATTAATTAATGGTTTCAAATTGCCAGGCCAAATAATAGCACTCTTTCATGGAAATCTACTTTTGAGAATAAATTTTACTTTCACTTAATCGGACTATTTTGAATTTATTTCATCCTTTGCAGGAACTGGCCATTAATTTTTACATTAAATGAGAGTAAGGGAGATAATTCTTTTTACAAATGTTTTTATATGCTATCTACATGAAGGAAATCATTTTCTAAACAGTAAAATGAATGTAAAATTTTGTGACTACGTAATAAATAGATTTCCTCAAGAAGGGAAGGAGATAAAAGCACTTAACAATCTTGGAATAGAAGGAAATTACCTTAACACACAAATGGCTGTATATGAAAAACCCACAGCTAACGTCACACTCAATGGTGACAAACTGAAAGCTTTTACTTTAAGATCTGGAGCAAAACAAGATGCCCTCTTTCATCACATCTGTCAACATAGTCCTGGAAGTCCAAGCCAGAACAATTAGATAAGAAAAAGAAATAAAGGCAATTCAGAATGGAAATGAACCAGTAAAATTATCTCTGTTCACAGGAAATGTGATCCTAAATGTAGAAAACTCTAAAAAGTCTATGAAAAGAATGTCAGAACAAAGAAACAAATTAAGCAAAGTTGCAGGATTCAAAATCAACACACAAAAATCAGTTGCATTTGTGTGCACTAACAATGAACAATCTAAAAAGGAAATAGAGAAAAAAAATTCCATTCATAATAGCCTCAAACAATATAAAATACTTAGGAATAAACACAACCAAGGTTATGAAAACAAAAATTTGTTGCTGGAAGAAATTAAAGAAGACGCAAATAAATGGAAAGACACCTCATATTCATGGATTGGAAGAATTAATATTGTTTAGATGTCAGTAGTACCCAAAGTGATCTATAGATTCAAAGTAATCCCTCTCAAAATCCCAAGAATATTTTTTGCAGAAATATAAAATTCATCCTAGAATGCATATGGAATCTCAAGGGACCCTAAATATCCAAAACAATCTTGAAAAAGAACCACCTTATAGCCCTCACACTTAATGATTTCAAAACTTACTACAAAGCTACAGTAATTAAAAGTGTGCAGTTGGCATAAAGACAGACACATAGGCCAATGAAATACAATAGAGAGCCTAGGAATTAGCTGTCTCATAGATGGTCAGATGATTTTTGACAAGGGTGCCAAGACCATTCAATGGGGAAAGAATAGTCTTTTCAACAGTGTGGTAAAAACTGGATATCTGTAGGCAAAAAGATTAAACTTGGACCCCTATCTTACAGCCTATCCAAAATTTACTCAAAATGGGTTAAAGACCTAAATGTAAGAGCTAAAACTATAAAACTCTTAGAAGAAAACACAGGGGAAAAGCTTCATAACATTGGATTTGGCAATGATATTTTGGCAATCACAGGCCACAAAGAAAAACTAGATAAATTACAGCTCATCAAAATGAAAAACTTCTGTGTATCAAAGGACACTATCAGAATGAGAAGTCAATCCATGGAATGGAAGAAAATATTTTCAAACTATATATCTAAGACATTGACATGCAGAATAAATAAAGAACTCGTACAATTCAACAACAAAAAATAAGCAATGAACAAAGGACCTGAATGGACATTTCTCTAGAGAAGATATCCAGATGTCCAATAAGCACATGAAAAGATGTTCAATATCTTTGATCATTTGGAAAATGCAAATCAAAACCACAATGAGATACCACCTCACATCTATTGGGATGGCTATTATAAATAAACAAAACCCAAGAAAATAACAAGTATTGGCAAAGATGTTGAGAAATTGGAACACTTGTGCATTGCTGGTGGGAATGTAAAGCCTTTTTGCTTCTGTGGAAATGGTATGGCAATTCCATTCAATATTAGAAATAGAATTACTGTATAATACAGCCATTCAAATCTGGAGACATATCAAAAAGAAATGAAAGAAGGGACTCCAACAGATACTTGTACACCCAAGTTGATAACAACCTTATTCCCAATAGCCAAAAGGTGGAAGCAACCCAAGTATCCTCCAGCAGGTGAATGAATAAATAAAATATGGTAGATACATACAGTGCAATATTATTCAGCTTTAAAAAGGAAGGAAATTCTGACACATGCTACAACATGGCTGAACCTTGAGGACAATTATACTAAGTGAAATAAACCAATCACAAAAGGACAAATATTTCATGATTCCACTTACATGAGGTACCTGGAGTAGTCAAATTTTTAGACAGAAAGTAGAATGGTGGTTCCAAGGGGCTGAGGGGAGGGAGGAATGAAAAGTTTCAGTTGGGGAAAATGAAACAGTTGTGGACTTGGATGGTAGTGATGGTTGCATATCAATGTGAATTATTGTTTTTATCACGGAACTATATACATGAAATGGTTAAAATGATGCATTTCATATTTTGGCACAGTTTTCCAAGAAAAGCAGGATTTAACATTAAGGAAAGTCTACAACTGTGCCTCATAGAACTTTCAGGAGGAAAAGAAATGTGCATTACTAATATAGGCCCAGGCAAAATTGTGAAATAAATGGTTTGCTTTTAATACCTTCTGCCTCTCCTTTTTAGAGTTCTCCTAACTCTTACAGTTTCCCTGTCTTCTAAGAACTTTATATTGTGATGATCTACTCATATTATACTAAGTTAATCCCGAGTTCTGCATCAATTTCTTCACCACTACCACTATTAAAATTTTTTCCTATTCCTTACCATTTTCTCAGAAGCCTGCCCTATGTTAACTATCACTTGAGGATATAGTTTAATATTTTTCTCCACTTATGGTGTTAATGATTGAATCCATGAATGGCTCTGCAGTAAAATTTTAATGAGAGAATCTGTCATGGTGGAAGCCAATTCAGAAGACAATTGGGTCTTCCAAGCAACCTCAAAGCACAACATGGAGATACCCTCTCTTTTTTTACTGCAGTATGCTGGACCTGTGGGATTACAAAATTAAAAACAAAATGATGAGTTGCTCAAGTTCAAAAAGCCCAGGAACATGGATTCTCCTAAGTTCTTGCATCCCATTCCTCCTGTTCCATATGTTGTCCAACTGCAGCATTGCTGTGGTAGCAGGAAAATCTCCACGCAGACAGACTTTAGTATAGTAAGTACTATCAAATTTGAATGTAGATGTGTGGGATATGAGATTATAAAAGGCAAATCACCCACAGTTCAGGAAAAATTGTTCAAATGGTTTAAAATACACAATTCTCTACTGGGAGGAAAATGAATACTTAGAAAATTTTTTGATGCATTTTTGAATAATCTGGCAGTTATTAGAAGTTCATGATTGCTTTTTTAATAACAATTAGTTGAAAAATGTATGCCCATTAGATTCATTTTGTAATAAAAGGAACCCCTGTTGAGACTATTCAGAAATAAAAATGTTTTATTTAGCTATTTTTCTAGTTCTAACACTTCCAGAATACATCATCATTATCCTTGTTTATTAAAGAGAACAAAGAACATTGGAAACAGACATCAACTAAGTAATTGTAATGCAAGGTAATTTCTTGGTATTTAAAAACTGTTTGACACCTATGTGAGTGTATGTGTACATTTCATACACATAATTGCTGAAATATGGTGATAAAAAATAGTTTAGAATATTTTGTAATCACAGGTAGATCATTGGAAAAAATGCTGGGACTAAAAGAGACTTGAAAACAGATACATACTTATGAAGATACATGCATAGCTAATTGGATGACATGCATATTCGTATACAAATAACTATATAATTTAGTTCATTTTCTGTTTAACCAGCTTCCCTGGACCACTAGGGGTCCATGAGGTAATGATTGGGATATTCTGGATATTCTAAATATTTCAAAGGCCTTAAGGCAATTGTAAATTTAAGCACGGTATGATTCACAGACTAATCAAGTTTCTTAGCTTTTAGGTAGAATGACATGAATTCTGCCTGGAAATACTGGTTTCCTCAGTATTAGAAACTCTGACAGGCCTCTAATTCTAGGTCTTTGGTAAAAACGGGTTAGTAGCTTAACAATGAGACGTTGGAACAGAGCTTTAAGAATTCAGGTTCTGGAGTCAAAAAAATACCTGGTTCCAATCTTGGCCCCAACGTTCACTGGCTGCCTGCTTCATAAGGTTTTTGTAAGGAGTAAATAAACTACTGCAATTAGAATGCCTAGCACTCATCTCCCTCAGTAAATTGCGGCTATTAAGATACCTGTTAACATTACAGAATACAGCTGCTTTGTAAAATCTTTCAAAATAAGGAAACTAGGACTAAAAATAATAAAATAGACCATTGGTAATAAAGCAGGTTTAGATAATGTTTAAAAGTGTAGTTTCTAATTCAGCTTTCAGTACTCACATGGATGTTCTCAAGGATACGCACCAGATGTATTATTACTAAATAATATTTTTCCAAAATGTGACTAAATGAAAATTATGTTTTTGTGACTGGGTTGCC
This sequence comes from Physeter macrocephalus, assembly GCF_002837175.3. Taxonomy (NCBI): domain Eukaryota; kingdom Metazoa; phylum Chordata; class Mammalia; order Artiodactyla; family Physeteridae; genus Physeter; species Physeter macrocephalus. The sequence continues at coordinate 21,165,295 of NC_041224.1, read as the reverse complement.
AGGCACTGTCTATCTATTAATCAGAATAACCACTGTGGCTAATGCAACCAGTTAGCACAAGAACAAGCTTGTCAAAGGAACATCTCCAGTTACTAAGAGCTACAACCCAGGGATGGTATAGTTGCCATTGAATTAATCTGTTTTTTAGAGAGTGACATTTACAGATGGTGGATAATGGAATAAAGCCCTCCCTGGGGGATTATTGTGAGCAACCAAGTGTCCAAATCTTTCTCCCTCTCCCAAGCCTCTTGGATCACTTATACCAAGAAAAAAAGAAAAGAAAAAGCCAGAAAATGCCTTGTTGTGATTAAAAACACCAGGGATTTCAAGAACATTGAGATTCAACAGAGAGGTACTATGCTTAATTCCAGGGGTCCATCGCCGCCACAATGGCTGAATTTGTATCAGAGGGTCCTCTCTGAATTGGTCTGCCCAAACCTGAAATTCTCATATGGCTGGAACATTAAGGTGGATTTGAAGATGTAACCTTAATAATAATGCCTCATATTTTGTGGTGCCTAAGAGTTGTATTTATATATATATATATATTATGTCATAAGATCCTCACCGCAGTCATTTGAGGGAGAAAGGGCAGGATGCCTTTATTTCAGTTTCATAGGTGAAGAAAAGGGCTTGGTGTGGTTAAGTGGTTTAGCAAGGCCCTCAGTTAATAAGAGACAAAAATCAAGATTAGGTCCTCAGTCTTCTGACCTCATGTGTGGCATTCTTTCTCTATGACCACACTGGTTTTTAATATGTGGTGATTTATTCGAATGTCATATGCAAAAAAGCTTTGCATTGATAAAGTAGACTTAAGTTGTGAGAAATTATCCTGATGTTAATCTCTTTGTAATTTGTTCCTAAGTTTTCTTTTTCACCTATTGTTTTATTTCTTAAAAAGCCACATGTGGGGTTGTGAAAGTGGATTTCTTTTTTCTCTCATTAGGCTCAAACTATGAAAGATGTGATTTTGAGGATGGACTCTGTAGTATGATGCAAGATCAGAGTCTGCGACTTGGCTGGGCAAAGAGGAATGGGATGACTGGCCCATCACCTCCATTTCATGACCACAATGGTGATATGTCTGGTAAGTGCTTTGACCTTTTTTTTTTTTGTCAAGAGGTTGGTAAGGACAGTAGAATCATGGCTGATGGTTAGATATTAATGTTGATAATGTCTAATTTTATACATTCTTTAACTATATTCAAGATATTTATGATTCTAAAATGTCAGATTCTTATAATTGGGTTCCTGGGACTTCAAAGGTCTATCTAGATAATAATTGGGATTTTCTAGCTATTTTGACTCTGTAAGGAAACTGTGAAATTTAAACATAGTACTTACATAGATTAATTTGTCAAATATCTTTGCTTTTGTTTAGACTGATTTTAGCTTTCTCTAGTAATACTTGTTTTCTTCGGCTGACTAGAAAGCTCTGATGGGAGTTCTGGAGCCAGATATATATTCGTTTCTTTTTTTGTTAACTAATGAAGTTCATTCACTTGCCATTTTATACCAGGTGATTAAGATATTTTAGTAAGCAAAAACTGACTCTGTGCCTGCCTTCATCTGATGGGCTTACACATGGTATGAAAAGAGGTAATCTTTTGCCTGGCATAACTAATTGAAGGCTGGTGATTTTTTAATAAAATTTGTACTTCTCTCAAATAAATACAATTAAATGTTAAATATGAGTATTCCCTAGAGACAATTTAAAGCGATTAGATGTTAGTAGTTTGGAAATGTTTACATAAATACTATACATGTGGTTAGAATGCTGGTGCTGTCACTTACTAGCTATATATTCTTGAGCAATTTACTTTGTTACACCTTGGTTTTCTCAACTCTCAAATCTATCATAAGATAGGATTTGAGAGCTAAGTAAGATATTGTAAGTAGAACTTGTCATAAAATATCTGATAAAAGTTGGTTTAGTACATTTCTGAATAATTTTGGTGTTCCTAATTTTAACTCTTATGTAAGTAAAATGGAGTTTATTGTCCTTGGCTTTGATGACAAAAATAAGTTTTAAAAAAGAATTTTTAACAATTGTTAGGAATAAGCCAACTTTATCACCAAAAATAAAAACGGGGGGAGCCAGACTTCACAAACAGGACCGACTCACTGGAATTACATGAAACATTTATTATGGATACAGTTGTGTTAGATGGTGATATTAAATCTGGTTCCCAAATTTTAGCCATTGTATTACCATTTCCCTTTTAGAACCTCCTCACTGTTTTTTCCTTTTACTTAGAAGAAGATTTTTCACAGTATACAGTTACTTACCTTAGTCTCCATCATGGGCAGCATATTTGATATTTTCTTTTTATGTTATATGTGGCTCTGATTCTCTTCTTCTTGCTGTCTCGTCTTGAAGTTAGATAACATCAGGGTCTCCACCTCTTTTCTTTTCTCCTCCATTTCCTCCCTCTTTCTTTCTTCCTTCTCTTTTCTTATTTTGCCCTTTGATAGCCTAGTAAAGAGATAAAATGGGATCAATTCACATCAAAATTGAGATGTTATATAGGCAGACACTATCTTAGCTATATCGCTTGGTTTAATTTAAGATCTCTGGAGTCAGACTGGTTGTGTTTGAACCCTGGCCCTGCTAACCTGCTAGCTGTGTGGTCTCAGTTTCCTCATCTGTAAAATGGAAATAATAATAATACTATAAGCCTCATAGGGAAAGAGGGGCAAAATGTTGCCTAGCATAATAATTGAAGGCTAGTGGTTTTAATAATAGTGATGCGTCTCTTATAACTACAGTTAAATGTTAAAATATGAGTATTTCCCTAGAGAGTGCTTTAAATAAGCAAATGTTTTGCCTTCAGATATAACGTGCTTGAAAATGTTTACGGAAAAAGTAGTCATGCTGGTATCTTGTCTCCATTCAACAATCCTTATTTCATGAGTATTAATAAAATTTTTGATTAACTTACACTTGAAATAATTTGTCAGTGCTCCAGATTAATATTTTTCATCATGTAATCAATGCCTTGAGAAGTTTTCAGAGCTAAGTTTGAAAATCTATTAGAATATTAAAAACATCACTGTGTCAATATTTGAAGTCTACTAAAGCTTGAGGCAAAGTGATTAAGATGTAGTATTGATATGCACTACCAAATGTAAATCAGATAGCTAGTGGGAAGCTGCCGCATAGCACAGGGAGATCACCTCTGTGCTTTGTGACCATGAGAGGGGTGGGATAGGGAGGGTGGGAGGGAGGGAGACGCAAGAGGGAAGAGATATGGGAACATATGTATATGTATAACTGATTCACTTTGTTGTAAAGGAGAAACTAACACACTATTGTAAAACAGTTATACTCCAATAAAGATGTTAAAAAAAAACAAAACACTAAAAGTGTATAACATTTTAATTAGATAAAATAGTATTACACAAATTCAAGTACATCTTTGAAGTGATAGTAAAACTTTTTTTAGAGAATGGAATATAATAGTTTTTCTTGTAAGAATATAAAAGTTTTTCTTATAACTTATAAAATATGAGTTTTTCTTAATTCTTATAAAAATAAAGAGTTTTAAATAATTCTAGAATTCAGCTCATAGTAAAGGTGATACGTGAGGTTTTTAAAATGTATAGTTCTCTGTACACCTAAACTGTATAGGTTATCAAAGATAAAAAAAAATTATTTGAAAAGTTAATATTTCCTTTTATACCACAGATTATTTTTCTTATTTGGGTATTTAAAATTAGGTTTAAATGGGATTATGAGAACTTTTGTTATTTTAACCAATTGCTAAATTGGGTCTAAAACCCATATATTATATTATGAAACACACACACTATTAAACAGCAACCAGTCTTTTAATTTTGTTCTACGGAGGTATGATAATCATAGTCTAGGACTGGAGGTCCTTTGCTCTTCTCCACAGACACACCTGCAGGACCCATTTCTGCAGCATTTCTTTGGTCATGTGGGATTGTTGGGCAGCACATAATAGCTTTGAGAGTTTCATCTACACTGTGTTTCTTAATTTATGGCCATATTAGCTCTATTTTGCCTAGTAAGCTATGAACAGGATCTATGAACCCACTTATTTTTTTATTTGTATGTTCCCCCGACAAGAGTTTATTATAAAAATTTTCAGGAATGTGAAAAAGTTTGAAAAAACTTACTGTGACTAACCATATACCTACCACTTAGGTTATATAATTAAAATTACTGTTTTATGTTTGTTTTATCAATATCTATCCATCCACCCATCCCTTTCTCCATCCATCAATCTGTCATATTTTCTATGCATTCAGAGAAAGTTGCAGGAATAACTTTACCGCAAATACGGCAACATGGTATCAGCTAGACGCAGAGATCAACAAACCATGTCCTGTGGGTCATTTTCCTATTTTTGTAAATACAGTTCTATTGGAACACCGCCATGCCCATTCATTCACAAATTGTCTGTGGCTGCTTTTGTACTACAGTCTTGGAGTTGAGTGGTTGTGACAGTGACCATATGTCGACAAAGCCTAAACTATTTGGTCCCTTAAGAAAAAATTTGTCCTGTGCTGGAGTTTGGTATTCATTACAGTTCTTTTTTTTTTCCCTTTGAAGTAAAACTTACATTATATGAAAATACCAATTTAAGTGTATCAGTACTCTTGGGTAAGTTCTGACAGATGCATTCACCTGCAACTCAAACCCCTAACAAAATGTGAAACATTACTGTCATACCAGAGAGTTCCCTCAGGTCCCTTCCTAGTCAATCCTTGCTCACATCCTCTGCTCCCAAAATAATCACTGCTTTAATCCCTTTTCCTCCTGCATAGATTAGTTTTGCCTATTCTAGAACTTCATATAAATGAACTCGTGCATTATATGCCCTTTTTGTGTAAGGCTTTTCTCACTTTGCTCTCAGATTCATCCAGGTTGTAGCATGTAACATGAGTTCTTTCCTTTTTATTGCTGAGCAGTTTGCAATTGAATAAGTTTATTCTTCCGTTCTCCGATTGATGGACACCTGTGTTTTTTTTCCTGTTTTGGGCTATTATGAATACAACTGAACGTTTTTGTACAAGTCATTGTGAATATATGGGGGGTTTTTTTGTTTTTTTTTGCGGTACACTGGCATCTCACTGTTGTGGCCTCTCCCGTTGCGGAGCACAGGCTCCGGACGCACAGGCTCAGCGGCTATGGCTCACGGGCCCAGCTGCTCCGCGGCACGTGGGATCTTTCCGGACCGGGGCACGAACCCATGTCCCCTGCATCGGCAGGCGGACTCTCAACCACTGCGCCACCAGGGAAGCCCTGAATATATGTTTTTAACTCTTTGGTAAATACCTAGAACTGAAATGCTGCGTCAATGGATGTTTAGTTTTATGAGAACTGCCAGAGCTTTTTCTAAGGTAGCTGTACAATTTCACACTCCTACCAACAATCTGTGAGACTTCCTGTTGTTCTACACCTTTGTTAATATTTTCTATTTACTGGTTTCATTTTGATCATTCTGCTAGGTATGTGGTGGTATCTCACCGCGGTTTGAATTTGAATTTTCCTGATGACTGTTGATATTGGACTCTTTTGCATGAGCTGATTGGCTATTAATATATCTTCTTTTGTAAATTTTCTGCTCACATATTTTGCTTAATTTTTATTGGGCTGCTTGTTTTTAATGAATGAGTTGTAATTTTTTAAATAGGCTCTAATTTTGGAGTACATTCACGGCAAAATTGAATAGACATCACAGATTTCCTGTACATCCCATGCTCCCACATACACACAGCCTCCCCCAACTACAAAACTTCCTTACCAGGGAGGTACATTTGTTACAATCAATGAACCTACATGGACACATAATTTTCACGCAACGTCCGTAGTTTATATTAGGGTTCACTCTTGGCGTTGTACACTCTATGGATTTGGACAAATGTATAATGACATGTATTGATATGCATTTAAGTTTCATCCATGTCTTTTCATGGCTTGATAGATCATTTCCTTTTAGTGGTGAATAATATTCCACTGTCTGGATGTATCGTAGTTTACCCATTCACCTGCTGAAGGGCATCTTGGTTGTTTCCACATTTTGGCAATTATGGATAAAGCTACCATAAACATCCAGCTGCTGGTTTTTGTGTGCAGTAAGTTTTCAACTCCTTTGTATAAATACCAAGGAACATGACTGCTTGATTCTATGGTGAGAGTATGCTTAGTTTTATAAGAAACTGTCAAACAGTCTTCTAAAGTGGCTGTACCATTTTGCATTCCCATCAGCAATGAACGAGAGTTCCTTGTACCAGTTTTTATATATCTTGGCTTACCATTCTTTCTAAGATTTATGCTTACAAATATTTTCTCCAAGTCTGTGGAATGTATATTAATCTTCTTATTGATATTTTTAATGAGAAGTCTTTAATTTTATGAAATCCACTTTTTCTATTTTTACTGTGTCAAATTTGTTGTCATGAAGTTGTTGTTAAGAGTCAGTTATCCTTTCAATGTCTGTAGAATGTATAGCAACAACCCCCCTTATTCCTGCTGTTGATTATTTGTGTTTTATCTCCTCTCCTTCTCTTCTCTTCTACCTAGGATTTTCCTTTTATTTCTTTTTCTTCTTATTTCCTGATGTGGAAATTTTGGTTCACCAGTTTTGATATATACTCTTCAGTTAAAACATTTTCTAATTTCCTTTGTAACATATTCTTTGGTCCATGGATTATTTAGAAGTGTGTTGTTAAATTTCCAAATATTATGTTTGTGGGGTTTTGACATGTTATTGACTTCTAATTTTAATTACCTTTTGGTTAATACATTCTTTTATTTCAATCTTTTAAAATATTTTGAGACTTAGTTTATGATACAGCATATAATCTATCTTGGTGAAAATAGAAGGTGAATTAGAAAAGAATGTATTCTGCAATTATTGGGTATAGGGGTCTATAACTATCAATTAGGTTAAGGTGATAAAATAGTGTGCAAGTCATCTGTCTTTTCTTAGTTTTTATTTATTTATTTTTTTTTTGCGGTATGTGGGCCTCTCACTGTTGTGGCCTCTCCCATTGCGGAGCACAGGCTCCAGACGTGCAGGCTCAGTGGCCATGGCTCACGGGCCCAGCCGCTCCACGGCATGTGGGATCTTCCCGGACCGCGGCACGAACCCGTGTCCCCTGCATCGGCAGGCGGACTCTCAACCACTGCGCCACCAGGGAAGCCCTCTTATGTTGTTTTTATGATATATTTTTTCCTATTGTTTGTTTTCAACCTGTGTCTTTATACTTAAAGTGTGTCTCTGGGAGACAGCATATAGTTGAATCTTGCTTTTGTATCCATTATGATAATTCATTTCATTGGAAAGTTTAATCCATTTAATTTAATGTAATAATTGGTATTGTTAGATTTATCTCAACATTTTATTATTTGTCTTCTGTTTGAACATTCTGTTTTTGATCCTTCTGGTCTCCTTCTCTGCCTTCTTTGGGATTATTTGAATATTTTTTAAAATCCTGTTTTAATTGGCTTTTTAGATGTATGTCTTAACATTTAATTTTGTGGTAACTCTAGGGATTATGGCATATACTCTTAACACTTTATAGTATACTTAAAATTCATATTGTAAAATATACTTATAATGTAGAAAATTTAGAAAAGCATAGGTTATTTATCCCTTTCTCATTGTCCTTTACTTTATAGTGATCCCATGTATTACGTCTATAATCTATAATATGTAAGTTATAAATCTTACAAGTCAATGCTATTTTTCTTTAAATATTATTAAAAATAAAGAGAAAAATATTCTTCTATCATATTCATTACTTGCAATAATCTCCATTTCTTCTGTGACTGAGTTTGTCTCTAGTATCATTTCTCTTCAGCATAAAGAATTTCCTTTAGTATTTCTTGTAGTCCAGTTCTGCTGATGATAAATTGTTAGTTTTCCTTTACTGAAAATGTCTTCATTTTCCCTTTATTCTTTTTTTTTTTTTTTAACATCTTTATTGGAGTATAACTGTTTTACAATAGTGTGTTAGTTTCTCCTTTACAACAAAGTGAATCAGTTATACATATACATATGTTCCCATATCCCTTCCCTCTTGCGTCTCCCTCCCTCCCACCCTCCCTATCCCACCCCTCTCATGGTCACAAAGCACAGAGGTGATCTCCCTGTGCTATGCGGCAGCTTCCCACTAGCTACCTAATTTACATTTGGTAGTGCATATATGTCCCTGCCACTCTCTCACTTCGTCACAGCTTACCCTTCCCCCTCCCCACGTCCTCAAGTCCATGCTCTAGTAGGTCTGTGTTTTATTCCCATCCTACCACTAATCTCTTCATGACATTTTTTTTCTTAGATTCCATATATATGTGTTAGCATACGGTATTTGTTTTCCTCCTTCTGACTTACTTCACTGTGTATGACAGACTCCAGATCTATCCACCTCATTACAAATAACTCAGTTTCATTTCTTTTTATGGCTGAGTAATATTCCATTGTATATATGTGCCACATCTTCTTTATCCATTCATCTGTTGATGGACACTTAGGTTGCTTCCATGCCCTGGCTATCGTAAATAGAGCTGCAATGAACATCGTGGTACATGACTCTTTTTGAATTATGGTTTTCTCAGGGTATATGCCCA
>NC_041224.1:21140152-21153006 GCF_002837175.3 Physeter macrocephalus | reverse complement strand
ATTCTTTGTCTCTGTTTATTTTTTTTTCTTTTGCCTACCCAGGTACGTGGGGGGTTTCTTGCCTTTTGTGAGGTCTGAGGTCTTCTGCCAGCGTTCGGTGGGTGTTCTATAGGAGAAGTTCCACGTGTAGCTGTATTTCTGATGTATCTGTGAGGAGGAAGGTGATCTCCGCGTCTTACTCTTCCGCCATCTTGCCTGCTAATTCTCCCTTTATTCTTGAAATATATTCTATTAGATATAGAATTGTTCATGGACATATTTTTCTTTTAGGGCTTTAAAGATACTATTTCCCTGTCTTCTGGCCTCCCTATTCCCTGATGTGACATTCACAGTTATTAAAATGATTGTTTTGCTATATTTAATATAGCTTTGTTAGTGCTATCAAGATCTTTTATGTTGGTTTTAATCAATTGGCTATAATGTGCCTGGGCATGAGATTTTAAAAGTCCTAATCAGGTTAAATAAGCTTCATGAATTTTAAATTGTTTTTCCACCAGTTTTGGAAAGTGTTCTCCCCTTATTTATTCAGATATATTTTTCCATCTCATTCTTTCTCTCCTCTCCTTCTTGGACTTCAATCATCATGATGTTAGACAACATGTCTAACATATTGCTATTGAGTGTCATATATTTTGATTGTTTTCTCTTTTTTCACATTGAACAATTTTAATTGATTTATTTTCAAGTTCTGTGATTTTTTTCTGTGTCATCTTTAATATGCTTATAAGCCTATCCAATAATCTTTTAAAAAATATCAGATATTGTATAAAAATTTTCATTTGATTGCTTTTAAATTGTGTTGGTGTCTCTACTAAGATTTCTTATCCTTTCATGCATTATGAGTATATTGTCCTTCACTGAGCATCAGTATAATTGTAATTTAAAAATCCTTGTCTCCTTCATTCACAACTGACCTCTGTTGACTGTCTTTTCACATGGCATGGTCATATTTTCCTGGTCCTTTTTCTGTCAAATAATTTTGGATCATATCTATGACATTGTAAATTTACTACTGTAGAGTCTCTGGATTCTGTTATATTTATTGAGAGTATTTATGATTGATTTCATTTAAGTAGATGATTACCTTGCTTAGACTCAAATTGAGAATTCTGTTTTGTAGTTTAGATATCAATTCAGTAGTTCAAATATCAATTCAGCTCTTTTAGCTTTAGTTACTAGAAGTGTTCCCTGCACATGTGTGCTTCAGTTTTAGGCGGAGATTTGGGTAGAGTTTATTAGTAGAACGTGGGTCACCCCTTTTTCTGACTCTTTTCTTTCTAGAATTCTGCCCTTTATTTATGGCGGACCTGCATGTCCTTGGCTTCTTTACCTGATTCTTCAGGCTAAGGAAATAGCAACCTTTCTATCAGTGTTTTAGCTGCAGTGGTAGCTTAACCTCAGGCCAAAGCTTTTAGGTTTTTCTTGTTTTTTTAATATAAGCATTATATTCATCACTGGGTTTTCTAACACCAGGATGTCCTAAACTGATCTATGCTGCCCTTTCTGAAGGGCACTAGGAACCAAAATCTATTTCTCAATAATTGGCAGGCTGTGTTATTTAGACAGTGACTTAGATTCTTTTATTAATAAGAAACAGCAAAAGACAAAAAATAGAAAAGAGTCTCATATTCTCACTCTCTAGATCAAGTTTTTATAACCTTTATAGTCTTAATATCCATTTATTTTGATGTTAGTGAAAAAGTAATGTTTATTATTTTATATATTAATTTAAAAACTTTTTATTGGGCATGTATATTATTCCACACATTGTGTATGTGTAACTATAATAGTGAACAAGGACACAGATCTTGTCCCCAGTGAAGCTGCAATTTAGTAACGGAGACATTAACCTGAACATTAATGTTCTATTCCATGGATCTGCATATTTTTTTTTAAAGGGCCAGATAGTAAATAATTGTGGCTTTTTAGGGTATACAGTCTGTGTCCCAACTACTCAACTCTGCCACTATACTGCGAAAGTTGCCATAAACAATACTTAAAGATAAAGCATGACTATATTATAATAAAACTTTACTGATGGACACTGGAATCTATAATTCATATAACTTTCACATGTCATAAAATACTATTCTTTTGAATTTTTTTTAACCATCTAAAAGTGTAAAAACCCGGGCTTCCCTGGTGGTGCAGTGGTTGAGAGTCCGCCTGCCGATGCAGGTGACACGGGTTCGTGCCCCGGTCCTGGAAGACCCCACATGCCGCGGAGCGGCTGGTCCGGTGAGGCATGGCCGCTGAGCCTGCGCGTCCGGAGCCTCTGCTCCGCAATGGGAGAGGCCACAACAGTGAGAGGCCCACGTACCGGGGGGGGGAAAAAAAAAAGTGTAAAAACCCTTAGCTCTCAGGCCATGCAAAATCAGGTGGAAGGTGAGATTTGTCTGCAGGTCATAGTTTGCTGTCCGGTAGTCTGTTCAAGAAACATTAACTGAGCATTTTTGCATCTGACAATATGCAATGGGGATACATAAGTAAAGGATAAAATTCCTCCACTAACAGATCAGTTATAATCTTAATTTTAGTGGTCAGTATTCAGTTCATTTTTGTAACAAACATAGGTGAAGCTTACTTTGATCTATACTCTGATTTTACAAAGAAATCAGCTTCATTACACTGTTATTTAAAAATTCATCTAAATTTTCAATTATGGAGGAGATTTTGTTACAGTAGTTAAGCCTGTTTCTTATAATAAAAATAATAAGAATTGTGTTCATTAAGTGGGTATACAGTGTATTTTTCCACTTGTAGCATTTTAACATTGTAGTTACACTAGGTTAAAAGTAAAAATTAAAGATGAAAAATTTATTATGTTTATGAACATATATATATATATTTTTTGCTGTACACGGGCCTCTCACTGTTGTGGCCTCTCCCGTTGTGGAGCACAGGCTCTGGTGTATTTGGGAATGTCAGGAAATATGTCACCCAAAGGTTACTGATTTTGCTCATCAGTACCATTTCCTTCCCTCTTTTCCCATCTCTACCCAAACTCCTTCCCAGCTGACAGTCCCGTTACCAATAATTACCAATACTGTCCAATCAGGCAGTGGAAACGAGAGGGTTGATGGATAATGCAACTCCTCAGCCGCACCACATAATTAGTTTCAAAGGCATACACGTTTGGAACTTCATAATTCATTCTGCCTCAAGTAGTGTTTTGCAGAGAGCTTCCGTTTTTGTTTTTCTTTCCCACAGATTCTTTGATTGCCAAGTTCATGATATCAGGGTTCTTGATGTGTGCCTGCATGTGTATGCTTTTAAAATAAGCTACATGAGGTTTATATAATTCTTCTATAAACGTGATGCTTATTTTTTATTGGATAATATATTTGTTTATTTCCTCATTCCTTTTATTTCAAATTCAGGTACTGTGTCAGTCAGGGAATCATAATTGACAACCCAGATGATTATTTGAATTAACTGATATGACATCAATGAAATTACTCCACATAAATTAGTAGTAAACCTATCTTAAAGTAAATGATATTATTTCACTAATTAGAGCCAAAAAGTAATATGTGCTACAATTTCTCTGTAGACATAGAATTTTTTCCTTTATATCATTTGCTTTCCTTTGGGCAGGATTTTATCTTTACAGGCAGATGACTTATTTGTTAAATTTATATGAGTATTAATTCAAATTAATTCAACCTCATACTGAATCCATACTGAACAGAAATACATAAAATAAATGTATTTGAAATAAATATGATACAAATTCAAAGAATGTACCTTTTGACTCATAGCCAAATGGTCACTAGACTGAGATTCTGCCAAACGAAAGTGGGCAGGGACTTTTACCAATTCAAGTGGTTGGAAAGGACCGTTCTCTGCAAATGAAGTCTCACAACTCTGATGATTAGTTATGCTGATTCAGTGTCCTACAACCGCATCAGTAAAGGGAGAACTCATAGGGACATAACTACTTTAGGCCTCATAGATTTTGGTCAGTACCTTATAACATAGCAAATGGAACCAAATTAGTGACTACTGATCGTAGTAGGCAGAATTCTAAAGATGTCCCCCCAAGATTCTCATCCCCTGGTTATTCAAACACTAATCTAGGTACTTCTATCAAAGGACTTTGCAGTTGTAATTAAAGTTACCAATTAGCTGATCTTAACATGGGAAGATTATCATCGACTGTTCAAATGGGCTGATGTAATTGCGTGGTTCCTTAGGACCTTCTATATACAGACCGTGTCATTTGCAAATAGAGTTTTACTTTCTGTTTCCTTTCTGGCTGCCTTTTATTTCATTTCCTTGTCTAATTGCCCACCTAGAAACTTGGGTGCAATGTTGAATAGAATTGATATCCTTATTTCCATTAGTGGAAAACTTTTTAAACTTTTACCATCAGGTTTGATGTTAGCTGAGGGTTTTTTGTAGATGTCATTTATCAGGTAAGCATGTTAACGTCTCTGACTAATATATGAAGTGTTTTTTATCCCAAGAAAGTGTTAGACTTTGTCAAATTTGTTTTCTGCATCTATTGAGATGATCATGTCATTTTGGGCCTTTATTTATATGCTGTTTTATAGTGATTAGTTTTCATATAGTGATTGGTTTTCATATGTTGAACCAAATTTGCATTCCTGGGATAAATTCCTCTTGGTCATGGTGAATAATCCTTTTTATATCTTTATGTCTTGCTTGATGAGGCTTTCCAGTATTCTGTTTAGTATTTTTACGTGTATGTTAATCAGGGATATTGATCTATAATTTTTTTTGATATGTTTGTGATATGTTTGCCAGATTTTGATATCAAGGAAATAATGGCCTCACAGAATGAGTCGGGAAGTCTTTCCTCTTATAATTTGTGCAGGAGTTGGTGAAGTTAGTGTTAATTCTCTAAATGTTTTATAGAATTCACTAGTTCATCCTTCTGTGACTGAGAATTTCTTTGTGGGGAGCTTTTTGGTTACTGATTCATTCTTTATCTATTCAGATTTTCTATCTCTACTAGAGTCCGTTTTGGTCCTGAATCAGTTTTTGTGTCTTGCTAGGATTTTTTTCATATTATCAAGGTTATCTAATTTGTTAGACTGCATTTGTTGATAATATTTCCTTATAATTCTTTTTATTTCTATAAAGTTGGTAGTTCTGACTTTCACTATTCATTCAGTAAATTGAGTTGTCTTCTTTTTTTTATTGGTCAGTCTAGTGAAAGATTTGTTAATTTTGTTGATCTTTCCAAAAACCAACTTTTGTTTTACTTAATTTTATTCTATTGGTTGTCTATTCTCTATTTGTTTTATTTATGCGCTAATATTTACTATTTTCTTCTACTACTTGCTTTGGGTTTAGTTTGCTCTCCAGCTTTGTAAGGTGAAAGTTTAGATTGTTGATTTTAAAACCTTTTTTTAAATTTAGTAATTTATAGCTTTAAATTTATTTCTAAGAACAAATTTAACTGCATCTCATGCATTTTGATATATTGTATTTTCACAATGCTTCAAAATGCATGAGATGCAGTTAAATTAGTTATTCATCTCAAGTATTTTCTAATTTATCTTCTAATTTTCACCCTTGACGCATTAGGAGTGTGTTATTTAATTTCTACATATTTGCAAATTTCCTTCATTTCTTTCTGCTCTTGACTCAAATCACTCCATTGTAGTTGTAGAATATACTTGTATGATTAACATCCTCTTAAATGTATTGAGAGTTGTTTTGTGGCCTAAAATAAGGTCTTTCCTGGAGAACATTTTGTGTACACAATAAAAGCGTATGCATTTTGCTGCTGTTGGATAGAGGATTCCACATGTGTCTGTTAGGTCTAATTGGTTTATAGTGTTGCTCAAGTCTTCTATACCCTTACTGATCTTCTGTCTAATTGTTCTATTCATTCTGAAAAATGGGGTGTTGAAGTTTCCAACTATTAGTGTTGAATTCTCTGTTTTCACTTTGATTCTATTAGTTTTTGTTTCTTATATTTTGGGGCTCTGTTTTTAGGTGCATATATATTAATAATTGTTATTTGTTTGATGGGTTGATTCTTTTTTCATTATAAATTGTTCTTTTATGTCTCTAATAACATTTTTATTGTGCATTAAAATATGTTTTATGAATTTCCAGCTCTCTTTTAGTTGTTTGTATATTTTTAATATTTCTTTATTAGCCCTTTTTTTTGTAGTTGAATTGTTGGCTTATGTTTTTATACAATATATCAACCTCAAACTTTTGATTGACATGATAGGATTTGTACCTGCTATCTGCTATTTGTTTTCTGTCTTTCTTGTTACTCTGTTCCTCCATTACTGTTTCCTTCTCTGTTACATATATATTTTCTATATGTATTATATATTGTATGTATATATATAATATTTTGAATTAGTTTACTGGATGCTTTAGGGATTACAATCTATGCTGGATTAGTACAATTTAATTGCAATAGTATTTAAGAAATTTGTCCTACCTAGCTCTAGTCTCCCTATCTTTATGCTGTTATTGCCACAAATTGCATCTTAATATATTGTGTGCCCATCAACACTGAATTTTGAGTTTGATTTTTATCAAGTATAACACTTATAGTGATTAGTTATTGATTTTATAATTTATATTTCTTTACTGATAGTCTCTACTTTGTAAGATATCATTCTCATGTTTTCTTAGTTCTTTAGACATGGTTTCCTTTAGCTCTTTGAAATATTTTAAATAGCTGATTTAAAGTCTTTTTTTCAGTAGGTCCAATGTCTGGGCTTTCTCAGAGACACTTTTGTTTGATTGTTTTTTTCCTTTGTATGAGTCACATTTTCTTGTTTCTTTGCATTTCTCACTATTTCTTTTGAAACATGGACATCTACAATAATATAATGTGGCAAGTGTGGAAATCTTTTCCCCTCAGTTTTATAGTTTGTTGTGGTTTGTTGTATTTGTTGTTTTTACTTTAATGACTTCCCTGGAATAATTCTGTAAAGTCTTTCTTCCTGTCATGTGTGTCCATTGAATTCTCTGCTTGGTCAGCTAAGTGGTCAGTTGGAAAGAGAGTTTCTTAAATGCCTGGAACCAATAAATTTCCAAGTGTTTGTTGAGGAACTCTTTTCTGGTGTATCTTCAATATTTACCTAGGCAAGTTGATGTCTCTGTCTTATTCTTCACTTCCTGCCTTAAGAGAGCCTCAAAGTCAGCCAGAGATGAGAGCTTAGGGCCTTTTCAGGTCTTTCCAGAGCATGTGTACAGCCCTATGCATGCACATGTCTCTGTAGGTTTGCAGGAAGATGTTGGAGCATTTCAAAGCTCCTATGGGACATTTCAGTTTCCAGTTTCACTTTAAGCTTTTGGTTAGTCTGTTGTTGACCCCATATGTTATGTACTGCACCAAGCAACAGTAAAGTTAAAACACTTGCCAGTGATTGTTTTCAACACATGCGTACTGTAAAGAGTCTATTTGCACTGGGCAATTTCCAACAGCCTTATAAGTGGTGTCTTTCAGGAAACACCAGACATAACAAATAATGATAATTATTTGATAATTATTTGGTAATGAGGCTTGAAAGAGTTTTAACTCTATTCTACTCATTTCTGTGGTTGCCATGCTGCACCAGGAATGTGGGCTGCCATTTTTTAATAGTTGCTGTGGAGCTGGAGAGTGGTGGGAATAGGGCCAAGTTAAAAAGAAAAAGAAAAGAAAAAACCCCCTAAAATTTACTGTTTTTACTGAGATTCAGTTATTTATTGAATAAAAGGTCTCCAGTTTGCCGTAAGCTCTACTGTGGCTATTTTTGCCAATATTTTCATTGCTTTTATTGAGGAGAACAATTTCAGAGGTCTTTTTACATTGACATTTTTATTAATATCACTCTCATTTTTATTGCATATTTTATGATTCCCTAAAGTGATTCACCTAGCCGTTTGTCACTGAAGCAGACTTAAATGTATATGGCAGCATTTATTTACACATTGCTAGCAATTATAGGGGATTACTATTTGAGGGTATCCTTTGATACAGTTTTAACAAATATTATGTGCTTATGTCGAACTTGTTAATTTAATGAACAGGAATGAGGCAAAACTTACGATTCAGTAGAAATGGAATTTAATAAATAGAAATTACCAACTTGAAGGAGTTTGTATCTAAAACTGTTATTTAACCTCTGTTATCTGAACTGAGCCATATTTCTGTCACAAATGAACACACTTTTCCTGTTCCAAAAGTTTTGACATTTTAACCTTTGCTTCAGGCCTTGGATCTTGTCACAGTGATCCGTTCCTGCAGCCTGATTTTTTTTTTGATATTATCTTACTGTTAAAATACTCAGTTTTTCGAGTTCCTTTGAGCCCATTGGTTACTCTACAGCATACAATAGGATTTCTGTTTCTCCTGCTTGCATTCGTTCTCATTAATCACTTAGATCTTGGGAAATGGAGGAAAGGCAAGACTGCCTATCAGTAGTTGAAAGTGAGACTGAAAATTCTACCTTATCTTTTCTAAGGATCAAGGTTGGTGGAATTCACTGCCAAAGTTATTGAATTAGCCCTCAAAACTTGATTCATGTTTTTGTTGCTTTCATATTTTATATACTTCTGGGGTTTTACTCCTACATGTACCCAGCTACTAAGAAGAAAAAGCCCTTTAACATAAACATTTAAGATTATAAATGGAATCATCCTGTCTTATTTTGTAATTTTAATAATTCTTATTTTGTAGCTTTAATAATTAACGACTTCATCACAAGGTGGTTTTAAATCTGTTTCAAAGATAGGCTATGCAGTTGCTTTTATTGATGCAGGAATAAAATGGGAATTTATGAATCATATGAACAAACTGAAGTGAATATGGTAGAGATTAATAGGAGACATGTGATGAGAATGGTGTTGTATGTATGTGTGGTATGATGTTACTAGGCTCCCTCAAGGACTAAGAGGGGTGTGTGGAGAGAATATTGAATACCTTATTTTAAAATCAGCTTTGTAAGTCTCTTCTTGATGCTTAGAGCCAGCAGTAGGAGAGGATATCAGATGAGGGAATGGGCATGTGGGAAAAACTTATGCTGCCAAGGATCTGCTTCTTTCTTTTATACTCATAGACCTGATAACTAAAGTCCTAGGGAAAGCAAGATAACTTTCTATAAGATGATGTTCTCTAAGGAACATCTCCAACTGTGAATTAAAGAACTTCTATACTCATAGGGAGCAAGGTAAAATTGAGTGTGCATTTGAAAGAATGCTATTGTCACTAAATTGGAATTAAAAAAAAAATAAATTATAAACAAAAAACCAAGTATTGCTATTGGGTGCATTTTGAATACTTTTTTACCCCATGAAAAGAAATCTTATTACTAGAACAAATGCTAAAGGATCTCAAATTGTTTCTGAATTTAAAACTTTACTTTTTATGATAACCTGAAGGTTAACCTCGTTTAATTTTTGACAAAATACAGAATAATTTACAGTGTTATAAAATGTACCAGATGACATAGTTTGTATTTATAAAACACCTAGCTTAAATATTCATATAATTTATTATTTTATTGAAAATTTTGTTCTGTTATTTAATAGCTTAATGTATCAATCTGATTTTTAAGATCAAACTTTCAAAAATAAATATGGTTAAGTGATTTCCTTGACAAATGAAAATAATTTTTACTGTTTGTATCACAAGTGCTTTTTAGTAGCTGAATATTTATAAACAGTAATTGAAGGCCTGTTGAATACTATTACCATTTGTATTGTAAATAATTGCATTTAAACTGCAAACAGTAAATCCTTATGGCTTATTATGCTCGTTTGATTATTCACTTGCTTAGCATTTGCTTTCCCTACTGAATATGAAGTAAGAGCAAAATAATGTTGTCCACTTGTATCACCATGATACCAGCTCTTCATCTAAATTATGTTTATAAAATTATTCCAGGTAGTACATTTTGAGAACAATTTTCTGTTATTGCAGGGACTTCAGTTATGCTTATGACTATGTTATATGCAATCATTGATGTTCTTCTTTTCTGCTTCATTAGGGTACAATTTTGGAATAGCTGTAGGGGAGAAGAGGTTTCTTAGGTTTCATAATTTTACTATTGATTCTCTCAATGATGTGACAATTAAATTTGATTTCCAAGACAGCTTTCAAATACCACTGAATAATTTGTGTAGGTATGCCATCATAATCATCATCAACATCATTTTTTCTTTCTTTTTGACAAATAGTGGCATACCAAATAGATGAGCAGGAAACAATGGTTCCCATATTATACACTATAACCTTGTCAAGCATTGCAAAAAATCTATGAAAGCCCAGGGAATGTTCCACATTTATTTTATAGGCTTCTAAATAGTAAGTTGACCGGCATGGTCTGTACTGCAGCATACAGAAGAGCATCGGGACTCAGTATCGTTTTCCATAATCCTGGCAAAAGCTGGGGCTATTTGATCCACTTCTTTCCGGAGAAAAACACAACAAAATAGGATCTCTTTTGAATTCTTCATTGAATTACTTATCTTGGTGGGCAGTCCCAGTATGTTTTCCCTGGATATCGTCTTTGCTGGGTTATAACTTTCTAAGTTATGAGATGAATTTGGTCATGGACTACAGCCCATAACAGTGTTTTAGGGAGTACACTCACAATTAGTTATTTTACTGGGGAATATATTGAAGTAACAATATCAGCCAGACTATTTGCAAAAATAAATAGTACAGTTAAATATTTCATTCTTTAAACAAAAATATATTGACCCAATGTGGATATAGCCCTGAATTATTGCCTTGTGTATTAAATAAGTTTACCAGGGATGGCTCTGCATCTAACACACTGACCCTTGTTTTTAACAGCTCACTTCCTCTCATTGGTCTCTAACGTGGATTCTCCTTCCTCAAACTTACGAAGTAGAGTTTTTCTTTCCACAAATAACCAACATGGTTGTCAGGTATTTGAAAGCACACAGCATTTGAATTACTTTCCACATTTGGGAACTTCTTTATTATAATTATTTGGACATTCATTATTTTTCACAGATTACATTTTATTACTTCTCCAGCCAGATGAATGGCAAATTAACAGTTGGCTTTCAAACTACCTGTGGTGGTCCTACACGGCATTTATGGCAAAGCACGGCTGGGCTCCAAAATCAGTGGGAGAGGAATGTGCTCAAAATCCAGAGCCCCCAGAGATTTCAGGTATGCACGTTGTATTTTCTGTGTTTAAAGGAAAAACAATAAAGTATAGATGTTTTGCACCAGGTGAATTAAAAGCAGGATGATTAATCATCCCAGTTGTCTGAGGACTGAGGAATTTGCCAGAACTTCAAATGCAGAAACCAAACAGTCAGAAAATTGGGATGGCCAGTCACCCTAAAATACAATTTTTAAAAGTTTTAAATTTATGTATCAAAACTAAGGTTGTTATGTATTAACATATATTGATATATAAGTAAAATATGACCTTCTAATACTCTTCCTGATTTCTTGAATCCCTCCACTTTCCTTAAAAACTCTCACTATTCCAATCCTCTCTTTCTTTTCATTTCTTATTCTTAAGAATCACTTCCCTTCCAAAGTTTTCTCATGCTTTTGAGAGAAAGGGACTATCTTAGGTAATGAGGAAATAGACAGTTTGATTTAAATACTAATTCCAAATGCTGTTTAAGTGGAATCATTGTCATATTCATTTCATGGTGAAAGTCAAATTATTCAATACAGCCTTATTTTCCAAAATAAATTTGAGAATTAAAGCCAATGCAAGCCTATAAAAGGCAAACTTATTTATGTAGCCTAATAAAACTTATGGATGGTGGAAATTATAATCCAATAATGATTATGGGAGTTCTTGGAAAAGTAATGCCCACTTTAACATTTTGGACAGCCAAGCAAAATTTTCCAGTAAAACTGGGATCCTAAAGCATTTTATTCTGAACAAATTTGCTTTTTTTTTTTTAATCTTTACTGGAGTGTAATTGCTTTACAATGGTGTGTTAGTTTCTGCTGTGTAACAGAGTAAATCAGCTATACATATACATTTATCCCCATATCTCCTCCCTCTTGCGTCTCCCTCCCAACTTCCCTATCCCATCGCTGTAGGTGGTCACAAAGCACCAAGCTGATCTCCCTGTGCTATGTGGCTGCTTCCCACTAGCTATCTATTTTACATTTGGTAGTGTATATATGTCCATGCCACTCTCTCACTTCGTCCCAGCTTCCCCTTCCCCTTCCCTGTGTCCTCAAGTCCATTGTCTACGTCTGTGTCTTTATTCCTGTCGTGCCCCTAGGTTCGTCAGAACCATTTTTTTTTTTTTAGATCCCATATATATGTGTTAGAATGCGACATTTGCTTTTCTCTTTCTGACTTACTTCACTCTGTATGACAGTCTCTAGGTCCATCTACCTCACTACAAGTAACTCAATTTCGTTTCTTTTTATGGCTGAGTAATATTCAATTGTATATAATATGCCACATCTTCTTTATCCATTCATCTATTAATGGACAGTTAGGTTGCTTCCATGTCCTGGCTATTATAAATAGAGCATTGTGGTACATGACTCTATTTGAATTATGGTTTTCTCAGGGTATATGCCCCATAGTGGGATTGCTGGGTCATATGGTAGTTCTATTTTTAGTTTTTAAAGGAACCTCCGTGCTGTTCTCCATAGTGGCTATATCAATTTACATTCCAGCCAGCAGTGCAAGAGGGTTCCCTTTTCTCCACACCCTCTCCAGCATTTATTGTTTGTAGATTTTTTTTCTGATGGCCATTCTGAGCAGAGTGAGGTGATACCTCATTGTGGTTTTGATTTGCATTTCTCTAATGATTAGTGGTGTTGAGCATACTTTCATGTGTTTGTTGCCAATCTGTATATCTTCCTTGGAGAAATGTCTATTCAGGTCTTCTGCCCATTTTTGGTT
>NC_041224.1:21139274-21140090 GCF_002837175.3 Physeter macrocephalus | reverse complement strand
GCCGCTCCGCGGCATGTGGGATCCTCCCAGACCGGGGCGCGAACCCGGTTCCCCTGCATCGGCAGGCGGACGCGCAACCACTGCGCCACCAGGGAAGCCCTCCTTGTATATTTTGGAGTTTAATATTTTGTCACTTGCTTCGTTTGCAAATATTTCCTCCCATTCTGAGGGTTGTCTTTTCGTCTTGTTTATGGTTTCCTTTGCTGTGGAAAAGGTTTTGTAAGTTTCATTAGATCCCATTTGTTTATTTTTGTTTTTATGTCCATTTCTTTAGGAGGTGCATCAAAAGGGATCTTGCTGTGATTTATGTCATACAGTGTTCTGCCTATGTTTTCCTCTAAGAGTTTTACAGTGCCTGACCTTACATTTAGATCTTTAATCCATTTTGAGTTTATTTTTGTGTATGGTGTTAGGGTGTGTTCTAATTTCATTCTTTTACATGTAGCTGTCCAGTTTTCCCAGCACCACTTATTGAAGAGGCTGTCTTTTCTCCATTGTATATTCTTGCTTCCTTTATCAAAGATAAGGTGACCATATGTATGTGGGTTTACCTGTGGGCTTTCTATCCTATTCCATTGATCTATATTTCTGTTATGGTGCCAAAGCTACTGTCTTGATTGCTGTAGCTTTGTAGTATAGTCTGAAGCCATGGAGCCTGATTCCTCCAGCTCCATTTTTCTTTCTCAAGATTGCTTTAGCTCTTAGGGGTCTTTTGTGTTTCCATACAAACTGTGAAAGTTTTTGTTCTAGTTCTGTGAAAAATGCCATTGGTAGTTTGATAGGGATTGCATTGAATTTGTAGATTGCTTTGGGTAG
>NC_041224.1:21134458-21138946 GCF_002837175.3 Physeter macrocephalus | reverse complement strand
GGAAATGGTTTCAGTTTTTCACCATTGAGAATGATGTTGGCTGTGGGTTTGTCATATATGGCCTTTATTATGTTGAGGTAAGTTCCTTCTATGCCTACTTTCTGGAGAGTTTTTTTAATCAGAAATGGGTGTTGAATTTTGTCATAAGCTTTTTCTGCATCTATTGAGATGTTCATATGGTTTTTATTCTTCAATTTATTTATATGGTTTATCACATTGATTGATTTGCATGTATTGAAGAATCCTTGCATTCCTGGGATAAACCCCACTTGATCATTGTGTATCATCCTTTTAATGTGCTGTTGGATTCTGTTTGCTAATATTTTGTTGAGGATTTTTGCATCTATTTTCATCAGTGATATTGACCTGTAGTATTCTTTTTTTTGTGACATCTGTGTCTGGTTTTGATATCAAGGTGTTGGTGGCCTCATAGAATGAGTTTGGGAGTGTTCCTCTCTCTGCTATATTTTGGAAGAGTTTGAGAAGAATAGGTGTTAGCTCTCCTCTAAAATGTTTGATAGAATTCGCCTGTCGAGCCATCTCTTCCTGGGCTTTTGTTTGTTGGAAGATTTTGAACCACACTTTCGATTTCAGTGCTTGTGATTTGTCTGTTTATATTTTCTATTTCTTCCTGGTTCAGATTTGGAAGGTTGTATTTTTCTAGGAATTTGTCCATTTCTTCCACGTTCTCCATTTTATTGGCATATCATTGCTTGCAGTAATCTCTCATGATCCTTTGTATTTCTGCAGTGTCAGTCGTTTTTTCTCCTTTTTCATTTCTAATTCTGTTGATTTGAGTCTTTTCCCTTTTTTTTTCCGCACACACACACCGTATATTATTTTTACAAGAGATAAATAAACGGACACCAAGCCTTGTAAATGGATGATCACAACAAAAGCAGCAATGATTGCAATTACCAAACAGGAAACACACTCATACTATATCATAATATTGACATTCAGTCCAGTAGTCCTCCACTGTAACAGCTCCTATACTTTGCAGTGAAAATTGATTTGTATATTTTTTGCCTCTGAGTCCTGTGGGATTTTTTTTTTTATTGAAACAGAAAGTCACAAAAATTATAATCATTCTCATCAGTTCACTCAGTCCCATGTAATTAATTTTTTTCATCTTGCTGTTTTGTTAGCACTTTTATGAATTCGTCAGTTTTCCATTAGAGTTCTGAAAATGCTTATTCATTCAGTTCAGCAGTCTAGTTAGTTACCAGAAACCTGTACTTGTCAGTCTTTTCCATGAATTCCTTGAAGATGAAACCCTTTTATAGGAACATTTTTGCAAAAGCATCAGAGTATACACAGAACTGTCTGTAAATGACGAAAGACTTAAAAATGACCACGGTTAAAAGATTTGATGAAAGTTCAAAATAATGCAATTGACAAGGAAATTTAGTTATTTCTGAGATACACATTTTAAAGTAATAACTAGAATTATGACTTATAACATTATGCCATAACATATAAGATTTCTAGAAATTTCATGTAATGTCTGAAACATTTATATTAACATATTTCCATAAAAACCCAAAGAAAGTTTAGTATTAGTTGTTTTTTGTTGTTGTTTGTTTTTTTTTTATACTACAGGTTCTTATTAGTCATCCATTTTATACACATCAGTGTATACATGTCAGTCCCAATTGCCCAATTCAGCGCACCACCATCCCCACCGCACCGCAGTTTTCACCCCTTGGTGTCCATACGTTTGTTCTCTACATCTGTGTCTCAACTTCTGCCCTGCAAACCGGTTCATCTCAGTCTAGTTAGTTACCAGAAACCTGTACTTGTCAGTCTTTTCCATGAATTCCTTGAAGATGAAACCCTTTTATAGGAACATTTTTGCAAAAGCATCAGAGTATACACAGAACTGTCTGTAAATGACGAAAGACTTAAAAATGACCACGGTTAAAAGATTTGATGAAAGTTCAAAATAATGCAATTGACAAGGAAATTTAGTTATTTCTGAGATACACATTTTAAAGTAATAACTAGAATTATGACTTATAACATTATGCCATAACATATAAGATTTCTAGAAATTTCATGTAATGTCTGAAACATTTATATTAACATATTTCCATAAAAACCCAAAGAAAGTTTAGTATTAGTTGTTTTTTGTTGTTGTTTGTTTTTTTTTTATACTACAGGTTCTTATTAGTCATCCATTTTATACACATCAGTGTATACATGTCAGTCCCAATTGCCCAATTCAGCGCACCACCATCCCCACCGCACCGCAGTTTTCACCCCTTGGTGTCCATACGTTTGTTCTCTACATCTGTGTCTCAACTTCTGCCCTGCAAACCGGTTCATCTGTACCATTTTTCTAGGTTCCACATACATGTGTTAATATACGAGATTTCTTTTTCTCTTTCTGACTTACTTCACTATATGACAGTCTCTAGATCTATCCACATCTCAACAAATGACTCAATTTCTTTCCTTTTAATGGCTGAGTAAAATTCCATTATATATGTACCACAACTTCTTTATCCATTCATCTGTCGATGGGCATTTAGGTTGCTTCCATGACCTGGCTATTGCAAATAGTGCTGCAATGAATATTGGGGTGCATGTGTCTTTTTGAATTATGGTTTTCACTGGGTATATGCCCAGTAGTGGGATTGCTGGATCATATGGTAAGTCTGTTTTTAGTTTTTTAAGGAACCTCCATCCTGTTCTCCATAGTGGCTGTATCAATTTACATTCCCACCAACAGTGCAAGAGGTTTCCCTTTTCCCCACACCCTCTCCAGCTTTTGTTGTTTGTAGATTTTCTCATGATGCCCATTCTTAATGGTGTGAGGTGATACCTCATTGTAGTTTTGATTTGCATTTCTCTAAAAATTAATGATGTTGAGCAGCTTTTCATGTGCTTTTTGGCGATCTGTGTGTCTTCCTTGGAGAAATATCTGTTTAGGTCTTCTGCCCATTTTTGGATTCAGTTGTTTGTTTCTTTAATATTGAGCTGCATGAGCTGTTTATATATTTTGGAGATTAATCCTTTGTCCGTTGATTCGTTTGCAAATATTTTCTCCCATTCTGAGGGCTGTCTTTTCATCTTGTTTATGGTTTCCTTTGCTGTGCAAAAGCTTTGAAGTTTCATTAGGTTCCATTTTTTAATTTTTGTTTTTATTTCCATTACTCTATGAGGTGGATCAAAAAAGATCTTGCTATGATTTATGTCAAAGAGTGTTCTTCCTATGCGTTCCTCTAAGAGTTTCATAGTGACTGGTCTTATATTTAGGTCTCAAATCCATTTTGAGTTTTTTATGTATGGTGTTAGGGAGTGTTCTAATTTCATTCTTTTTCATGTAGCTGTCCAGTTTTCCCAGCACCACTTATTGAAGAGACTGTCTTTTCTCCATTGTATATCTTTGCCTCCTTTGTCATAGATTAGTTGACCATAGTGCGTGGGTTTGTCTCTGGGCTTTCTATTTTGTTCCATTGATCTATGTTTCTGCTTTGGGGCCAGTACCATATTGTCTTGATTACTGTAGCTTTGTAGTATAGTCTGAAGTCAGGGAGTCTGATTACTCCGGCTCCTTTTTTTTCCCTCAACACTGATTTGGCTATTCAGGGTCTTTGTGTCTCCATACAAATTTTAAGATGATTTGTTCTAGTTCTGTAAAAAATGCCATTGGTAATTTGATAGGGATTGCATTGACTCTGTAGATTGCTTTGGGTAGTATTGTCATTTTCACAATATTGGTTCTTCTAATCCAATAACATGGTATATCTCTCCATGTGTTGGTATCATCTTTGATTTCTGTCATCAGTGTCTTATAGTTTTCTGCATACAGGTCTTTTGTCTCCCTAGGTAGGTTTATTCCTAGGTATTTTATTCTTTTTGTTGCACTGGTAAATGGGAGTGTTTCCATAATTGCTCTTTCAGATTTTTCATCATTAGTGTATAGGAATGCAAGAGATTTCTGTGCATTAATTTTTTATATTTTTGCGGTACGTGGGCCTCTCACTGTTGTGGCCTCTCCTGTTGCAGAACAGAGGATCCGGAGGTGCATGCACAGTGGCCATGGCTCACGGGCCTAGCCGCTCCGTGGCATGTGGAATCTTCTTGGACCGGGACACAAACCCGTGTCCCTTGCATCAGCAGGCGGACTCTCAACCGCTGCGCCACCTGGGAAGCCTTGTGCGTTAATTTTGTATCCTGCAACTTTACCAAATTCATTGATTAGCTCTAGTAGTTTTCTGGTGGCATTTTTAGGATTCTCTATGTATAGTATCATGTCATCTGCAAACAGTGACAGTTTTACTTCTTCCTTTCTAATTTGTATTCCTTTTCATTCTTTTTCTTCTCTGATTGCCATGACTAGGACTTCCAAAACTATGTTGAATAGTAGTGGTGAGAGTGGACATCCTTGTCTCATTCCTGATCTTAGAGGAAATGCTTTCAGTTTTTCACCATTGAGAATGATGTTTGCTGTGGGTTTGTCGTATATGGCCTTTATTATGT
>NC_041224.1:21133583-21134333 GCF_002837175.3 Physeter macrocephalus | reverse complement strand
GGTTGTCCATTTTATTGGCATAGAGTTGCTTGTAGTAGTCTCTTAGGATACTTTGTATTTCTGTGGTGTCTGTTGTAACTTCTCCTTTTTCATTTCTAATTTTATTTATTTGAGTCCTCTCCCTCTTTTTCTTGATGAGTCTGGCTAATGGTTTATCAATTTTGTTTATCTTCTCAAAGAATCGGCTTTTAGTTTTATCGATCTTTGCTATTGGTTTCTTTGTTTCTAGGTATTTTTTGATTTCCTCTTTGATTTCTTCAGAGATCTCTTGGTTATTTAATAATGTATTGTTTAGCCTCCATTTGTTTGTGTTTTTTACGTTATTTTCCCTGTAATTCATTTCTAATCTCATAGCATTGTGGTCAGAAAAGATGCTTGATATGATTTCAATTTTCTTAAATTTACTGAGGCTTGATTTGTGACCCAAGATGTGATGTATACTGGAGAATGTTTCATGCGCCCTTGAGAAGAAAGTGTAACCTGTTTTTGGCTGGAATGTCCTATAAATATCAACTAAATCTAGCTGGTCTATTGTGTCTTTTAAAGCTTCTCTTTCCTTATTTATTTTCATTTTGGACGATCTGTCCATTGGTGTAAGTGAGGTTTTAAAGTCCCCCACTGTTATTGTGTTACTGTTGATTTCCTCTTTTATAGCTGTTAGCAGGTGCCTTATGTATTGAGGTGCTCCTATGTTGGGTGCATATATATTTATAATTGTTATATCTTCTTCTTGGATTGATCCCTTGATCA
>NC_041224.1:21122841-21133078 GCF_002837175.3 Physeter macrocephalus | reverse complement strand
TTGTAGATAGCATATATATGGGTCTTGTTTTTGTATCCATTCAGCAAGCCTGTCTTTTGGTTGGAGCATTTAATCCATTCATGTTTAAGGTAATTATCAATATGTATGTTCCTGTTACCATTTTCTTAATTGTTTTGGGTTTTTTTTTAGGTCCTTTTCTTCTCTTGGGTTTCCCACTTAGAGAAGTTCTTTTAGCATTTTTTGTCGAGCTGGTTTGGTGGTGCTGAATTCTCTTAGCTTTTACTTGTCTGTAAAGCTTTAGATTTCTCCATCGAATCTGAATGAGATCCTTGCTGTGTAGAGTAAGCTTGGTTGTAGGTTCTTCCTTTTCATCACTTTCAGTATATCATGCCACTCCCTTCTGGCTTGTTCCTGCAGAGGCAGGGGGTGGCTGTGGCTCACCATGGGGACAAGGACACTGACAGCAGAAATTCCCGGAAGTACTCCTTGGCATGAGCCCTCCCAGAGTTCCCCATTAGCCCCACCAAAGAGCCCAGGTAGGATCCAGTGTTGGGTTGCCTCGGGCCAAACAACCCTCCCTTTCTTTTTCTTGATGAGTCCAGCTACTGGTTTATCAATTTTGTTTAATTCTCAAAGAACCCGCTGGAGTTCCCTTGTATGTTACTTGTCATTTTTCCCTTGCTGCTTTCAATAAGTTTTCTTTGTCTTTCATTTTGCCAGTTTGATTACTATGTGTCTCGTGCTATTGTTTCCTTCATTTCTTTTTCATTTATTTCTGATCTGATCTTATGATTTCCTTCCTTCTGCTAACTTTGAGGATTTTTTGTACTTCTATCTTGTTCCTTCATCTGGTATATAGCCCTCTGCCTTTTCATCTTGTCTGTCTTTCTGTGAATGTGGTTTTTGTTCCACAGGCTGCAAGATTGTAGTTCTTCTTACTTCTGCTATCTGCCCTCTGGTGGATGAGGCTCTCTAAGAGGCTTGATGGGCGGGACTGGTGGGTAGAGCTGACTGTTGCTGTCAGGAATTTCTTGACTAACCCAACCTGCTGGTGTTGGAAGGTCTCCTGCAGAGGCAGGGGGTGGCTGTGGCTCACCATGGGGACAAGGACACTGACAGCAGAAATTCCCGGAAGTACTCTGTCTTCCAGGTCACTTATGTGTTCTTCTGCCTCAGTTATTCTGCTATTGATTCCTTCTAGTGTAGTTTTCGTTTCAGTTATTGTATTGTTCATCTCTGTTTGTCTTTACCTTAATTCTTCTAGGTCTTTGTTAAACATTTCTTGCATCTTCTTAATCTCTGCCTCCATTCTCTTTCTGAGGTCCTGGATCATCTTCACTGTCGTTTAGCCTCCATGTGTTTGTATTTTTCACAGTTTTTTTCCTGTAATTGATGTCTAGTCTCATGGCATTGTGGTCGGAGGAGGTACTTGATACGATTTCAGTTTTCTTAAATTTACCAAGGCTTGATTTGTGACCCAAGATATGATCTGTCCCAGAGAATGTTCCATGAGCACTTGAGAAGATAGTTTATTCTGTTGTTTTTGAATGGAATGTCCTATAAATATCAGTTAAGTGCATCTTGTTTAATGTATCATTTAAATCTTGTGTTTCCTTATTTATTTTCATTTTGGATGATCTGTTCATTGGTGAAAGTGGGGTGTTAATGTCCCCTACTATGATTGCGTTACTGTCGATTTCCCCTTTTACGGCTGTTAGCATTTGCCCTATGTATTGAGGTGCTCCTATGTTGGGTGCATAATTATTTACAATTGTTATATTTTCTTCTTGGATTGATCCCTTGATCATTAAGTTGTGTGCTTCTTTGTCTCTTGTAATAGTCTTTGTTTTAAAGTCTATTTTGTCTGATATGAGAATTGCTACTCCAGCTTTGTTTTGATTTCTATTTGCATGGAATAACTTTTTCCATCCCCTCACTTTCAGTCTGTATGTGTCCCTAGGTCTGAAGTGGGTCTCTTGAGGACAGCATATGTATGGGTCTTGTTTCTGTATCCATTCAGCCAATCTATGTCTGTTGGTTGGAGCATTTAATCCATTTACATTTAAGGTAATTATCGATATGTGTGTTCCTATTACCATTTTCTCAGTTGTTTTCCGTTTGTTCTTGTAGGTCTTTTTCTTCTCTTGTGTTTTCTGCCTAGAGAATCTCCTTTAGCATTTGTTGTAAAGTTGGTTTGGTGGTGCTGAATTCTCTTAGCTTTTGCTTGTCTGTAAAGGTTTTACTTTCTCTGTCAAATCTGAATGAGATCCTTGCTGGGTAGAGTAATCTTTGTTTTAGATTTTTCTCTTTCATCACTTTAAATATGGCTTGCCACTCCCTTCTGGCTTGCAGAGTTTCTGCTGAAAGTTCAGCTGTTAACCTCATGGGATTCCCTTGTATGTTATTTGTTGCTTTTAGTTTAGTGCTTTTAATATTTTTTCCTTGTATTTAATTTTTAATAATTTGATTAATATGTGTCTTGGCATGTTTCTCCTTGGATTTATCCTGTATGAGACTCTCTGTGCTTCCTGGACTTGGACTGTTTACTTACCTGTGCTAGGGAAGTTTTCAACTTTAATCTCTTCAAATATTTTCTCAGTCCCTTTGTTTTTCTTCTTCTGGGACCCCTATAATTTGAATGTAGGTGCATTTAATGTTGTCCCAGAGGTCTCTGAGGCTGCCCTCAATTCTTTTAATTATTTTTCTTTATTCTGTTCTGTGGTAGTTATTTCCACTATTTTATCTTCCAGGTCACTTATCCATTCTTCTGCCTCAGTTTTTCTGCTATTGATTTCTTCTAGAGAATTTTTAGTTTCATTTATTGTATTGTTCACCATTGTTTGTTTGCTCTTTAGTTCTTCTAGGTCCTTGTTAACGTTTCTGTGTTTTCTCCAATCTATTTCCAAGATTTAGATCAACTTTACTATCATTACTCTGAATTGTTTTTCATTTAGACTACCTGTTTCCTCTTCATTTGTTTTGTCTGGTGGGTTTTTACCTTGCTTCTTCATGTGCTGTGTATTTCTCTTTCTTCTCATTTTGCTTAACTTACTGTCTTTGGGGTCTCCTTTTCACAGGCTGCAGGTTCGTTTTTCCCGTTGTTTTTGGTGCCTGCCCCCAGTGGGTAGTGTTGGTTCAGTGGGTTTTGTAGGCTTCCTGGTGGAGGGGACTGGTGCCTGTGTTCTGATGGATGAGGCTGGATCTTGTCTTTCTGGTGGGTAGGACTGCATCCGGTGGTGTGTTTTGGTGTGTCTGTGAACTTATTATGATTTTAGGCAGCCTCTCTGCTAATGGGTGTGTTTGTGTTCCCGTCTTGCTTGTTGTTTGGCATAGGGTGTCCAGCACTGTAGCTTGCTGGTCATTGAGTGGAGCTGGGTCTTCACGTTGAGATGGAGATCTCTGAGCGAGCTTTTGCCATTTGATATTATGTGTGGCCGGGAGGTCTCTGGTGGACCAATGTCCTGTACTCGGCTCTCCCACCTTAGAGCCTCAGTCCTGACACCCAGGCGGAGCACCAAGACGCTGTCAGCCCCACAGCTCAGAAGAAAAGGGAGAAAAAGAAAGAAAGGAAGGAAGGAAGAATGAAGTTATTAAAATAAAATGTAAAAAATATATTATTAAAAATAAAAAATTTAAAAAGTAATAGAAGAGAGCAACGAAACAAAAAAACAAATCCAGCAATGACAAGAGGCGCTAAAAACTATACTAAAAAAAAAAAAAAGAAATGACAGATCCCGAGGACAAATGGTAAAAGCAAAGCTATACAGGCAAAATCACATGAAGCATCCACATACACACTCACAATAGGGGAAAAAAGGAAAAGTATAGATATAAAAAAAAAGGGAGGAGAGCAACCAAATCAATAAACAAGCATACCAGTGATAATAAGCTCAAAATACTAAACTAAGATAAACATAAAACCAGAAACAGTTAGATGCAGAAAGCAAACCCCAAGTCAATAGTTGCTCCCAAAGCCCACCAGCTCAATTTTGGGGTAATTCATTGTCTATTCAGTTATTCCACAGATGCAGGGTACATCAATTTGATTGTGGATATTTAATCCACTGCTCCTGAGGCTGCACAGAGAGATTTCCCTTTCTCTTCTTTGCACAGTTCCTGGGGTTCAGCTTTGGATTTGGACCCACCTCTTTGTGTAGGTCACCTGAGGGCGTCTGTTCCCACCCAGACATTGTGGGGTTAAAGTAGCAGCTGATTCAGGGGCTCTGGCTCACTCAGACCAGGCGGAGGGAGGGGTACGGAATGCGGGGCGAGCCTGTGGTGGCAGAGGCTGGCGTGATGTTGCAACAGTCTGAGGCATGCTGTGTGTTCTTCCGGAGAAGTTGTCCCTGGATCATGGGACCCTGGCAGTGGCGGGTTGCACAGCCTCCCAGGAGGGGAGGTGTGGATAGTGGCCTGTGCTTGCACACAGGCTTCTTGGTGGCTACAGCAGCAGACTTAGCATTTCATGCCCTTCTCTGGTGTCCACGCTGATAGCTGTGGCTCATCAGGCATGAGGCCGAGACACCCTGTGTCCCTTGCCTTTAGTGGCAAGTGCTGTGCAAAATGAGAACCCCAGCCACCAATAATACATCCAATTTGTTGTGGATGTTCAGGTGTCATTAGTTACTATAGAGAAGTTTCTAGTTTATTTCTTATATATTTTTTTACATCCCTGTGTCTCTCTTTTTTCAGTAACAACAAGAGCAACAAAACAGAGCCAAGAGTCCCTTTGAAGGGACTGAGTCACATTGATTAGATGCTGAAGGATGAGCTTGCTAAAGTCCCTCTGCATTCTTGTCTAAACTTTAAGGACTGAGATGGGACTCTTGTCTATGTATAAACTTTATCAGTATTTATACATCTTTTCCAACTTTGAAACAGAGTGGATGGTAAAAGAGTCTTAAGCTGTCTTTGTCAGGCATTGTGCCTTCTTATATTTAACTGTCTCTGTCTTTCAGTCAAGGTCTTTATCAGTATCACAATGGAGACTTGATGTTGGGCAGAGGAGAAACTTGCTGCTTGTAGGTTAAACCTTTTAAAATAACTTCATTGCTTTTCTCAGCTGTCCATTCCCAAATAGCATACTATGGGTGTTGATGATTAAATATGTGTAGTAGATAAACATAAAACTTAAAATTCCCAAATATATTATCTCCAGGGCATTTCAGCTTCAGCAGAGGCAGTGAGGTTATTCACCTGTACACTTGAAAATGCAGCAGTATCTTCAACCAAAGCAGATGCACGTGTAGCATATTAATTTGTTTCTCAAAATACTTTATTGCTGACATGAAAACAGTGCTTCTACCTTAAAGGCTTTGTAAAAAATTAGGAAACCCTATGACTCTCTTGGGATCCTTTGGCTACAACAGTCTTTAAGATTGCAGGTATGTTTTAGTTCTATCCTGTCAGCAAGTAAACAGATGTTCATTTGCTTTTGTTGAGCTGGGCCACAGAGGTGTGCTGTGCTTGGAATATTGCCTGCCACCATGTAGTAGCTCTTTCCTAAAAAGCTTTAGCAAGAGGCTTATTTGAAGTCATTTTGTAATCAGCGTCTCCAGGCAATATCTGCTGCCTCATCAATTTATAGGCCTCCGAGAATTATTCTGTTTTTTGCAATTTCTCCTCCATTCTGCCTTCTGATAGTTTTAACGCTGTTTATGCTTCCTTTAGAAATACCCAAATAGATTTTAATCCCAGCTGGACTCTGGCTTAGCATGGGTTTCTGAGAAAGCCTCTGGATCTGGCTCCTGTGTGTGGGCTTTGTCACCTTCATCTGTAAAGGACTAGGTCCATTTCTTTTTTTTTTTTTTTTTTTTTTTTTTTTTTTTTTTTTTTTCGGAGCACAGGCTCCGGACGCGCAGGCTCAGCGGCCATGGCTCACGGGCCCAGCCGCTCCACGGCATGTGGGATCCTCCCGGACCGGGGCGCGAACCCGGTTCCCCTGCATCGGCAGGCGGACGCGCAACCACTGCGCCACCAGGGAAGCCCTAGGTCCATTTCTTAATAAACCTGAATCATATGTTAATTTCTGAGAGAATAAACAAGGAATGGTGTTTACACATTTAGTCTACAAAGATGGCAGCATTTCAGAAAGTTTCTGAAGATGTTTAAGGAATAGCATCTAGCATTGATTGATCACTTACTATGTGTAAAGCACTGCATTTAGTCCTTCATGTATATTATCTTACCCTTCACGGCAGTCCTCTGAACTGTAATTTATCCCACTGTTCACATTTGTATTATAAGCTTTAGAGAATGAAATAACCTACCAAATCCCATACAAGATTAGAACCTAGAATAGTTTGATTTCAGATCTCAATCATTTAGTCACTGAACCATGATAATTTTGTATCATGTTAAAGCAGTATAAGGATTTATAAAATACAGAAAAAAAATTCCAACCTCTAGATTTGGTCAGATCTAATGTGACTCATTAAATATTCTTTTGTCTGCTGTGTTAGAGGAAACATTACTATGCATTGCATGGTGCTGATTAACTGCAATCACATTTCTCAGAATTGCAGATATAAGCAATTAATTTTGCTATTGTCTTCAAATATTCATAGAAGCAAAGAATATAGGCTAAATGTACAGCAAAAATTTAGTCTCAAATTCAAGTGAAAAATTCCCTCATACATGTTTTTTTCTGGTTCTTGAAGGGAGTTCACCTATTGGTTTTATGGGTAGGAAGGAATGAATACTATGTTACTAATTATATCACCGACTGTGGTTTTCAAGTTGAATGTCTGGATTCTTGAGAAGTCAGTGCCTGAATTTTAAAAAGATACTGAAGCATTTTTAATATGCTACTATCTACTTGTTATTTCTTTGATATTCCATTTAGAAATGCCAGAGAGTTCACACCACTCTCCTATTCAGAAACAATAGGCTTTATTAATATGAACAAAAGATGTTACTACTAATAATAAACTGTTAACTGAATGTTACTCTCAAACTTTTCAAAATCATAATATGAGAGACATTTTATCTTTACATTCAAGAATACTTACTGTGTGAACACATGATGGAGAAAAGATTACTGTCATCTTTTTGTGTTTCACGTGTTTACATGAGAAATAATATTGAATGTGTACTACTATTTAAGAAAACTTTCACACGGTAACTCTAACTACAAGGGTTTCTGTTCGTGTAGTTACTAGTGTAATCCAAGTGAGTTTATCTCCATTATTCACCTACCATCAAAGCTTCCTCTAAGATTTAAATCAAGTGTTCTGAGCCCTAAGCTTCGCTTCAAAAGCCATCTTCTCTTAAATGTTTGGTGTGAAAGGAATTTATCTCATGTTTGTTGTTTATTTTTTATTTTTTTTAAAAATCTTTATTGGAGTATAATTGCTTTACAATGGTGTGTTAGTTTCTGCTTTATAACAAAGTGAATCAGCTATACATATAAACATGTTCCCATATCTCCTCCCTCCCATCCTCCCTATCCCACCCCTCTAGGTGGTCACAAAGCACCAAGCTGATCTCCCTGTGCTATGCAGCTGCTTCGCACTAGCTATCTATTTTACATTTGGTAGTGTATATATGTCCATGCCACTCTCTCACTTCGTCCCAGCTTATCCTTCCCCCCCTGTGTCTTCAAGTCCATTGTCTATGTCTGCGTCTTTATTCCTGTCCTGCCCCTAAGTTCTTCAGAACCATTTTTTTTTTAGATTCCATATATATGTGTTAGCATACAATATTTGTTTTTCTCTTTCTAACTTCACTCTGTATGACAGACTCTAGGTCCATCCACCTCACTACAAATAAATCAATTTTGTTTCTTTTTATGGCTGAGTAATATTCCATTGTATATATGTGCCACATCTTCTTTATCCATTCATCGGTCGATGGACACTTAGGTTGCTTCCATGTCCTGGCTATTGTAAATAGAGCTGCAGTGAACATTGTGGTACATGTCTCTTTTTGAATTACGATTTTCTCAGGGTATATGCCCAGTAGTGAGATTGCTGGGTCATATGGTATTTCTATTTATAGTTTTTAAAGTACTCTCCATACTGTTCTCCATAGTGGCTGTGTCAATTTACATTCCCACCAGCAGTACAAGAGGGTTCCCTTTTCTCCACACCCTCTCCAGCATTTATTGTTTCTAGATTTTTTAATGATGCCCATTCTGACTGGTGTGAGGTGATACCTCATTGTAGTTTTGATTTACATTTCTCTAATGATTAATGATGGTGAGCATCCTTTCACGTGTTTGTTGGCAATCTGTATATCTTCTTTGGAGAAATGTCTGTTTAGGTCTTCTGCCCATTTTTGGACTAGATTGTTTGTTTTTTAGATATTGAGCTGCATGAGCTGTTTATATATTTTGGAGATTAATCCTTTGTCAGTTGCTTCGTTCGCAAATATTTTCTCCCATTCTGAGGGTTGTCTTTTCGTCTTGTTTATGGTTTCCTTTGCTGTGCAAACGCTTTGAAGTTTCATTAGGTCCCATTTGTTTATTTTTGTTTTTATTTCCTTTTCTCTAGGAGGTGGGTCAAGAGGGATCTTGCAGTGATTTATGTCATAGAGTGGTCTGTCTGTGTTCTCCTCTAAGAGTTTTATACTGTCTGGCCTTACATTTAGGTCTTTAACCCATTTTGAGTTTATTTTTGTGTATGGTGTTAGGGAGTGTTCTAATTTCATTCTCTTACATGTAGCTGTCCAGTTTTCCCAGCACCACTTATTAAAGACACTGTCTTTTCTCCATTTTATATTCTTGCCTCCTTTATCAAGAATAAGGTGATCATATGTGCATGGGTTTATCTCTGGGCTTTCTATCCTGTTCCATTGTTCTATATTTCTGTTTTTGTGCCAGTACCAT
This sequence comes from Physeter macrocephalus, assembly GCF_002837175.3. Classification (NCBI taxonomy): domain Eukaryota; kingdom Metazoa; phylum Chordata; class Mammalia; order Artiodactyla; family Physeteridae; genus Physeter; species Physeter macrocephalus. The sequence goes on along the minus strand of NC_041224.1, from coordinate 21,124,290 downwards.
ACTGTCTTGATTACTGTAGCTGTGTAGCATAGTCTGAAGTCCGGGAACCTGATTCCTCCAGCTCTGTTTTTCTTTCTCAAGATTGCTTTGGCTATTTGGGGTCTTTTGTGTTTCCATACAAATTTTAAGATTTTTTGTCTTAGTTCCATGAAAAATGCCATTGGTATTTTGACAGGGATTGCATTAAATCAAATTTCATTCTCTTACATGTAGCTGTCCAGTTTTCCCAGCACCACTTATTAAAGACACTGTCTTTTCTCCATTTTATATTCTTGCCTCCTTTATCAAGAATAAGGTGATCATATGTGCATGGGTTTATCTCTGGGCTTTCTATCCTGTTCCATTGTTCTATATTTCTGTTTTTGTGCCAGTACCATACTGTCTTCTATTTGGATTCCTTTTATTTCTTTTTATTCTCTGATTGCTGTGGCTAAAACTTCTAAAACTATGTTGAATAATAGTGGTGAGAGTGGACAACCTTGTCTTGTTCCTTATCTTAGAGGAAATGCTTTCAGTTTTTCACCATTGAGAATGAAGTTGGCAGTGGGTTTTTCATATATGGACTTTATTATGTTGCAGTAAGTTCCCTCTGTGCCTACTTTCTGTAAGGTTTTTATCGTAAATGGCTGTTGAATTTTGTGGAAAGCTTTTTTTCAAATGTTGAGATGATCTAATGGTTTTTCTCCTTCAATTTGTTAATATGGTGTATCACATTGATTGATTTCTGTATATTGAAGAATCCTTGCATTCCTGGGATAAACCCCACTTGATCATTGTGTATGATCCTTTTAATGTGTTGTTCGATCCTGTTTCATAGTATTTTGTTGAGGATTTTTGCATCTATGTTCATCAGTGAAATTGGCCTGTAGTTTTCTTTCCTTGTGACATCATTGTCTTTCTTTTTGACATCTTTTTGACATCTTTGTGACATCTTTGTTTTGGTATCAGGGTGATGGTGGCCTCATAGAATGAGATGGGGAGTGTTCCTCCCTCTGCTATATTTTGGAAGAGTTTGAGAAGAATAGGTGTTAGATCTTCTTTAAATGTTTGATAGAATTCACCTGTGAAGCCATTTGGTCCTGGGCTTTTGTTTGTTGGAAGATTTTGAATCATAGTTTCAACTTCAGTGTTTGCGATTGGTCTGTTTATATTTTCTGTTTCTTCCTGGTTCAGTCTTGGGAGGTTGTGCTTTTCTAAGAATTTGTCCATTTCTTCCAGGTTGTCCATTTTATTGGCATATCGTTGCTCGTAGTAATCTCTCATGATCCTTTGTATTTCTGCAGTGTCAGTTGTTACTTCTACTTTTTCATTTCTAATTCTGTTGATTTGAGTCTTCTCCCTTTTTCTCTTGATCAGTGTGGCTAATGGTTTATCAATTTTGTTTATCTTCTCAAAGAACCATCTTTTAGTTTTATTGATCTTTGCTATTGTTTCCTTCATTTCTTTTTC
>NC_041224.1:21080581-21122813 GCF_002837175.3 Physeter macrocephalus | reverse complement strand
ACTATTGTTTCCTTCATTTCTTTTTCATTTATTTCTGATCTGACCTTTATGATTTCTTTCCTTCTGCTAACTTTGAGGTTTTTTTGTTCTTCTTTCTCTAACTGCTTTAGGTGTAAGGTTAGGTTGTTTATTTGAGATGTTTCTTGTTTCCTGAGGTAGGATTGTATTGCTGAAAAATTCGCTCTTAGAATTGCTTTTGCTGCATCCCATAGGTTTTGGATCATCGTGTTTTCCTTGTCATTTGTTTCTAGGTACTTTTTGATTTCCTCTTTGATTTCTTCAGAGATCTCTTGGTTGTTTAGTAGTGTATTGTTTAGCCTCCATGTGTTTGTATTTTTTCAGATTTTTTTTCCTGTAATTGATATCTAGTCTCATAGTGTTGTGGTCAGAAAAGATACTTGATATGATTTCAATTTTCTTAAATTTACCAAGGCTTGACTTGTGACCCAAGATATGATCTGTCCCAGAGAATGTTCCATGAGCACTTGAGAAGATAGTGTATTCTGTTGTTTTTGGATGGAATGTTCTATAAATATCAATTAAGTGCATCTTGTTTAATGTATCATTTAAAGCTTGTGTTTCCTTATTTATTTTCATTTTGGATGATCTGTCCAGTGGTGGAAGTGGGGTGTTAAAGTCCCCTAGTATGATTGTGTTACTGTCGCTTTCCCCTTTTATGGCTGTTAGCATTTGCCTTATGTATGGAGGTGCTTCTATGTTGCGTGCATATATATTTACAATTGTTATATCTTATTCTTGGAGCGATCCCTTGATCATTATGTAGTGTCCTTCTTTGTCTCTTGTAGTAGTCTTTATTTTAAATTCTATTTTGTCTGATATGAGAATTGCTACTCCAGCTTTCTTCTGATTTCCATTTGCAGGGAATATCTTTCTCCACCCCTCACTTTCAGTCTGTATGTGTCCTAGGTCTGAAGTAGGTCTCTTGTAGACCACGTATATACAGGTTTTGTTTTTGTATCCATTCAGCCAGTCTGTGTCTTTTGGTTGGAGCATTTAATCCATTTACGTTTAAGGTAGTTATCGATATGTATGTTCCTATTACCATTTTCTTAATTATTTTGGCTTAGTTATTGTAGGTCTTTTCCTTCTGTTGTGTTTCCTGCCTAGAGAAGTTCCTTTAGCATTTGTTGTAAAGCTGGTTTGGTGGTGCTGAATTCTCTTAGCTTTTGCTAGTCTTTAAGCTTTTTATTTCTCCATCGAATCTGAATGAGATCCTTGCTGGGTAAAGTAATCTTTATTGTAGATTTTTCCCTTTCATCACTTTAAATATGTCCTGCCACTGCCTTCTGGCTTGCAGAGGATCTGCTGAAAGATCAGCTGTTAACCTTATGGGGATTCCCTTGTGTGTTATTTGTTGCTTTTCCCTTGCTGCTTTTAATATTTTTTCTTTGTATTAATTTTTTGATAGTTTGATTAATATGTGTCTTGGTGTGTTTCTCCTTGGATTTATTCTGTATGGGACTCCCTGCACTTCCTGGACTTGATTGACTATTTCCTTACCAATATTAAGGAATTTTCAACTGTAATCTCTTCAAATATTTTTTCAGTTTGTTTCTTTTTCTCTTCTTCTTCTTGGACCCCTATAATTGGAATGTTGGCGCATTTAATGTTGTCCCAGAGGTCTCTGTGTCTCATGTTTATTTTTGCATCAGTGCAGGCCATACCTGACTTTTGTGATGTTGCCAAACTCCTAACTCCATTATCTATGTTGTGATCTGCTTTTATTTTGCTACTTTGCTATTCTTTTTTTTTTTTTTTTTGGCCATGCCCCACGGCATGGGGGAATCTTAGTTTCCTGACCAGAGATCAAACCCTTGCCCCCTGTAGTGGAAACACAGAGTCCTAAACACTGGACCACCAGGAAAATTCCCTTTTCTTTTCTTTATTTCACCTAACACAGAAAAAGTGAGCTGGGGATGTTTGGAAAACCTTATTTGCCAAAGTTTTGGAGAAAACAGTGAATGTTAATCGCTTTTCTTAGAAACATAACTACCATATTACAAACACAGCTTCTGACTGTAGGGCCTCTCTTTTTAGAAAATTATCATGGTTTTCCACTTTCTTTAACTCATTCAACCTATCCCTCTTTGCAGGATCCCAACCAAAATCCCTGGAAAATCTTTTTGTTAAATACGTTTAACTGGTGTATCTCATTGTGCCTGGTGGGTCTTCTGTTTCCTAGCCACACAGATCCATTAGTAATTTCCCTACAGTTAGAGAAATTGTCCTTTACCTAAGGAAGACGTTTCCTCTTTCTGTGCCAGTGGGCTCAAAAGACAGCCAATTTTCATACTAACATTTCTTCAGTTGAATCGAATAAATACATATTGCAAACTCTGGTGAGGAGAGGATTGAAGGTAAGAAGGTAATTTAAAATCTACTTTATTAGATCAGGTGTGAAGATATACAAGTGGAAACCGGGATGGAAAGGAGGGGGTGTTAATAGGTCCTGACTGATTGGACATGTGCCTGGAGGAAAAAGTCATTCCAAAGGTCATTTTAGAGTTTTGAGCACTGAAGTTATGAGCAGTCTTCTGAAGTTTTGAGTGTCAGGGGAGAGGTCCAAATTGAGGAGAAAGAATGTTATGAATCAGAAGTGACTTCATGTCATCGGAGTGAAAATATCCAGCAGGCTATGGAGATGTGGGAGGAGTGCTCAAGAAAGAGGTTGACATTCCTGATGTAAATTTGTCATCAGCCTGGGTGACAGTTAAAGCCCTGAGGATGAATGGGTTTGCAGGAAGGGTGTAGAGGAAAAAAGAAGAGACTGGTGATTAGTTAACACTTATTTCCACTTCTCTCTTTAAGTGTGGCTGCTACAGGTATATGCTTAGTTTGGCAAGAACTAGGGAATATATATATGTGAGAACAGTTTCAAGAAGAATAAAGTTAATCTGTACAGAATAGATTTTTTTTTAATTGGTAAACACTATTCATCCCATAGCTTAAATATTCTAATAACTATGTTATAGTAATAGCTAACACTAATGCCAACTGTAAGCCAAGTGCAATTGTACATGTAATAACTCATTAATCCTTACATAAACCTTATCATTATAGGTAATAACTTATTATTTTTATCAGTACCTTTTTACAAAGAAAACTGAGGCACAGAGATATTAAGTACCTTCTCCAAGGTCTTCTTGCTATGAAATGGTGTATATGGAATCTGAATTCAAGGAGTCTGGTTCCAAATATACACTTTAATCACTGTGCTATATTGGTCTCATATGAAACTATCCCTATGTAACAAACTTTGATAGACTTTTTCCAGCATGGTCCTGACTTATAATTAGTCACATGGTTATTCTGTTTTATGTGAAGAGGAGATGACTTTCTGAGGGCTATATATTGATGGTTTTCTGGACACATTATGGATGTTTCTTATATCTTTAATAGACTAGTAGGATAGTATCTGGTTCAAGAAGAAATGTATTAGTACATCTTGTTGTACAGAAACAAAAGAGAATGCAGCACAGAAAAATGCAGACCATCTGTTAAGCTAAGAAGCAGTGTGATGTTTTGGCATAATAAAATGTTTATATTATGAACAAGGCTGAGCAATGCACACAAGTTTAATGCATCCATGAATTAAGCCTCACACATCATTGGTATTCATTAGTGAAAGTGGGATAATACTTTCCACCAACACACCAATTTTCTGTTGATTTAAGTAATTAGGATTACTTGATCTTTCCAAGTTTCTCAGATTCATTATACCAGAGTATTTCCTGGTGGAGACTGAGCTGGCTTCACATCACAATTTAACATTCAGTCATTTTAACAGTAAGTCACTGAACAACAATTTCCAATCAATGTCCCAAGCTATGTCTAGATAATGGCAGAAAATGTGCAGGAGGATACCACAAGGACATCCAAGGCAGGATTGTGGGTAAAATTCAGAGAACCAGAGGTGGAAATGGAGCACAGATGAAAAATGCCAAGAATCAAGAGTTCAAGATGGAGCATGGGTCCAAGAACTGGTAAATACTAAATAGTATGAATGCATAGGGACCAAACTTAGGAGATGATATGGGGCAGAAACCACGTGACTGTTGCTTCATTTCACAAACATGTTACCTAACCTAGACATGTGGGATAGAGATGACTGTACATTTTCTTGTTCTTCAAAATGTATGTTTAGATCTCTTTCCACTTGGAATTGGCATGGTCACCCAAGTGCTTCTAGGAAATGACACGTTTCTTATTTGTAGGCTCTGTGCTGTAAGACTGTGAGGTAGTAATGTTCCTTGCTCTTTGTTTTTTATTTCATTTTTCTTATCCAGGTTGTTTTTGAAGGCCAGATAATTTCAACTCATGAACAGGATGAAGTCATAGCTATTGATGATATATCCTTCAGCTCAGGCTGCTTGCCTGCAAATGGTAAGAACTTTTTCTTATTTTGATCCTTATTGTATAATAAATCCAGTGCAGTTTAAATATTGTGTAATGACTTTGATCTGCTCTTTATTTTTACTTAATGCTTTAGAGTGAGCTATTTTCCATTGTTCTAATACACTGTGTAACAATGACTAGATTTATGCTAGAGGTGAAGACAGGGTATTTTTCACTGCTGATGCTATATAGAGCTGAAAGGTGTAATTTAGTCTCAGATTTGGAACCTTGTAGCAGTGTTTACACTGTTTAGTTAAATCTTACCCAGCGAACTCTATGCCTTCTAGGAGATCGGGAGAAAACTGGCCTCCATAGACTTGAAATTATCTTCTTGGAGAATCAATTTGACTGTGCCACTGAAAGACACAAATGGAGAAATATATTAATTATAATCTATTGTCTATTTAGACTGAAACAACTAGATCAATAAACCACACAGATTTAAAAAGTCATCCATATCGGTCCCTTGATTTTATTAACTGTATAATATTCATTTCACCAGTCACATTGTTCTCAATAGAAATGTTCAATGTTTAAAATATAAATTGGTAATGATAAAATTAACTTAGTCTAATAAGCAATAACTATACATATTCATATATATATGATTATAGATATTTGATATTTTTCCTTTTGAAATTTTATTATGATATAGTAGAATAAAGATAGCTATTTTGTAGAGAGGATTCCCAGTTCTAATTTTGTACAAAGATATGGTAGTCGTGGTAAAAAATATTCCAGTAATGGAAGAGATGGATTGGTCTACCTTAGAGAAATCAGGGAAACTTGATTTGATAAAGGGTGTTTGTATTGCGCTTTGATGTTTAAAAAGCACTCCTGCTGTTATGATAAGAGCTTTCAGGTATGTGTCTTTTGCCACTCAAACCAAGATAAGGTTTTACAGGAGCTGATGACAGCACCTTCTAAACTCTGGAACACATAAAGGTCTCTTTCATCTTTGTACTGTCAGTTCTCAGTATATGTTAGTGAGAAATCATGATAGGATAAATTGAAACATAGGTAAATTGAAATGGAGAACTTTAAAGGAACAGACTGTAACCTCCACCCATTCCTAGAAGTAAATAATTTAAGTGTAAACATCAGTGCCTTTTCACTAGAAGAAGATAATATTTATTAGATTTATCAGAAGAGAATCAATATACCAGTGTAGAATACATTGTTAACTCGAGACAAAGCATGATCTGCCATTCATATGTCCCCTAATAATTCCTCTTCTGTTACCCTGCATGGTTCTTCCTGAGGCCAGAGCACAGCCTGCTTATGCTTGATTTTTAATGAGACACCTAGTCCTTGACCCTGATCACTTCAGCAGGGTCTTTATGTACCTCAGTTTTATAGTTTCTGCAGAAATTGAGGTCTGCCAAACAAAATGATTCCTAATAGTTCTATTTATTGCCCAGTCTGGCTGATCGCCCTCAAAGGAGAGCAAAGCAGTGAAATCAGCTATTGGCTGGACTTTCTGAACCATCAGGAAGTTAGGAACTGGCTGTTGCCATTGAAACTTTGTTTACATTACAGATTTACACAGGAGAATGCTTGGGTTGTGCTTGGGACTTGAGATCGCTTGTAATAGGACTCTGCTATGATTTCAGACATGAACTTACTCTTCATCTTTGGCTCTGGGAACCAAAGCCATTTCCCTAATTACCCATGATCCATACACTGGGACAGAGGCCAGTGTAGATGGGCCATAATAATTATTCAGAAGACGAATGCCAGATTTTTAGTAAGCACTTAAAAGAACTCCTTAAATCACTATAGAAATAAAAAGAAAGCAATAGTAGTGGGAGTGAGAGCATCAGAAAGTTGGACATTCAAGGAAAAGTTGTGGTCACTTAGAAAAATATTGGAGTCTACAATTTCTAAGAATAGTTCTAGATAGTGTTATCACCGTATTATTATTATTATTATTTTGCGGTACGCGGGCCTTTCACTGCTGTGGCCTCTCCCGTTGCGGAGCACAGGCTCCAGGCGCGCAGGCTCAGTGGCCATGGCTCACGGGCCCAGCCGTTCCGCGGCATGTGGGATCTTCCCGGGCCGGGGCACGAACCCGTGTCCCCTGCCTCGGCAGGCGAACTCTCAACCACTGCGCCACCAGAGAAGCCCATCACCGTATTATTTTGAGGTGGTGTGGAAATAAAGTTTACTGAAGATGAGACACGAGCTTTAAAGCTAAATTATTGGGCAGGCCTTTTACATGGATATTAAAGTTATACAAGGTTACAAGGTAAGCGCCTAGAGAAGAAGACTTTGAAATCCAAGACTGAAGTCTTTAGTGAATATGGAAATCAGATCTCCTGCATGGATGACACAGAGCTATAAGTTGGATGTCATAGGCCAAGATGTTTTTACAACATGGAAGAATGAATCATTGTATAGAAGCAACATTGGGGATTTAGAACGATGGCAATTTTAATTTTAGGCCTTTTGTTTTATGGGGCATTGGAAAAGAGGTCTCCCCTTGGGAAAGCTACAAAGGAAGTGGTCTCTTTTTGGGGAAAGCCAGTACTCAGGTAAGGTCACAGAGTGTTCTTTGACTCTTTGAAGGTGAGAGTGCAGGGGTTTTGTTTCTTGTTTTTCAAATAGAAGGATGATTGAGGGCATATTTAAACTTCTGGGAGGAAAACACAGCAGCATGAGGGTTAATAATGGAGAAAAAGGATAAAGCATTATGGCATAGGACTGGCACATGGATGGAGTTCCATTTTGTAAATGGTGAGAATGTGAGAGGTGGTAAAATTAAGTAGCATTAAATTTTCAAATGCGACTCTCCAGTCAAGTTCAGGCACTATCATGATAGGCTACACCTAGTTAACCATCAGAATCACATAGAAGAGTGATAGATTCTGGGATTCACTCCAGACCTGCTAGATGGGAATCACTGAGGATGGAGCCTACATTTAAAGTAATGTTCTCAGGAAATTTTTGTGAAGTCAGGCAATCCTAGGTTTCAGAACAGAACTAACCTTTTGGGATCCACAAGACCTAGTCTCGTGTTGATTATTGCACTTGGCAGTGACTGCCCTGGAGCAGGGTTCTGGATGACTAGAGTCTGTGGTTTCAGTCTCATGTGGTCCTGGTGGTGACAGTCAAGGTAGGGGAAGCAGGCAAAGACAACCCAACGTCTTCTGGACATTTCCATCAGAAAATCGTACTCCAATGGACAATAGGGTTAGGTATACATTTGGAAGCAAGAAAGCAGAAAAAGTTTGCTTAGACTTAATAGAGGATATAGACAGTCATGGCATAGGTTCTTCAACTCTGATAACTGCTAAATTCAAGGACTAAGGGATTTCCTTTGTATTTCCCTCATGCTTGTCATCTTATGCTCATAGAATAACCTCTCCCATTCAGGGCAGGAAGAAGGAAAGAATGGGGAGGGACGTAGTTTTGGGCATGTCATTCATCGGCTAGGTGATTTTCAGGCAGACAACCTTAGTTGCTAGGGAGGCTAAGAAAACTGAAGATTTAGATTTGGCCTCTGTAATAAAGGCAGGCAAGGGGAACAGGTTTATAAGTCGAGGGCGCAAATATATTTGCTACAGAAACTCAACATCGGTATGTTTAGAATTAAATTCCAATTTTCTTTCAAACTCTATTCCTTCTCCTGCATTCCCTGTTTTAGTCGTTGGCACCTATTTGGTCTCACTCAGGAGCCCCAAGGAGTCATACCTTAAATCCTTCTTTCCTTTTCTCATCTCCACATTAATTTGGTTAAAAACGTTATTGAGGGCACGTCCTTATATTTCTCAAATTGTCTCCACTTATTTATTCATTATTATGTATCCAACTCTGATTTTGTTTGCCCCGTTTTTTTTTCTCTTGGATTGTTAAAAACTCCAGTTTCAATCTATTTCACCCCACTATTCACTACTCCCTGCTATCCACCAGATTGTACTTTCTAACATCCAAATGTGACCAATCTCTATTTTGTTTAAATCCACCAGTAACTCTCATTGCCTTTAGAATGGAATTGAAATTTTTTGTCATGACCTAAGCTCACCAGGATCCTGCTCTTAGACACCAGCCCAACTTCTTCCTTCTTAATTTCCCCAAGAATTCCCATATTCTGGCCAAAAAGATCTACCTGTGAATCCAGCAACACAGTGTTGTCTCATTCTTGGGTATCTTTTCAAACCTTGCTGCCTCTTCTTATTTCATGAAAACAATTTTGGGCCTGTTCTGCTACTAGATATCCTTCCAGACTGAGTCAGTGTCTCTCTTCTGAGAAGCCTTCTCTTACAGAAAATCCCCCCACACTCCCACTCCCTGTACAAACACACACACACACATACACACACACAGTGTATTAATTATCTCTACAACTAAATGCTGAGTTTCTTGAGGGCAAAGTTAGTAGTGTCTTACTCTTTTGTGGATCCCGAGTGCAGAGCAAGTACTTAATAAATAATTGATTGAATAAAGAATATGTGCAATTATTTAAACATCAAGTATTTGGGATTTTTTATGAATTCTTCTTCTTTCCTCTAAGCTACAGCACCATTCTATGAAAAGCAGGTTTAAATAAAATATCATGGGAATATGTTTAAAGCAGTACTTACACTTATGCTAAGAAATATTATATTATTTTTAGGTTTTTGTTTTAGTATCAAAAATAAAGATATGTCTTCAAACTGTATAATATGATTCTTTTATCTGGGATGAATTAATCTGGGCCAAGCATTTGCCATATTTTAGTAGAAACATAGTGTTTTTGTCATTTTATAGCTGAAATATAGTACTTGGAAATGAGTACTGCTTGGAAGTGAATGCTGTAATATGTCTTTTGGTGGTTATTTTGGTTATAAAAATGGTTCTAAGATAAATAGGTTTTCTGACAAGACTTCTTTATTTTCTTATTTCTTCAAACCAGTGTGCTTTCAAAAATTTGTTCTAATTTTTTTTTTTTTTTGAGACTAGGGAGCAATTCTGTTACTGTGTTTTTATTTTCTATGTTCTGATGCTTTGATGTCTGGGGTCTTGCTGACCCTGGAGGGACTGTCTCTTCCAGGGTGAGCCAATTCCTAGAGACAGTAAAACAGCTCACCTTACAGTGTATTTTTCAAATGCCAACCAACCAATCCAGAGCACCCACCCCAGCCACTTTAGGCTTTCACACTCTGGGTCACTATGTACCTGCCCTAATCACCCCAGGGTCAGTGCACGTTTTCTAAGACCACCATAAAAGAATACCACAGACTGGGTGGCTTAAGCAACAGAAATTTATTTTCTCATGATTCTGGAGGCTGGAAGTCCAAGATCAAGGTGTCACCAAGTTTGCTTTCTTTTGAGTCTTCTTTCCTTGCCTGTGGATGACTCTCTTCTCTCTGGATCTTCACAGTCTTCTCTCTGTGTGTGTCGATGTCCTAAATGCCTCTTCTTTTAAGGACACCAATCATATTGGATTAGAACCCGCCAATATGACCTCATTTTACCCTAATTACCTCTGTATACCTCCAAATATGGTCACATTCTGAGGTGCTGAGGGTTTGGACTTCAACATATGAATTGGATGTGGCGGGTACAGTTCAGCCCATAAGAGCAAGGTACTAAACAACTAGAGACAGCCCTGACTGAATAAATGAAATATTGATGGATTTGCAGATCATGGCTCTATGTTTGTTGAATCTCATGGAAATAAATACCCAAAAGTATAATTTTACTGTATTTTTTAAAAAGAAATAGTAGCTTTTTACAATTGGAAAAATTCTGATGATGAGGAATCCACCATATAGATTATTAAGTGTAGTATTATCTTTAGGGAAGAAACGTAACTGATTCTCTCTACTTACTCTTTACGATAGAAATACAGCTCTCTTTATAAAAGCGCTAGATATAGGTATTTTCGTGGTTTCTGAATATTTTCAAGATGGAAAATAAAACTAAATTCTTTTTGTAATATTAAAGAAATCTTTTAGATTATTCCCACACTTTCGAACAGTATCTTTCTAATTACTGCTCTTCCCAAGATATGAGTATTCACTGTATATTTTTTGAAAGGAAGACCTGTGTAGACTTTATCAGAGTGTAAAAAGACCCAGGTTTGTGACTGTGACTAAATAAGAATATGCTTAATCACCGATTCTTAAATAACATTGCTTCTTGAACAAATTACTGTATATTTTTATAAAGATTGCATGTTAGGGCTCGTAATCAAATATCATGAATATTCTGTGAATATTTTTCGGTTGGTTTGCCAGGACTTTGCCTTAGTCTCATTTATAAACATTCCAAATACACAAATTATTCCTTAATGAGAACCTGAATAATGCTTATATATTATCCAGTTAAATAAGCATTATTTAACTAGTTACCTTTTTTATCTTATTAACTTCAAGCTACCTTTTAAGATCTAATGACTATTCATTGAAATTCATTACTGTTTTAAGAAAACTGATAAAGAAATTGTCAAAAGCCCCTGGAGTCAAAAGTGGATGTCAATTATAACTTTTGCTGCAATAGCCTTGAGGCTTGGACTTCATTCTCTTCCATCTGAGTTATGTGGCAAATTTCACATAACCTGTTTGTACAAGATAAGATTTGAAGGATGGCAGGCTCTACACATGTGGCTTCATTGGTATAGAGACTTTGAAATTGTTGGCAAAGCTTCATCCTGCTGATTGTACATCATTGATGGAGAATTTTAAAATTCCAAACAATTTTCTACTGCTGGATTGTGGTGCAATATAAAAATGAAAGAGAGACGGTGTGGGGAGGGAGAGAAAATGAATATAAATATAGATGACATCTTTAAATAGCTTTGAGTTCTGAAATAGAATGCACTAAAATAAAAAGCTGTCCAGGAGATTAGTTGATTGACAACTTATTAACCCCCACCATATCATTGTTTTTGTGCTTGCAAATTCCAATTTGGAGGACTAAAGGTAGTAGAAGTGGTTGATATTGGTGAAAGATATTTAATAGCAACTGATACATACTGAATTTTAAATTCCATGCAATTTATAATTGACTATTTTGCTATTTTTGTTTACAGTACATTTGTGGTTATTGTATAAATAGTGAAAAATTAAAGATAATACACAACATTTAATTGAACTATGGCAAACATTTAATTATGCAGCTCCAGGGGCTGAAGATTTGTAGCTATTATACGAATCTACAAAAATTACAGTTTTAATTGTTTCATGGTAATTGTTATTGTGCAATCTTAGTTTCATTTATTGCCCACACTCCCTTAATTGCATATGCAGTTTTATTTTCAGTGGATCTTATGTTCAAGAAGCTTTGCATAGTCATCATTTGCTAGCTTCCATTATGAGAAACCAGATTATGGATGTTAATCATAAATCATTTTCACAACCAATTGCTTCAATTTTATTTCCAATACAAATGTGAACAATTTATATAGAGTCTGTGCTGTTGTAAAAGATTTCATTGAATTGGTCTTACGTCATTTATTCATTCATTCATTAAACAAGTATATATTGAACATCTATGTTATGTCAGGAATTTTTCTAGACATGAGGGAGAGGCAGTGAAAAAACAAATGGTAATCCCTGAGTTTATGGAATTTATATTTTAGTCAGAAAGAGAAGGAAGCTAGCAAGTAAATAGAAAAATGTACTGTATGTCAAGTGGTGTTATGTGCTATGGGTACAATAAAACAGAAAACTGGGATAAGGGTGCCACAGGCAAGGGGGAGATAAGTTTTAAATAGAGTGGTCAGGCATGGTCACATGAAGAACATATTTTCTGAGCAAAAAAAAAAAAAAAGTTGAGAGGTCAAGGCATGTGTATATTGGAAGGAAGCCACTTGTCAAGGCGAAGGTCCTGAAGCAAGAATAAGCCTGGTTTGTAAGAGGAAGATCATGGAAAGGACTTTTGCATGCATTTCTTGTAGGATAGAAGCCCGTGTGATGATTTTGAGCAGAGGAGACATGATTTGACTTGCTGCTTGATTTAGCTTTAGTATGTTTTTCTTGTCCTTCTTTCTGTAAATGGATAGTTAAATTACAGGATTTGAGGTCAATCATTTTTCATTCCTAATGAAAACTTTTATAATTACTAATTTCTTTCTAAGTACTGTTTTAGCTATATGACACAAATTTTAGTAAGTTATATTTTCATTCAGATCAAAATACTTGGTTATTTCAAAGTCTGTTTTATTTAAATGTGTGATATTTAATTAACGAATAAATGTGGATTTCCCAGATTTGTAGTTTAATTTTGTTTTAGTCTGAGGATATTGAAAGATAATAATGGGGCAAGGGCAGTGACAAGGAGGCAAAATAAGAAGTTTTAACTATAATCCAGAAAGAATGATGTTCCCTTAACTGAGAATTGGTAGTAGTAGTGAGTACCTCGATGTAGTGAGATTCCGGATGTGTTTTATAGATCAAGCAAAGATTTGCTGATGGATGGCATGTCCGATGAAAGTAAGAGATGTATCATACATGACTCTACTCTTTTTACCTGAACTAGAAGGATGGAGTTGTCATGGACTGAGATGAGAAAAATGTGGGAGGAGAAAGTTTGGGCCGAGAAAATCAGAAAATATGCCTAGTTTCAGGCAATTTCTTTTGAAATGCATGTTGGTTATCCAAGTGAAGTGGCCAAGTCAGCAACAGGATATGTCGGAGTCCAGTGAAAGGTCTGGACCTAAGTTATAGTTCTATGAGTTTTTGGCATTGGAAATGTTTTAAAGGCATGAGACTAGGTGATATTAGCAAGATAGTGAGAAGAGACGAGAGCCAAGGTTAATGTCACCTTGTGTAACATCGACGAGATGAGGGAAAACCAGCCAAGGAGATGAGAGTAAACGCTAGTCATTTAAGACGAAAACCAGGAGAAAATTATGTACCAGGATCCAGTGAAGAAAACATTTCAAGAAAAAGGGAGTGATCAACTATATCAATATTACTGATATGTCAGGTATGTTGGGAAGGAAAAATTAAATATTATTGTAGGCTAATAATGGAGAGGTCAACTTTGATATATGCAGTTTCAGCGCAGTGGTAAGGGTTAAAAAAAAAAAAGGAATAGACTTCTGATACATGTTACACCAACATGAATAAACCTTGACAACATCTGAGAAGTAAAAAGTCAAACACAAGAAGCTATATAATGCGTGATTCCATTTTATAAAATGTGCGGAATAGGCAAAGTCATCAGAAGGCAGATCAGTGGTTGCCAGAGGCTGAGGAGGGGGAGAGAATGGGAGTGATTGCTAACAGGTACAGGGTTTTATTTTGGAGAGATGGAAATGTTTTGGAATTAGATAATGGTGATAATTGCATGACACTGAGAATGTATAAAAGCCATCAAATTGTGTACGTTTAAATGGTTAAAGTGGTGAATTTTAGGTTATGTGAATTTTAACTTCATTTGTAAAAAATTGAAAAAAAACCTCATTGGAACAGATGCAAGAGAGAATGGGGGGAGAAGAAGTGGTGTTGGAATCAGTGAGAATAGGCAGAACTTGGAGAAGTTAGTTGGAGGGAGTTGGAGGTTTAAGAGATTTTCTTAAGATGGGTGAAATTGTGGCCTCTTGTATACTGAAGGGAAAGAAAGCATGTGGGATGTAAAAGAGGGGAGGAAATTGCTGGAATGATTGCAAAATAGGGGAGAGGAGATGCATTTTCTGGGTAAATGAAAGGAGTGGACCTAGAGAGGAGCAGGACTGGTTGACCACAGTTAAGGGGAGGAAAGGCATGTGGGTGGCGGTGCAGGTGGTGGGGCTTGTGAGGTTTTCTTCTGGTTTCTCTCATTTTCCCAATGAAACCTAAGCAAGATGATTAGCTGAGGGGGAGGAGGAGTTGGAGATTTAAGGAGTGGGTAGAGGGTTTTGAACAGTTGTCTAGAAATGGAAGAAAAGGAAAGAATTAGGAAGATGTAGCGGGATGGCCCCAGGGCAATGAAGTGAGTAGTCAGGATATGAAGTCATTTCAGTCAGCTTGGTGTTGACCCATCACTCCCGTTCATCTGCACGGATGCAGGTGGAGCATGTCGTGTGGGTCTCAGCCCATTCACAATGATGCTATCTGCCAGGAATCTCAGGCGCTCACCTGGGCCCAGATTACATGTGGTGAGTCCCCCCAGACATTTCCCAGACCAGAGCCAGTGTTGTGATGTCGTGGCTAGTCCAGCCCTTGCGGTTCTTATGATTACAAGACACACCTCTGCAACAACCATCAGGGAACTTTGGAAAAACAAGGTTTGCTTCTTACAGGTCCTGGAGGGTACCCAGCACATCTAAGGGCCATACAGCGAGGTTATGGGGAGAGAGAGTAAACCTAGGGTTCTGCCTTTGTTGGGGTCGAGGGTGGGGTGCCTAGGGTTTCCCGGTTTTACTTCTTATTGTTGAATTTAAAACATACAAGTGGGAATTAAAGTGCAGTAAGGGAAAAGCTGGGTCGCTCGAGTGCTCAGTTATCTAGGTCACCAAGGGCTTTTGAAAAGGGGAACTTCATGGGTGGGACGGACTGACTCTTTATCCAGTGTGTAGGGGGCAATGTGTTTATTAGAGATGGATGTCTTTGAAATGGATGCCTCAGCAATCAAAAGGTTGATGTCAGGCACTTACATTACAATCAAGAAAGCTAATTGTCAGGCACTTACACTACACGAAGGGTTGTACTTATCAGAGTTTTGGTCCTGAGTTTGTGGAAGCATGAGAAGAGCCAGCAGGTGACTATTTTCTAACATCAGTAAGAAAAGAAATGAGGACATGAGAGAGGATGAAAGGAATTGCAAAACTGGAGGACCATTAGCTTTGTAGGTCCTGATGCCGTCAAAAATTTTTTACAGTAGAGATACTAGAGGGAGTGAGTGGAAAGGGGTGATGGTTGGGGAGTGAGCCCCTCATAATTAAGGTAAAGGAAGTGTTATCACGATTAGTTATGATCATATTCAGCTGAGTGGTGGCAGAGGTGGTTTTACATCAGCAGTTCTCCTTCATGAGCATCAGTAAGAGAAATCGAGAAATTGAGGGGCAAGATGAATGTGAACATTGAAATGACAAAGAGTGACATTGAGCCAACGGGTAAAGTAATCAGGGATTGAGGGGTAGGGCACCAGTGTCTGTAGATGACTGTAACAAGATGTCCAAAGATTCAAAGCTCAAGATATTTAGGAAGGTGAGAAACCTCCATACTGTTCTCCATAGTGGCTGTACCCATTTACATTCCCACCAACAGTGCAAGAGGGTTCCCTTTTCTCCACATCCTCTCCAGCATTTGGTATTCGTGTTCTTTCTGATGATAGCCATTCTGACTGTATAAAATGATATCTCATTGCGGTTTTGATTTGCATTTCCCTGATAATTAGTGATGTTGAGCATTTTTTCATGTGCCTGTTGGCCATCTGCATTTCCTCTTTAAAAAAATGTCTATTCGGTTCTTCTGCCCATTTTTTAATCAGGTTGTTTGTTTTTTTGATGTTAAGTTATATGAGCTTTTTATATATTTTGGATATTAACCCTTTATCAGTCATCATTTGCAAATATTTTTTCCCATTCAGTAGGTTTTCTTTTTATTTTGTCCATCGTTTCCTTTGCTGTGCAAAAACTTTTAAGTTTAATTAGATCCCATTTGTTTATTTTTGCTTTTACTTCCTTTAAGAGATGGATCCAAAAAAATATTGCTGCGATTTATGTCAGAGTGTTCCACCTATGTTTTCCTCTAAGAGTTTTACAGAGATCTGATTAAAATCCAGAAGCACTGGCATGGTTGTTTTTTTTCTCTCTCTCTTCTCTCTCTGAATCGATCTCTCTTTTTCTGTCTGTGTAATGAGTCTCCCTAAGTCATGATGCCGCCATAGAGAGGAGTTGGGTTCAGCATGCTCTGTAGAACAAATGTTAACATTTTAAGAAATACATGATCCTTTCTAGTGACACCTGCATCTCACTTCTTGCCAATCTTACAGATGAAATTTTACCATGTCAAGAAACATCGAATACCAAGAAGGAACAATGCCATCCAGATATAAGCCTCTGCAGATTTGATTCTACAGATGAAGGATTGAGGTGTAAGTGTTAAAATGAGATGTCTGCCTGCCTTGTCCGTGTGTAGGCCATCCATGAGACTCAGAAGCCTAACAGGAATATCAGACCACTAGTAGGGATACTCACTTGACAAACTCTGTTGACATCTATGTCTTAGTTTTAGCAGGAGTATCATTGAGGTTTTAGCTGAAGTGTTATTGCAAGTCTGTTGTTTATTCAAAAAGTGAAAGACAGTAAATATGTCAATTTAAGATAATGTTGTTTTGTAAAACAATTACATTAAATATCTTGGAATTATATACAAATTTTCTTCTTAAAAATTTCAACGTGATTGTGAATAGTAAATTATTTAAGTTAACGGAATTCCATAAAGTAGGTAAGGTCAGATATGCCATTTAAAAAACCACAGTGGAAGCAGTGGTACAAGAAAAAGGAGAAATCTCTTCATTTTTTTTTTTGGCGGCAGTGGTTCTCATTTGGAGGATGCCCATCCGGATCAAATGAAGAACTTTTAAAAAGTAGAGGACACTCTAAGACTTACTGAATCAAAATTTCCAGATATGAATTTGTGTGTGTGTGTGTGTGTGTGTGTGTGTGTGTGTGTTTAAGCCTTGATTGCAACTATAACCATTGTTAAGCAGCCACTCCAGTAGACTGTGATAGTCCACCGACATCTTTTTCTCCTCTCTTTAGTGTGTCAGGCCTGTGGATTTGATTTTGACATGTGTGACTGGGTATCAGAAACATCTGCTGGGCAAACTTCCTGGATGCGCACAAAAGCAAGAGAAATTTCTGTGTTAGAATCTCCACCTCAGCAGGATCAAAGCAGTGATGATGAAGGTAACAAATAAAAAATCATATTGATTATGCCTCCTTTTTAACTCTTTTTAGTGGTTGCTCTAGAGTTTGTGAAATACATTTACAACTAATCCAAGTCTACTTTCAAATAACTCTATACATCCTCATAGGTAGTGCAAGCCCATTATAATAAATATTCCTAAGTCTTCCCTCCTTTCCCTCGTATTATTGCTGTCATTCATTTCATTTCATTATCAAATACATTAGGACTATTACTGTTTTGAACAAACTTATTTTTTTGATTAACTAAGCAAGTTGAAAATAAAATGTTTCATTTTACTTTCATTTATTCCTTCTCTGATACTATTCCTTTCTTTATGTAGATCTGAGTTTCTGACCTATATCATTTTCCTTCTCACTGAAGAATGCCTTTTAGCATTACTTGCAAGTCTACTGGACACAAATTCCCTCAATTTTTATTTGTCTGAGAAAGTCTTTATTTGTATTTCATTTTTGAAGGATAGTTTTTGCTGGACATAGAATTCTAGGTTGAGTTTTTTTCTTCTTTTAATACTTTAAATATTTTTACTCCACTCTCTTCTTGCTAATCTGGTTTGGAAGAGAAGTCTGATCCAATTCTTATCTGTGATCCTCTATAGGTAAGATTTTTTTCTTCCTGGAATATTTCAAGATTTTCGCTTGTCTTTGATTGCAGTTTTGAATATAGTAATGTGCTTAGGTGTAGTTTCTTGGATATTTATCCTGCTTGGTGTTTCCTGAGCTTCCAGGATCTCTGGTTTGGTGTCTGACATTAATTTGGATGAAAATTCTCAGTCACTGTTACTTCAAATATTGATTCTCTTCCTTTCTCTCTTTCTTCTTCTCATATTTCCATTATGCATATGTTGCACCTTTTGTAGTTTTCTCAGAGTTCTTAGATAGAATCATTCCTTTCTTCACTTTTTTTTTTTCTGTTTGCTTTTCAGTTTTGGAAGTTTCTATTGACATCCTTAAGCTCAGAGATTCATTCCTCAGCTGAGTCAAGTCTGCTAATGAGCCCTTTGAAGGCATTTTTCATTTCTGTTATACTGTTTTTTACCCCTAGCATTTTTTAATTCTTCCCTAGAATTTCCAACTCTCTGCCTACATTATCTTTTTTGTATGTTTTCTACTTTTTCCACTGGAACTCTTAACTTATTTATCCCAGTCTGATAATTCCAGCATCCCTGCCAGATCTGGGTATGGTTCTGATGTCTATTCTTTCTCTTCAAACTATATATTTTTTACCTTTTAGTATGCCTTGTAATTTTTTTTGTGTGAAAGCCAGGCATAATGTACTGCATAAAAGGAATTAAGGTAGATAGGTATTTAATGTGAGCTTTAATGTTTATCCAGCTAGAGTTTAGGCTCTGTTTACTGTTGGCTGTAGCTGTTAATGTCTGAGACTAAAATTTCATGTAGTGTTCTTGTTTTGGTCCCACTGTTGTCTTCGGGTTTCTCTAAAGATATCTTCTGAAATAAGGTCTGAGACCCACAGTTCTTTTGGTAATATTCCCTTGTTATCATACAGGACCACTTTTGATGTGGTGATAAGTTGTGAGGGGAAGGGAAGCATCCTATAGTCCTATGAATGGATCTCAGTCTTTGATCCAGTGGGGTCTGGATCTGGGTATTTTGCTCCTGTCATGTGGAAGGTTAGAACCTGCTGGATTTGATATCTAACTTCTCCCAGTTAGGATCTCCAGTCGGTTAGCTGGTTGTAAAGCTTCTCTTGAGTGAAAGCCTTATTAAGAATAACAGGAGAGTCCAGGTATATTTCAAAATGACTACTTTTCCTCTCCCCCAGCTGTAGGCACAAGAGGATTTTTCTCTGATTCTTACTGTGAGAACCTGGTAGGGCTCCTGAAGGTAAAACTCACAAAAGAGTGGGGTCCTCCCTAAGATGGGACAGCCTGGAGTTTTTAACTCGCAAATGTGTTCCCACTGAGCCTCCAGCAGTTCATCAATCACAATCTAGTTTTTTCCACCCCTGTACTTTCCCATACAATTTTGGGATTTCTGCTCTTGAAAGTTGTGATTCTCTGTATCTGCTTACCTCACCAATTCTTGCACAGTGGTTTGTGCCATGACCTCAATTTTCCTAGGGGTCTAAGAAGAGTTGTTGATTTTCAGTTTGTTCATATATTTTCTTGCTAAGTGGACAGGAATAACAACTTCCAAGCTTCTTACATGGTGGTCCAGAAACTGGAAATTTTGCAGGCTTTTTTTCAATTAGATTTGTTCTCTTTCTAAACCCCCTTTACTCTTCACTGCTCTTTTACTTTGTTCCTACCTCCTTGTTCAGCAATTTTATTATGGTATTACTCAGCAACCCAGAACCTTATCTGAGTAACAATCCTGGTTTAGGGTTTCATACTTGATGGTAATGCTTGGAGTTTTGCACATACTGTCACTTAGCCATAGCCCACAGCAGTGAGGGTAAGTATCTTTCCCACCTCAGTTTACAAGAAGGATTTCCAGCCCTAATCTTTGACATCATTGAGAGAATTTGACTCTGTTCATCCAGGATTTTGCAAAATTTAAATTAGTCAAAATTCTAGCTACTACAGCCTGCTTCTGGTCCCAACATCCAAGAGTTCTGTGGTTTCAGCCCTGCTCATCACTTGGCATATCTATTTTTTCCTTATCTTTTGAGATGTTTTATCTTGTTTAATCTGTCTCTGCTTTTGTAAAAATGTGTTTTCATTTTATTTATCATTTCCTTATGTATAGGTCAGAGGAAAAGTATTAACTTATTATATACTACTTTGATTAAAGGCTAACATGTCTAGTAAATAAATTTCACTGAATTTTTTTTTTTTTTTTTTTTTTTTTTGGGGTATGCGGGCCTCCCTCTGCTGCGGCCTCTCCCGTTGCGGAGCACAGGCTCCGGACGCGCAGGCCCAGCGGCCATGGCTCACAGGCCCAGCCGCTCCGCGGCATGTGGGATCCTCCCAGACCGGGGCGCGAACCCGGTTCCCCTGCATCAGCAGGCGGACGCGCAACCACTGCGCCACCAGGGAAGCCCGATTTCACTGAATTTAAGTTCAAAGTTTTTAGATGTTGCAGGAATATTTGCTCTCTTACAAAGAAATAAAACATTTGAAAGATTTTATCTTTGCAAATTGAAGTTATAAAACATAGAAATATCTTTGTATCTCTGCATTGTATATATTATTGAGTTCAAAAGCAATCCAAATTGGTTTTAAGAATCAGATGGAAAAAATTGATTGACAATATTTTTATGTACTATACAATCCATATGTGTAGTTTAGTAGGACTGTAAGTATATGATGCTTCCATGTAGTTTGGTAAGAAAGAGGGCAGTTTAAATTATATTCCCTTAAACGATAAAAGTTTTTCTGTGAAGAATAGAAAAAATAATCAAAAGGGAAAATAATTCTGGGAAGAAAGATGAGGAATTTTTGATTAAAGAAAGATTGCATTGTTATATTTAAAAGAATGATCATTTGGTGGCACACAGATTTTTATATCGGTAGATTTCTTTTTATAAGAATATTGAATTTTCATATTGAAGGTATTGTCAAACTTTGATTTTAGGAATTAGGAGGAGATTACAATGCATTTTAGAAATCAAATATGGAAATGAAAATCTGTAATTTGTAGTTGATGCAATCTTTTAAAAACATCATATTCTTTTAAATAAAATATTTGTGTTTCAAGCTTGATTTGGAAAAGTAATACAATAATTTTGTTCAAACAGAAAGCAGCTAATTTTTTCTAAGTTGCTTTTTTTCCCCTTTATTTTTCAGGTTACTATATATGGGTAGGGGCTAAGCATGCTTCTACTCTTAACCATTTAGGCAGCAGGGCTTATCTAAATAGCTCTGTGTGTCACTGCTTGGGCAAGAGCTGTCATCTTCAATTCTATTACTCTATGGAAAACAGTGTTCTGAGAGTAGGACTGTATAATAAAAAGGTGAGAAGAAACGTGCATTAATTTCAAATTCATTGAATAAATGAAATTTCTATTCTTGGCAACTTTTGTTTCTATTTCTCAGTTGCATGTAGGCTATAGGTATTCCTTATCTTGACTTTATTTGGGATACCTTTAATTTTTTTTTTTTTTTTTTTTTCGCTTCTGAGGGGGAATTTGCTTTTTCTTTTCCATTATGGTTTATTGCAGGATATTGAATATAGTTCCCTGTGCTATACAATAGCACAAATGTTGTTTAATTTGTATACATTTAAAAAGAAGTATTAAGAAGCTGGGTTAGGAGATATCGTCATGTACACTGTGGTAGTTTGCAAAATATTTCATAAAATTGGTAAAATTCATGAAAATATGTTAAAAACTATGGTGTAATAATGTATTTGGGATTCTATATTATTAACTCTATACTGAACCTCTGATGTGATCTGTTCTGGATTTTTGTTCTCTGTATACTTAAAGCTGTAAATATGATGGAAGCAAATTACTTGTTCTGGTACAGTAGATACAGTTTTAAAAGACTGGTAATTGCTGGTTAAATACAGTCAAATGAGTCATATAAATTTTTAAAAAATGGTGTGCTGGGCAGAGTGAAAGTTGTAGTGGTAATGCTAGTGAATAAACAAATCCATGTCTTGTTTTTTTTTTTAAACCTAACTAACAAAACAATTTTCTACAATTGGGAAAACACTTGAGACACTTTGAGAATTTCTGTTGTGAAGAAGAATTTATTTATAGGTAGGAGTAAAAAACTCATAGGGGTAAACAGCAGTTATTCTACAAACGGGAAACATTTGACAATAATTGCAGGAATTCTGACATTGGAAAAGAAAGACAGTAAAAGTATCCAAGCAAGTAGTTTCCTTTGGCTCAGGATGCTTTGGATAAATCCAGCTGAAACTTCTGCATGACATCAGCCAGATTCATTATTCAACAAAAGTTTTTCATCTGTACTTAACAAGTGCCACTAACAATCTGTCAACAGCATTTTATTCTGTTCTTTTCTGAAGTTTGCAGTGACTTCATAATTAATCTTCAAGTATCAGACTGCTTATTACCAAGATACTTGAACATTCAAAAGGCATTCCCCTTTTCTTCTGAGTTCTATCATATCACCTCTCCCTTTTCCTTTTGTGTTGTTTTCATCATATCCAGTCTTTTTTCTTCTACTTCTCTTTTCCAGACTTCTAAAGCATGAAGTTGAATGACTACTCTCATTAGATGGCCTAATACATTGTCCTTTGTTACCCGGATGAGACACAATTTGTAGCATTTTGTAACTATATTTTGTAACATTTTTTTGGTAGCAGTATTTGGCAGTCCACTGCCCTAGAATCTATTTGATATATTTCATTCAATTTGACATGGTGTGGGGTGGATGGAGGGGCAGAAACCTCTCCCTGCCCTTTGTGTAATACTCCAAACTTTTCAGATAATTGGGAGAAATTTTACAAAAAAAAAATAGGTTAAACTTTATCCGTATATGTTATACCATTCAAGCTTTAAGCACCTTTTAGTTATTATCACCTGTGCCATGTAAACCAAGCCCATTGAGCTTTCGTGCAATTTGAAATTTTCTGTAATTTCCAAATCCTTCTTCAACAAAGGCATAATAAAAAAAAGTCTGGAATAATTTTGTTGAACTTATATTATACTTAAAGATGCTTTAAAAATATACGGTCCTACAGTAGTGTTTTTCACATGGTGGGTAATCAATAGTCATTGGATTTTGAATGAGTCACTGTCCTAAGTTTGAGTAGAAACTTGTTATCTATCTTCTAATACTAAGGATTATTTTAATCTACCCTGAACATCAGTGATGGATTTTAAGTTTCAGTATGTGGATATGGAGTTTTGAATTATTGAAAGTGAGCAATATCATTCCTCTGGTGGCTCTGGGATTGCACAAGAAAAAAGTGCAAACAAATATCTAGTGCACTAGATACCACCTTATATAATAAGAATAGACTTACCAAGATTCCATCTCCCACATTATAAGAAGAGAAGAAGTTAATTATGGAGAACTGACCTAGTGTGTTAATCAGAACCAATTGGGGGTACATCTTAGAGAGTGTTGACTGATGTTTGATCCATTAGTTTACCCAGTATTCTGCAAGGCAGTGTCCAGTCTTTTCTGACACTATTTGCTGTGCTCTATACACGTAAAACATTGGTCACCAATGCAAACTGCATCAAAGTACATTTAAATTACAAGTTGATGTTTTATCACAAAGTTAAAAAGGACTTCAAACCTATCATTTAAAAAATTAGTTCTTGATGAAAAAGATCATTTACATACTCCATGAATAGAATAACAAAAATAACCCTTAGAATGAAATGTGCTGATGAACCAAGAAATATCTAGTGAGAATGCTGAGGGTAATTTTGTTTATTTTCAGAGTACTTTAGAACTTGAGAAATAGGTAAAAGACAAGTTAACTAAAAAGTTGAAACTTTTAAAGTCAGCTTCAGTGTGTAGCAGTTCTAGTTTGTATCATTGAACTATTCTTAGGATTAAGTCTCTGTCCATCATCTATAAGAAAATAATCATAGCAATGGCCTATCTTTTATCCTGAGGACAGCTGCCATGTCAGTGAGCCAAGGATAGTGGGGGTGTCCAGCTTGTGGTGCCTTTTACATATTTTAAAATTCCCACTGGCAAATAAATAGGAGGAACACATAGTTGGGACAGGAAAGAAAATGCCTTAGAAAATATCTTTTCTTGTATGATACAGGTTTTAAAGCTATAATAAGCTCTCCTTGAAGGAAGGTTTTTGCCACAGTACATGGTCCTATCACCACGTGCAATCAAAGGTAGTTAAAAAAAAATAACCTTGAATTTGATACCTTGATTTTTTTCATTGAAAGGGGGAAGGATAAGCTGATCTCTAAGAGATCTAGTGATAAATATTTTTCTTGAAAGGTAAAATGGCATTATTGATCCTGGTCTAGGGGAATAAAGACATTTAAATAATTTTGATTGATTGATTTTAAGATAATAGAAAATTAGAACATCTCTTGAAAGGCTTTTCAGAACTGAGGGTTTCTTTTTTACATTGACACCTGTTGAAAGTAATTAGATAAGAGTCTGAGAGTAAGGGCAAAAATAAAATAAAAGCTGATTTCATTTAGTTGGGGTAAATCCTTTTTCCTTTTCATTGCTTGTGTTGTCAGATAGGCAAATGTGGTAGAAAAATCTGGATTTCATACACAATATACCATTAACTTGTGTGAAAAGCCATTTAAGTTTAGAAAGAACTCTGCTCAGTTTTCTGAAAAAAATGTAAATGCATTCTTCTTCAAGTAGAACAGGGGGGAATCAGGCACTGTGAAGAAAGAACACTATAGCTGTAAATTATCCTCATAAAATTAAAGTGAGGGGACATGGTGAATGCAGCTTGCCAAGTAGTGTCACTAAAAGCATCTGTGGAGAATGTTGTATCTCGATGCTAAATAATTTAAGTTGCATTAGAAATTATTGAAAGAAAAATTTTCTGTATTTATCAACTTTTTATACTTCACTTCATTGTGATGTGACCTGGAAGCTATCAGCTGAAAATGTGTCCCCCATGTATGTTTCATTGTCTTGTGGAAGTCTTAACCATTGATATGAATAAGTAATGGAATGAAGTATATTTTAATTGGTTTCGACTATCTTCGGAAATACTTAAGACTTGGAAATTGGAGTAGATAACAAAGGGCAAAGGACTAAGTTAAAAATAGATTCATTTTTAGAAAATCTTAAGTATGAATGAAATAAGTGAAACCAAGTGAGGAAATAAAGGCTAACGAGAGTCTGAAAAAGTATGAGTGTCATGTGTTATTTGAATTACAGCTAGATGTCACCTTTCAGTGCTGTTTCCTATCTCTCAGAAGGAGAGCACAGAAGATAGTCTCAGAGCTCAACCTGAGACATATTTATGCCACTGTCTGCATTTTCACTATAGTTCATTATACATATATTTCACAAAAATCTAAGGAAAAATAGGATTATTTCAGAACATAAAAGCACAGTCATAAATCATAAAGTCCACTACCATAGGCAAAATTGTGGAGTACATTATAGACTTCTATCGAATATTTGACCTCATAGTATATAGTAACATAATTTTGGATACACTGTGCAACCTAGAAAATGATCATCATACAGATACATGACATAGCATGCTTTAGAAGACATGAAAAGGTCTTTGAGTGACTGGAGAGTCAAATAGAAATATAATCTCCAGAAAACAACTGTAGTATTTGGAACTTGGAATGAATTATTCCATAGGAAAAAATATGTAAAGTGAGATTGTACAGAAAATATATCTGATAACAGTTTTTTAACTTTCATGTTAAATTTTTGCCTGCCATTTTTTCTTTCCTATTATCATGGCAATATTGCAAAATGAAGTAATGTCAGTGGGATTAAGATATAAATAGCTGGTTTATTAGTTGCTATTTAGAATTTTATTTTTTGAAGTGCAGTACTTTATTCAAGATTCCATTCAAATTTTTGTTCTGTCCTTACTCTCCATCATAAAAAAAATCGAGGCAGCTTTACTATGTAGACATGCTTTATTTCCTTATTTTTAAAAACAATAATTTTTATAGAGCAGTTTTAGATTCACAGCAAAATCAAGAGGAAGGTACAGAGATTTCCCTTATATGTGTCCCCACACATGCTTAGCCTCACCCATTATCAGCATCCTCCACCAGAGTGGTACACATGTTACAACTGATGAATCAACATTGACACGTCATTATCACCTGAAGTCTCTAGTTTACATTAGGGTTCACTCTTGGTGTTGCACATTCTATGGGTTTGGACAAATGTATAATGAATGACATGTATCCATCATTATATTATCATAAAGAGTACTTTCACTGCCCTAAAAATCCTCTGTGCTCTCTCTTTTCATCCCCCTCTCCTTTTCTTCATTTTTCTTTTAAAATGTTATATAGCTTTTGAACCAATACTTTAGATTTCTTAGTACTTAATATCCTACAGGTAGGGTAAAATCTACTGAAATATAATTAAGAGAGCACATATATAACTATGAGAGTAGAATTTGGGGAATGAGTGATGTCTTTTTCTTTGGATCAAAGGAAGAAGAAATATTTTGGACATACAACATATCAACTCACAGAAAATGGGTGAAAGCGGATGTGTTAATACCAGAAGGACTGAAGACATTTAAGGTATAAAAGGGAAAAACAAGTATTTTTTTATCATGAGTTTAATTTTTAGCTTTGTAGTTATGAATTTATCACCCGTTGCTCAATTTAAATTAGCATTGAAATTAGGGATGTAGACTTATATATCTGGGGAGAGCAATTCCTTTTCATTGTACCTATAGCCCTACTCAGGTCAAATCTTCTTGAGTGGAGGAGCAAGAACGTAACCACTCTTGTTTAAAGCATCCTCATCCTCCATGGGTTCCCTCCCTAGGACCCCCGAACACCACGCAGTACAACCAGGGAAGCCAGTTACATTATGAAGCAGATAAATAGTAAACTGGTAGTGGAAAATCAGTAGAGTATATGCAAATGTTTTGAATGCAGTAATTCATATCTTTATAACACATGGGTAACTCCACCTGTACAAAGATGCATCTGAAATAAAAATATGCTCAGTGGGAATGCTATCTCTTAAAAATATTAACTTGGGGTTTTGTGTTGTATATAGAGCTGAGATTGTGCAGAAAAATGTATCTGATAATATTTTTAAACTTTCATATCTGATGTTTGCCTGTCATTTCTTTCTTTTCTAATATCATGGCAATATTGCAAAGTGTAGTAGCGTCAGAGAGATCAACATTGAAATACTGGTATAATTAGTTGCTATTTAGATTTTTATTTTTGAAGTGTAGTACTCTAAGTTTCCACCCATTTTGTTTTGTATATAGAGTACATAAATATATTTATGCTGGAGTGTGAGTGTAAAATGATGAGGCTGATTGTATGTGTGGCTTATGGAACTAATTTCATTCGTTGAAGGTACATTTTTCTAGGTATTAAAAGGGAGAACCCAAATGATACTGAACTGTGACCATGGAGGTTTTTAGAATCCATTTTACTGCTGAAGTTGGAATTTATGAATCAGCATTTTTGTAGCAATCTCAGAAAAGTTGAGGTTTATATCATAGCATGTTGAGTTAAAATTTTGACACTATTTTAATTTTTCTAAGCTGATATCTATCTTTATAACTTCTGAAAGAAGTACTAAATGATTGGACCTTTATTCTTTTTTACATAAGCTGAATATTAAAGTTTGTTTTTGTACTAAACTCAAAGATAAACAATATAATTAAAATAATATTGGAGTTATCTGAGGTTTCCAAGTACATGTTAAATGTAACTGGCTTTTCAATAATGGCAGACTTTTGAGATCAAAGTTTAAATGCATAAATTTTTGAAACCTAAACTTATATCATTGCTGCATATCTGTTATCTTGCTGCTATGAAAATACACAGCTGTAGGTCCAATAATTTTAACATATAAGACATTCTTTATGGAGAAAGATACAAAGTGTTCTTATGAAATATTTAAATTTAATATTATTTTATAAATTGTTAAATATTTATGCAAACTTCATCTTAAGTAATTCTTAATAAATATATATCGCTTATGTTTTTGAAAAGAAATTCTATCAGAAACTTAAAGCTGAAAGAGACCAACAGGAGTCAGTCTTTGTTCCTAGTATCTTATTTACACATTAACAATATCTATACAAAAAACCTGAATTACTATGCTATATACCTGAAACTAACACAATATTATAAATTATACTTCAGTAAAAAAGAAAGACTTTTGCTCTATCCCATGAAAACAAAACAAAACCCAGTATCTAGTTCAGTGTTGATCCAAAGAACTTTCTGTGTTAATGGAAATTTTATCTGTGCTCTCCAGTATAGTAGCCAGTAGCCACATGTGGCTATTGAACAGTTGAAATGTAACTACTGAAGTGTAGAACTGAATTTTAATTTAATTTTAGTTAGTTTAAATTTAAATAGCCCTATGGAGCTAGTGACTACTGTTTTGGACAGCAAATAATTAGTTATTTGCTATACAGTCTTTGATTTCTATCTCTCCTGCACTCTTGGTGTTAATTAACCATTGCTCTTTTTAGAACCTCAAGGGATATTAATACTTGGACATTGTCTTACACTAGACTAGCAATGTATGGTTGTTTCACTTGCTAGTATTGTATACCTTCAGAAAGCTAGTAATTCGATTGGAGAAAATGAGATTCATTTCCTTTAATTAGTGCTTCTTTGATTATTAGAGCAATTCTTTTATGAAAATTAATAGATTTTTAAATTTATTCTTTTAAATGTTCTCTTCTATTGTGTATCTTACTGTCTGCCTGACATTTCCCTTCATGCATTGCAATAACTAATTTTAGTAGTTAAAAAACCAAATGCAGTTATGGCTGTAGTATAAATAGTGTTAACACTTATTTTTTTCCTTGAATATTAAAGTAAGCGGGCTGTGAAGATGACCAAACAACAAGTTTGCAGTCAGGGACATTGTCGGTGGCTAAATGGGATGCTTTTGTCAGGTCATGGGTCATTTCTCAGAGGCCTCAGTGGATCTAGTGTGCCCATCAGTCTTATGTGTGTGGTTCAAGCGGATCAAATAGGAACTTTGTTCTTAGTTGTATTTGCTTGCTCTTTAAACAGGCATTTTTCTTAATAATTCTTTAATCTCTATTATTCTTTTTTGGGTCTTTTTGAAGAGATTGTAAGCTCACAAATTGTTCTTTGTTTTTCCCTGAAGATTATTTTTGAAGGGACTATTTTGAGCCAGCAAGGTTTTATTGGGCTAGACGAGCTCTGGGTCTACGCCTGTGCACAGGCCCCATCCAGACATCTTTGCTCTGCAGATGAATTCACTTGTGCCAGCGGCCAGTGCATTGCCCAAGAATTGGTCTGTGACTCTCAGCAGGACTGTTCTGATAAGAGTGATGAGGATCCAGCAACTTGCTGTAAGTAAATTAATGGTTTACTCACTCATATGCTCACATTCATGACTATGCTTGGATTTAAGAGTCTTTGTCTTGAGCAAGGTACATTTAATTTGTATGAAGTAGGATGAATGTACATTCTCATTCTGAAGCCATCAGTACTATTCCTTGTGGGCATCTCTATGCTAACATTTCTATGATGTTTTGGTGCTTTTTGCTAACACTTGAAATCTCTCTGTTTGTTCAACAAATGAATAGTTGTGATTAGTTGTGTGTGTATGTGTGTGTTGATTAAAGAGGAAAATGGATGGGAGAGGGAACTTATTTGTACTCTTCTCTTTGGAGACATATATTATGGATTTCTAACCTTTATTAAATGTAGGGCTTTTTCCATTCTGACCAATCATGTAGGAAGCTGTGGGGAAAGGGTAAAGAGGAGAAGGGCTGCCATGGCCTTCCAGACAACCATGGTGACATAGAAATCATGTCAGCCATGGTTGGTATTCATGACTAGGCAAAAAAGCCCAACAACTTCATTTCAGACCGTTTACGGAGAGTCTTTGATAGGAGTAATGACGAGAAATTCCATTACTATTCAAACCTAGTTGTATTAGAAAGGAAACATAATGTAATTTACAACCTACATGATGGTTCTCATATGAGGTAACTTAGCAACTAAGATACTTGTGTCTCTTTAGAAATGAATTAAAACTAAATGCATCCAATTTTTATGTCACAAATGAGGGTTTTTTAATTATTAAAAATTTGACATTTATTTTGCTGCAGTGTTTTATTTTAGTGATATATTTTGTTGAGCAAGTGTGGCAGTAAGATAAATGTCACCTTTTTAATGAAAATGCTTCTGCTGATGGGCGAGTAAGCATTTTATTAACAGCAGTGGAATGGGGTGTAGAAAAGAGAAGATGGGAAAGCAAGTGAGAAATCCTCTGCCTGTTTGTAAGCAGGAATTCAATTAATTCCTCAGACACCTGGTCTTAACCATAGATTTAAGCAAAATAATCTCCTTACCAATATGATCTCTGTGGATTTTTTCGGTGCTCTCTTTTTGTTCATTAAAAAATATGAGGACCATTCATTTTCTCTAATGTGAGTGTCACATTCCTCTTTACGCTTCATTTAAATGCTTTTTTACAGACAATTTGGTTCATTTCTTTTGGAGAAATTCACCTTTCTAATGGTTTGTATTATTCTCAATTCCAATAACTGAAAGTAAATATATTTCTTATCTTTTCAATTCTACATATGGAAACTTAGCTTCTTTTCTCCTTTTTTTCCGCTGGTGAAGGCTCTCCTTTTAATTGGTTTTCTTAATCGAATTCCACCTGCAGTATTGGTAGATACTTTAGCATTTGATTTTGGACATATTTTCCCATTTCTCCTCCTTTATTGAAGTTTTATTGATTACTTATCTGGCATTTTCCCCATAGAGTATATCTTGATACCATCCTGCTATTTCCTTTATGTGAATTCAGGGACAGATGGCTGTGCTTATCAACAGATAGTGTTACTTCTTAGTCTGATAAGTATTCCAAATAATGTAAGCTCATTTGGCCAAAGAAAACCTATCATGCTTGCTTGAGATCAACTTTATATAAGGGATATGACCAAAAAAAAAGGTAGCCATGTTACATGTTACAAAATATCCATATACTTTGATGTCAGCATGAGTATTTCATGTAAATATTTGTACAATCATTTTTGCTTTGAGGAAATTATATAGTAATTGAATTATTAGAATTGATATAATGTTACACTATTTTCTGCACTAAAGTGTTTAACATATTGTGCATATATACACATACATACATATGTTATTACAAATTAGGAGGCTTTCCTTTGAAAGTTAAAACCACTCTGAAACATTTTCCACACACTTTAAAATTTATATTTTACAAATTTGAATCTGTTATACAAATTTTTCTTAAAAATAGAATTTTAAAGTTCATGAAGCACAAGGAAAGTGCTTTTTTATCTTCTTTTTATCTCAGTATAGGATGAATCTCTAAAACGGTGTAGCTCATAGATATAGTTTGAATACACCAGGAGTACTTACTATATTCTGGAGACTCGGTAAATATTAACTCATGAGTATTGTCAGTTGGTATCTGTAGTCAGTGTGATTTTTGCAAAAGGCACATTCACTCAGTTGTTCTTTCTTTACCAAGTTCCTCTTACTTTTATACTATTTCGACAAATGTAGATGATTGAGCCTGTAGCCTAGTTCCTTTTCAAAAGCAGTTAATGGTAAAGGGAAAATGGGTTTTGCTAGAGTTTGCTATTATAGCGTTACTTCCTTGACCAGCAGTATCAGCGGCAGCATCTGAGAGTTCCTTTGAAATGCAGAACTTCAGGATAGAACCCAGAGTTTCATTTTAACGATGTCCCAGGTGATTCACCTGCATATTAAAGTTTGAGAACCACTGTGCCTAAAAGACTTCAGAATTGAAAAGATGGCTGAGAGAGAAAACAGGTGGCCATAAAAAAAACAGTAGTCTTAAGAGGCAAATTGGAGGCCTTTCATGATAGAAACAAAACTCCTAGTACTTCACTAATCCCTAAGGGCATCATTGTAATTCCAAACAATACATTTTGAAAGAGTTTTATTAAGGTACAATTGTACGAAAATCGGCACAAAATCAATGTATACAGTTTGATAAGTTTGGACATATGCATACACCTGTGAAACTGTCACCTCCAAAGTCTTCCTTGTCCTCTCCTGCCCTCACACCCCCCTTTTGTAATAAGAACACTTGACGCAAGATTTATCTTCTTAACTAGGTGGGGCTATGCACATGGGTGCCCTGGAGGCCGAGGTGCTGGACGGTTGCATGTACCGGGTTGCGCCCCCCGCTAGGATCCTGACCCCTATCCGCTGGCAGCCAAAGCCAAGGGCGCGGCTGGGCGGGGCCGCTGGGGGCACCCGAGCCGGTGCTACCCTTCCACTTCCTCTGCACAGCCTCGTGGTCTTTCCGGGGCTACGGTGAGCTGAGGGCCGCCGAGTGTTTCCACATCTCCCAGCGGGCAAGGTTCACGGACCACCTGCAGCAGGTGAGGCCCCGCCTCGCCCTGCAGTCAGCAGCCTCGATGGGCCCTTACAGGTGAACACGCGCCACGACATCTCGGTGCAGCCCTCGCTGGGACGGTGCATGGGGCTGTGCATTCCCGCGACCCCCTGCCCCTGTGATCCCGGACCTGAGGGTGCGGGTGCAGGCGGCTCGGCCTTCCCCGCAGGGCACCCAAGTTGGGGGCCTCTCTGAGCAGGGCATCCCCCCGGGGCGGTGCCCCGGGACGCGTGCGCTTCCCGCGCTGTCCCCGAGTCCTTGCCTCCCGCCGCATCACCTTCCTTGAAGGGGACGAGAGGGCGAGCGGAGCTGGGGGCGCCGGAGGGAGAGGGAGGGCCACCATCTCTGACACCCCGAGGCAGGAGAGGTGTCGCCGAGGAAGGCGCCCCAATGGCCATGGTCCCTGGAGGAGGACGTGGCCCAGGCCACGGTGTGGGTGATCTGGGAGCCGCGGGAGGCCTGGGGAGGCGTTGTCCCAGGAGCCCGAAGCAGCCGGCGCCGGTGGGGAGGCCCCAGACGACCGTGACCGAGGCGAGCTGGCCGCTGCGGGAACAGGTGGTGGCTAGAGCCCGGAGGCAGCGAGGAGCGCGGCGGGCGTTTCCAGTTCTTAGAGCAGGAAAAAGGCTGTGATTACTGCAAGGATGGGAAAGTGCAGGTGCGAGGTGCGTACACCGCGCTCACGAGGTTTACTTCAAGCAGTTTGTAGAACTTGTCCGAAGTCATCTAACCCTTACCGAGTGGAGGATGTCACCTGTCAAAGTTCTAAACAGTCTAGACGCTCTTGCCCAGTAAAATTTTGCCAATTCCACCCTAAAAGTCTCCATCCTCACGATTGGTGCAGGAGATGCACGGGAAACGCCTGTCCTCCACAGCACCTTCAGCTTCAAATACATCGTTCACATGAACGTAAAAAAGGCCCTGGGCTTCCCTGGTGGCGCAGTGGTTGAGAGTCCGCCTGCCGAGGCAGGGGACACGGGTTCGTGCCCCGGTCCGGGAAGATCCCACATGCCGCGGAGCGGCTGGGCCCGTGAGCCATGGCCGCTGAGCCTGCGCGTCCGGAGCCTGTGCTCCGCAGCGGGAGAGGCCGCAACAGTGAGAGGCCCGCGTACCGCAAAAAAAAAAAAAAAAAAAAAAGGCCCTGCTGAACCGGTGTTAGTGGCAGACAAGTGAGCTTTTTTTCATGCTCCTCCTTTCTGCTTCTCCCTTCTCAAAATACTTCACAAAAGGCTGTATTTTTGACAAGCATTAAGTATTGCAAAAGTATTTTAAAAGCATTAAGTATTGCAAAACAATTGACAAAAAAGTGCATAATACAGTATTGTTGACTATAGACATTACCTTGCATAACTGAAACTTTATACCAACTGAACAACATATGAGTTTGAGTATTTTAGATACCTCATATAAGTGGAATCATTATGCTAAGTGAAATAAGCCAGTCACAGAAGGACAACTACTGCGTGATTCCAAACAATAGATTTTTGATCGTTATTAACATGATCCTGTATAAAATAGGGACATTTAAGAATAAAATAAATATGCAATATATTTTTAAAACATTTCTAATAGAATATAACATGTGCCAGACGTATCTAAAGGTATACGTTGACTAAATGAACAACTTACAAAGAAAATATACCTAATGCTTACATGTAGACACATGCTACAACGTGGCTGACCCTTGAAGACATGCTAAGTGAAATAAGCAAGTCACAATAGGACAAACATTGTATAA
This sequence comes from Physeter macrocephalus, assembly GCF_002837175.3. Lineage (NCBI taxonomy): Eukaryota > Metazoa > Chordata > Mammalia > Artiodactyla > Physeteridae > Physeter > Physeter macrocephalus. The sequence continues at coordinate 21,088,855 of NC_041224.1, read as the reverse complement.
TTCTTCTTACCTAGAGGAATCAAATTCATAGAAATGGGAAGCAGAATGGTGGTTGCCAGGGGTGAGGGGAAGAGAAAAATGGGGAGTAAGTGTTTAATGGGTATGGAGTTTGGATTTGGGATGATGGAAAAGTTCTGGAGATACATGATGGTGTTGGGTGTACAACAGTGTGGAGGTGCTTGGTGTCACTCAACTGTACACTTTAAAATGGTTAAAAAGGTAATTTTTATATTAAGTATATTTTACCACAGTAAAATTTTGAATATATATATATATATATATAATTTTCAATCATAACGTACAGAAAAAGACTGTGTGTATGTTCCAAAAAAGGATGGCAGGATTGACAGATGTGTGTTTAAATCAAAACCGTTTGGACAATTCCATGGGGAAGAAAGCTCTTTTAATTGAATAGGAGTTGTTAGAGCATTTAACCTGCTGATATAAATTGTTACACTTCAAAGGAGAAGTTGGTACAATATACAAGTGAAAGAAGCTTAAAGCAAGAATCCAGTGCAATGCATTTAATCTTTACTGTGATACTGTCTCTGGATGTCTTCCATATTTTGAAAAATAAATATTGAATACTAACAATACTTCCTGAGGGTAAGGGAAATACATGTATATTTAGTGGAGAAAAGATCCTTGTGGGTTCTCAATAAATATTAACAAAATGTTTATATATTATAATCATATTAAAGCCTAATATATGCTTATTGAATGGAGCATTCCCATGCAAACTTTTTTCTTACGTAATAGAGAACTGATTTACTTCCAAACTGGAGAGTTCCTAAATATTTTAATTTTTATGATCCAGAATTTTCCTCAGCCTCCGCAATGAAATTCTTTTTCTTCTGCCAATATGCTTCAGTGGTTAAATATGCAAGACAAAGCATTGTCATAATTTAAAAATATTACTCTGATGAACTCTGAAATTTCACTAAAATTATGAACTGTGGCATATCTCATCTTCTGATTAGAAGATGGTGAAATGTGTTTTGTAGTCACAGAAATTTAAATAAAAGCAACCACATTATCAAAATCACTGTTTGTAATGAATACATTTTGTTTATATGAATACATGATTTTTTAGATTTTGTAAACATTTAACATTTAACACATGTGGTTTCATAAGACATTTATTAGCTGCCAGAATGTGTTTGGCCCTCCTGGTTTTCTTCAGATATTTATAACTTCACCTTAAATGTTTTGAATTATGTAGGGGAAATATTAATGGAAGAACTTCAACTTTGGTTTGAAGCTTGACTTGTATTTTATAGTGCAGTTAAGTTCTAGAATATTTAGCTTTAAAAAAAGTCCTTTGAAGTGTACTGGAACGAATGTCTTTGGTAAAAACACCTGAGAACTTCACCAAGATTTTTACGGAGGTGATTGCACCATTTTGCTTTCATATATCTTTATAGTGATGGATTTTAAAAATTAATTTTCATTTTTCAAAGGACAGTGGTGTTTAATGTTCTGTGGAAAGTGCAATGATTGACATTTTAACTGATAAAACATCCAGGTAATGAAAGAAATGGTTTGAACTTTTCTCCTAAAGCCAAATTTCAACATTTCTTCAATCCAAAGTTATTTTGTCTTGAAATCTTCTTTACATTTTTGCAGTTGAGTGACACAGGCACAGATGTGAAGAGTCTGCGGAAGGGTTTGGTGATGCTTGGGTGACTCTGACTTTCCATTTCCACACTCACTGGGCTTATAGCTATTTCACACCATTGCATATAACAATAAGATTGTTATCTGCATGGATTTGCTTCCTTTGTGAATTAATATATAATTTGTTGCCCCAGTAGGGCAATATTGAATTTATTGCCCAAACAGAGTCACTTGAGAGGAAAGAGGGGAGGTATTATTATCCTTGGACAACAGGTGTAAACTGGGACAATCCTGGGCCAACCCAGATGGAAGATTTTCTATTCCAAGGATGTGTGCCTTTAGGAATTGAGGGTACCTTTGGTGGGGGAGGTGGAAGGATTCCTTGACCAAGTTCACGACCAAGAATTTTCAACTTGTAAGCCCATTTCAGAGGTCAAGTATATATTTCAAATCTTGTCTATTTCTCCATTCTACCAACTGACTTAGAAGAGCTGGGAGGTGGCTTAGCAGGTGGCAGAGTTCACAGAGGACCAAAGAACTAGATCAGGATTTTCTGGATGCCCAGGGAGACAGTCACAGCTAGGTCATAGGTTCTTCAGACTGTCACAAAACAGAAGAGGCTCTCCTTGGAGCATTAACTTTTTATCAATAACAGTATCTTATCAACTCCGTAGCCAGAGCTGTGAAAAGAAAATCATCCAGAAGCAATAGATTTCCAGCTAAGTACTATGTGGGTGAACATCATCTCCTTGTCATTCTGATTCACCATTAGGTGATGTGCAACCTTTTTTCATTATTACATGATAGTTAATTTGCTTGTTTTTATTTTTGGGGAAATATATTTTAGGGGAAAATAATCTTTGCTTGTAAAGAAAAATATCTTTCATTATATATCCATTATATGACCGTGTAAACAAGCATAGCTCTAAGATCTATACGTTTAATTTACATGCAGAGAAAATTTAAGTGGCCCTGTCACTTGCAAAGTGCACGTCAGTGTTTTAAGAGTTGACACGTTAGTGATGAAATATCTGGTCATGAAACCAGGCATCCATTTTTATAGAAATTTGAAGATCCTTTGATTATTAAGATATAGTGGGCTTATTCAATATGCTGATAAAATTGCTCACATTTTTTAAAACTGAAAATAATGGTTAAGAGCAAGCATACAGTGAAGCAGTATTTTAAATTTTGAGACAGAGTCCCAGGTGCAGGGAGGCTTCAGAGTATAAGCTTTGGTGTCAAACAACTCAAAGCCTGGATATTCCATTTACTAAAATTTACCACAGGTGAGTTGCTTAGTGCTAAAGTTTCAAAAAGAAAATCTTTTGGGGATAATTATGCTTGCTGTGTAGGGTATTTGTGAAAAGAAATGGTAATAATATGCAAAATACTTGACACATACTTGCAGCTCAATGGGAACACATCTATTGTTACTTTTTTTTAAAGATAATAGAATTGTGATGTTAGGGAGCTTGTCAAAACTTTAGGTGTTTTCGGACCAAGAATTATTTTGTCCTCCCATCTGTTATGAAAATGTGTCTGCATAAAGAAGAATACCTGGAAATATGTTTTAAATTAATTGTATTAATTTATCCCCCAAACTAAGATAGGCTGATACCATGATTCTTATTTCAGGAAAAGAAAATTTAAACACATAAAAGCTAACTTCTTGAAAGCACAAATCAAGTTGTTAGAACTTCTGGTGTATGGCCCAGTCCGCTGAAACCTTTGTTTTTTCCTCACTAATTTGGTGAAAAAGCTGGGAAAGGTGCTTAGGAAGTTTACCCCAAATCCTGACTTTCTCTAGAAGTCATGCTTTGTGATAAATGTAGGAACTTAAGTATTTTTCAACTTTTTAGTTGTGTATTAAGAAGGGGAAACAAAGCAAAGTTCAAAATATCTAATTTACCTGCAATGCAAAGTGACTAGGGATTTTTTTTTTTTTTGAGAAGCTGTTAAACTAGCATAATAGAATGAATTCTAAGGTGCTGACCTCAGGCTCTTCAGGTGTCTAGAATTAATTTAAATACCATCCATTCAAATTTTTTTTAACCATATCGGCGGGTGAATCTTTTTCATCTTGGCAGGTGAATTGGTTACTCTCTGAAAGGCTGTAGAGTTTCACCCTGTGTCATTAAATGCAGTGGAGATGTCCAACCAGGGTGGAATGTGCCAGGCTTGGAGACAGAAGAGTATAGAGAGGCAATGCCTCACACAGCCCATGGAACACTTTGTGAGGTGGGAAAAAGTAAAACTACTCTGATGATCAGGAAACATTCTTTACGAAGTGGCGTGACAGTTCTGACTGCCTAAGCTGATTGGCTAACATAGAGTCAATGTTTCCTTGCTTGTTCCCCCTTCATTTCTCCTTACCAGTTTTCTTTTCATGCATAACAGCAAATCATCTCAGGTGTGGCTTTGAGTCTGGTTTCTGTGGCTGGGAGCCATTTCTCACAGAAGAAGATTCACACTGGGAATTCGTGAAAAGGTTGACGAGTGTAGACCACCATCTTGCTGATGCTGAGAACACAACAAACACAAATCATGGTAGGACAGTTTCCTCTTTTTTTTTCTCCCCCCCCCAAAATTGTTGTCTTTCTTTCCTGTTGTGAATGATGATACTATGTATTTTCACTTCTATCTATAGACTTTATAAAATGGAACTCTGGTTTGTCTTGCTTTAAATTGTCCCGATCAACTTAATAATTTGTGCTTAATTGAGTTTCCTGAAAGGAGCATTGTTTTAATAACAAAACTTTTTGTTGCACTTTTTAAAAGGTTGGATTGAAGGCATGAAGAGGGGAAAAGTCTTCGGGTAATTTTCTCTAGTTGTCATGAATCATGTACAGTAGGCTTGTCTTCTTTTTTAGAGCAATCCAAATTTCATAAAACAGAAAAATAGTTTAATCCTTTTTCTAAGAACAGAGAACAGAGAGTTAGCACTATCTTTACAATAAATCTACAAATACTTGAATGCAATGTAATCACTCTTATGGCTTCTTTGTAATAAACAATCTTACTTCTTCCCCATATATACTTTTAATCAGCAGTACAATTTTTACATATCCCCTTAAAATAGAGCAACCATAACTACACATGGCATTCCAATAAGGGTTTGTGAAGCTCCAAGGAAAACACAAGGGTTTTGTTCTGTTTCTGTTTTGTTTGGATAACATTACAAAGGTACATTGGTATCATATTAACTTTATAATAAGGCAACTGTACTGTAGATCCTCTTTAAGCTTGTATAACCCCACTGGACATGATTATATTTGTTTCTCCTTTGAGATTTCCAAAGAAGTATGTGAAAACTAACAGTGTTGACTGTGTCTTTAGCCATTGGAAATTGGCGTTAGTTGGGGAAGATGTTAGGGAATGGGAGGGAGACTTTGGCTATCCATCCGTTATCTAAAACTATAAATGCAGCTTATTATTTAACAGTGGAGTGAGATCGTAATTTTTGCTTTTGTGCCAATGAGTCTTATTTTTCCCTTAAGATTCTGTGACAGATTGGATTAAATTTAAAGTTTATGATAGGAAGGAGACTATTAATTATTAGAACTATATGTATTAATAGTACATTTCCTCCAAGCTCATATAATGTTTTTTTTTTTTCCTTTCTCAAACCAGTTATTGAGTATATATCATATTACTAGAGTTGGGTTTACACAGATGGAAGGATATTTGGGTTGTTTCTAAATTTTGGTGATTATGAATATTCTTTAAAATTAGCCTACAGGTTTTGTCTGGATATAAGTTTTCATTTAACTTCAGCACTCTTTCCAATTCCTATGTATATTTAATGTTTCCACTCTGGTTAGTGAAAAGACCCTACTATTTCTGGCCCTTTGTGACCTTGGAGCAATGTTTCAGCTGCCCCTTTTAGAAGGTTTTCCCCCAGCCTCAGGTAGTTTCCTTATATCCATGCCCTGGTCAGTACTCAGGTGGAAATTTGGGGAGAAGTCTCTGGAGATCTCTGGAGCTCTCTCTCTTTGCAGCTCTCCCCTCCTGGAACTCTGCTTTATGAACTATAGCCACTTGAGTCTCCCTGAGGTGCCATCTTTTCAACTTGAGGAGACCACCACACTCCTCCTGGCTTCCCCTCCCTGAATGGTAGCTGGAAACGCGGTTTAGGCAGTAAGCTGGGGAAATTGTATGGCTTAGTTCCTTTGTTTCCCCTCTCAGACATCAGTATCCTGTGGCTCTACATTCCCATTGCCCTACATTTGAACATTATTATTTAGTGTATATTGTTTTGATTTCTTTGCTACTGTTAGACAGAAGGCTGAATCTGGTCCCTGATACTCAACCTTGCCTGGAAACAGAAAAAGCCTAATTCTTTTTGTTTTTTTGTTTTATTTCTTTGGTCTGGATATGCCATAATATATCTAGCCATACTCTTACTGAGTGACAAAATTATGACAATGCTGCAAAATCTGTACTTGTATGCATTTTCTTTATGTGGGGGGCTTTTATTCTATGCAGTAAAGGACTAAAAGTGAGACTCCTATATTTTTACCAAAAGATATGTACTTTCCCCTCAAATTTTAATACTTAAAATTCCAGCAGCAAAAAGGAGTGCTTTTTTCTATTTGCCTACCATCAATAGACATTATATTCTCTTAATTTTTAAAAAACTTATGGGTATAAAATGATTTTTCGTGTGTGACCTTTATTTGTCTTTCACTGAAAAATGATTTTTCAAATGTTTCTAATTTTTCAATTTATTTAGATCTTTAATTTCGCTAAATATTTGAAGCTTTCAGTGCATAGATTTAAAAAATATTTTGCTAATATTTTCTTAGGTTTTTAATATTTTTGCAGCTACTGTGTCACATTTTAAAAACTTAATTTTTTTGGTTGCCGTATATATAAGTACAATTATATTTTTAAATACTGACCTTGTATTCAATGACCTTGTTAATATTTTTTATTATAGTTAAGAATTTATAGATGTTTCAAATTTTCTGGGTTCATAATTACTTTGTCTTCAAATAATGACAATTTTACTTCCTTCTTTCTAAATCTTAAGCCTTCTGTTTACTTTTTGGTTTTATCGCCCTAGATAGGACTTATGGAAAAATTTTAAATAAAGCTTGTGATAGCTGCTGTACTTGTCTTGTTCCTATTTAGGGGAAAAGCTGTCAGTAATTCAGCCTTGAATTCTATAGTTCCTAAAAGGTTGTTTTGTTTCAGATAAAGATGTTTCCAAGCATAGCACAAGGAGATCAGCTCAGTGCTTTGTGTCCACCCAGAGGGGTGGGATAGGGAGGCTGGGAGGGAGAAGCAAGAGGGAGGAGATATGGGCATATATGTATATGTATAGCTGATTCACTTTGTTATACAGCAGAAACTAACACACCATTGTAAAGCAATTATACTCCAATAAAGATGTTAAAAGAAAAAAGATGTTTCCTTCTATTCATAGTGTGTTGTTTATATATATATATATACACACATATATGTTAGCATGTTAAAACTTGTCACATGCTTTTTTCAGCATATGTTGTGATAATCATATGATCGTGATATTATCCTTTGTTTCTAATAAAATGAATGAGTTTTCAAATATTAAACCATTCTTGCATTCCTGATCCAAACCTCCTTTCGTTGGTTTTATTTATGATTTCTTTCTTCCTTCTTAATGGTAATATTTGTGATATTTTTACTTAAATTCATTATAAAGTCATTATAAATGTTCTTACAGCATGTAAGGAGTCCCTTCCGGGCCATTGTATTAAGGGGTGCATCCTTTGCAAAAGGTGAGGTTGAGGCTGGCCTGGAAAGCTTAAGGTGGGGAGACTGACTGCTCCATTCTTTTTTTTTTTTTAATTTTTGAACTTTATTTATTTTTTTATACAGCAGGTTCTTATTAGTCATCACTTTTATACACATCAGTGTATACATGTCAATCCCAATCACACAGTTCATCACACCACCATCCCCACAGTGCTGCAATGAACATTGGGGTGCATACGTCTTTTTGAATTATGGTTTTTTCTGGGTATATGCCCAGTACTGGGATTTCTGGATCATATGGTAATTCTATTTTTAGTTTTTTAAGGAACCTCCATCCTGTTCTCTGTAGTGGCTGTATCAATTTACATTCTCACCAACACTGCAAGAGGGTTCCCTTTTCTCCACACCCTCTCCAGCATTTGTTGTTTGTAGATTTTCTCATGATGCCCATTCTAAATGGTGTGAGGTGATACCCCATTGTAGTTTTGATTTGCATTTCTCTAATAATTAGTGATGCTGAGCAGCTTTTCATGTGCTTCTTGGCCATCTGTATGTCTTCTTTGGAGAAATGTCTATTTAGGTCTTCTGCCCATTTTTGGATTGGGTTGTTTGTTTCTTTAATATTGAGCTGCATGAGCTGTTTATATATTTTGGAGATTAATCCTTTGTCCCTTGATTCGTTTCCAAATATTTCCTCCCATTCTGATGGTTGTCTTCTTGTCTTGTTTATGGTTTCCTTTGCTGTGCAAAAGCTTAGAAGTTTCATTAGGCCCCATTTGTTTATTTCTGTTTTTATTTCCGTTACTCTAGGAGGTGGATCAAAAAAGATCTTGCTGTGATTTATGTCAAAGAGTGTTCTTCTTATGTTTTCCTCTAAGAGTTTAATAGTGTCCGGTCTTACATTTAGGTCTCGAA
>NC_041224.1:21079878-21080571 GCF_002837175.3 Physeter macrocephalus | reverse complement strand
GAACATGGTATATCTCTCCATGTGTTGGTATCATCTTTAATTTCTGTCATCAGTGTCTTATAGTTTTCTGCATACAGGTCTTTGGTCTCCCTAGGTAGGTTTATTCCTAGGTATTTTATTCTTTTTGCTGCAGTGGTAAATGGGAGTGTTTCCATAATTTCTCTTTCAGATTTTTCATCATTAGTGTATAGGAATACAAGCGACTTCTGTGCATTAATTTTGTATCATGCAACTTTACCAAATTCAGTGATTAGCTCTAGTAGTTTTCTGGTAGCATCTTTAGGATTCTCTATGTATAGTATCATGTCATCTGCAAGCAGTGACGGTTTTACTTCTTCTTTTCCAATTTGTATTCAGGGGAGATTTTATCATAAATGGGTGTTGAATTTTGTCAAAAGCTTTTTCTGCATCTATTGAGATGATCATATGGTTTTTCTTCAATTTGTTAATATGGTGTATTACATTGAATGATTTGCATATATTGAAGAATCCTTGCATCCCTGGGATAAATCCCACTTCATCATGGTGTATGATCCTTTAAATGTGTTGTTGGATTCTGTTTGCTAATATTTTGTTGAGGATTTTTGCCTCTATATGCATCAGTGATATTGGTCTGTAATTTTCTTTTTTTGTAGTATCTTTGTCTGGTTTTGGTATCAGGGTGATGGTGGCCTCATAGAATGAGTTTGGGAG
>NC_041224.1:21058538-21078643 GCF_002837175.3 Physeter macrocephalus | reverse complement strand
GGATCGATCCCTTGATCATTATGTAGTGTCCTTCCTTGTCTCTTGTAACATTCTTTATTTTAAAGTCTATTTTATCTGATATGAGTATAGCTACTCCAGCTTCCTTTTGATTTCCATTTGCATGGTATATCTTTTTCCATCCCCTCACTTTCACTCTGTATGTGTCTGAAGTGGGTCTCTTTTAGACAGCATATATATGGGTCTTGTTTTTGTATCCATTCAGCAAGCCTGTGTCTTTTGGTTGGAGCATTTAATCCATTCACGTTCAATGTAATTATCGATATGTATGTTCCTATGACCATTTTCTTAATTTTTTTGCGTTTATGTAGGTCCTTTTTTTCTCTTGTGTTTCCCAGTTGGAGAAGTTCCTTTAGTATTTGTTGTAGAGCTGGTTTGTGATGCTGATTTCTCTTAGCTTTTGCTTGTCTGTAAAACTTTTGATTTCTCCATCAAATCTGCATGAGATCCTTGCCAGGTAGAATAATCTTGGTTGTAGGTTCTTCCCTTTCATCACTTTAAGTAAATCATGCCACTCCCTTCTGGCTTGTAGAGTTTCTCCTGAGAAATCAGCTGTTAACCTTATGGGAGTTCCCTTGTATGTTATTTGTCGTTTTTCCCTTGCTGCTTTCAATAATTTTTCTTTGTCTTTCATTTTTGCCAGTTTGCTTACTATGTGTCTTGGCGTGTTTCTCCTTGGGTTTATCCTGTATGGGACTCACTGTGCTTCCTCGACTTGGGTGGCTATTTCCTTTTCCATGTTAGATAAGTTTTCGACTATAATCTCTTAAAATATTTTCTCTGGTCCTTTCTCTTTCTTCTCCTTTTGGGACCCCTATAATGCAAATGTTTTTGCATTTAATGTTGCCCCAGAGGTCTCTTGGGCTGTCTTCATTTCTTTTCATTCTTTTTTCTTTATTCTGTTCCACAGCAGTGAACTCCACCATTCTGTCTCCCAGGTCAGTTATCCGTTCTTCTGCCTCAGTTATTCTGCTATTGATTCCTTCTAGTGTCGTTTTCATTTCATTTATTGTACTGTTCATCTCTGTTGGTTTGTTCTTTAATTCTTCTAGGTCTTTGTTAAACATTTCTTGCATCTTCTCGATCTTTGCCTCCATTGTTTTTCCGAGGTCCTGGATCATCTTCACTTTCATTATTCTGAATTCTTTTTCTGGAAGGTTGCCTATCTCCACTTCATTTAGTTATTTTTCTGGGGTTTTATCTTGTTCCTTCATCTGGTATATAGCCCTCTGCCATTTCATCTTGTCTATCTTTCTGTGAATGTGTTTTTTGTTCCACAAGCTGCAGGATTGTACTTCTTGCTTCTGCCCTCTGCCCTCTGGTGGATGAAGCTATCTAAGAGGCTTGTGTAAGTTTCCTGATGGGAGGGACTGGTGGTGGGTAGAGCTGACTGTTCCTCTGATGGGCAGAGCTCAGTAAAACTTTAATCAGGTTGACTGCTGATGGGTGAGGCTGGGTTCCCTCCCTGTTGGTTGTTTGTCCTGAGGCAACCCAACACTGGAGCCTACCTGGGCTCTTTGACGTGTCTAATGAGAGACTCTCTCGGAGGGCTCACGCCAAGGAGTACTTCCCAGAACTTCTGCTGCCAGTGTCCTTGTCCCCATGGTGAGCCACAACCACCCCCTGCCTCTGCAGGAGACCCTCCAACACTAGCAGGTGGGTCTGGTTCAGGCTTCCCTGGGGTCACTGCTCCTTTCCCTGGGTCCCGATACGCACACTGCTTTGTGTGTGCCCTCCAAGAGTGGAGTATCTGTTTTCCCCAGTCCTGTTGAAGTCCTGCAGTCAAATCCCACTAGGCTTCAAAGTCTGATTCTCTAGGAATTTCTCCTCCCGTTGCTGGACCCCCAGGTTGGGAAGCCTGACGTGGGGCTCAGAACCTTCACTCCAGTGGGTGAACTTCTGTGGTATAAGTGTTCTCCAGTCTGTGAGTCACCCACCCAGCAGTTATGGGATTTGATTTTACTGTGATTGCACCCCTCCGACCATCTCATTGTGGCTTCTCCTTTGTCTTTGGATGTGGGGTATCGTTTTTGGTGAGTTCCAGTGTCTTCCTGTCGATGATTGTTCAGCAGCTAGTTGTGATTCAGGTGTTCTCACAAGAAGGAGTGAGAGCATGTCCTTCTACTCCGCCATCTCGGTTTCTCCTCACTATACACCTGGTGGTGCAGTGGACAAGAATCCACCTGCCAGTGCAGGGGACACATGTTCAATCCCTGGTGCGGGAAGATCCCACATGCAGCGGAGCAACCAAGCCACGACCACTGAGCCTGTGCTCTAGAGCCCGCATGACAACTACTGAAGCCTGTGTGCCCAGAGCTCATGCTCTGCAACAAGAGAAGCCACCACAGCAAGAAGGCCGCACACTGCAACGAAGAGCAGCCCCTGCCCGCCACAACTGGAGGAAGCCCGCGTGCAGCAACGAAGACCCAACATAGCCAAAAGTCACCCCTCCATTCTTTATTTTTATAATGTGCTGGTTAGCTAGCCCCTCTGGGGTATATGGGTGTACAAGAATTTTACAATGAACAGTTCAGATTAACAGAAACAGTCTCTTTGGCATATTGTAATTCCACAGGTCTCTTAAGTCAGTGTATTCTGTGGAGCAGGCTTGCAAGAAAATAAGTCCAGAGACGTATTCCTAGAAGTACATGGGTCTGGGGTCAGAGTTCAGTATCTTTAGGCCTAACCTGCATATATAAACTTTAAGTCAATATTATCTGTTTTTCAAATATTTGGTTAAAATTCTCTCAGGATTGCATTTAGCTTCCACATCAGTTTTTACTAACATAATATTTTCATAATATCATCTTTCCATCTAATAACATGTTATCTCTTTTCATTTAATCAGAAGGCTTATAGTTTTACGTGGAGTTTTATAATGTTCTTCATGTAAGTCCTGTCCCATTCTTGTTAAATTTATTCCTACGTATTTTGTATTATTGTTGTTAACTGTGAGTAGAATATTTCTTACCATTCTATATCCTGTGTCTTACTGCTAAAATAAATAAAAATGACTTAAAAGTATTTCTCTGTTTCTATTTACCTTACTAAATTCTCTTATTAATACTTGTCTTTATTAAAAGATAGAATCTGTTGGGGTTTCTATTTTTACAGTTATATTATTGGCAATACATGTGGAACTCTATCTCTACTTTTCTATTGTGTTTACTAGAAATTTTATTCTCTTGACTTCCACATTTACTAGATTTATAAGATAATCCTAATGCAAGATAATTAACATTATCTCATATTTCCTCTAATTACTAATGGTGACACAATTCTCTAGTTTCTCATTTTAATTAAAATAGTTTTGTTGTTTACCATTGAAAATGTTATTTATTTTGAGGTTGGTCATTAATCTTTATTAATTTTTTTTTAATATTTTACTGAGGTTATTCGGAATGGCTGACTGTTTTTCACAGTCTTTTCAATATTTGTTGATATGAACCTATGATTTTACTCTTTAATTTGTTGATGTAATTGACTGTTGATAGGTCTGTTAAATCAAATCAAACCTCTATTCTTGGAAAGCTCACTTGTCAGTATACATTATTTTTTGATAAGAATTTCAGATGCAATTGAAACATTTTAATTTGAATTTTGTATGTATGATCATGAGTGATATTGCTCTATTTTTATTCTGTTTTCATCATTCTTAACACTAGAGATATCTGGCATCATAAAATGAGTCAGGGAGCTCTCCATATTTTTCTAAGACCTGAGATATATGCAAGTCATGTGCAAGTATTTATTTAAAAATTAAATAAAATTAAATAAAATTAAGTTGTAGGGCCATATGTTCTGTTAGATTTTTTTCCTATCACTTTTCCAGTTACTTTTGTGGCATAATCAATTTGTTCAAACCCTTTGCTTCTTCTAGATTTTGGAGTTTTAGTGTTTATATGTTTCATCCTTCATTAACTGCTTGTTTGAAATCATCCATATTGTTTTAAATGACCAGGGGAGTAAGATCTTTGAATGTATGTTAATTTTTAGAATTTTAATTAGTCTTTTGACAATATTCAGTTGAGTTTTACTTGAACCTCAAGTAAAGAATTTTTAAGCTGGATTAATTTTTCAAAATCATCTTTTCCTACTCTTTTATAGGTGAAATAGAGAATTCAATGAGCTCATATATACTGTTTCTATTACTCTTAGTTTGGATTTGGGGAACAGTGATCTTTATCCTTCCCTACTGGCTTTGAGATTTAACACCCATATAAACTGGGTTCTATTTTTCCCACTCAGAGACCACACTGCTGACTTGCAACCTTGGTTGTTTGGTTAAACATGTGGTGGTATCTGTAAAGTAATATGTTTTAATTCTGATCTGTGTCTAAGAAAATCACCTTCTGAATGTGTTTTTTTCATCAAAATAGTTGGCTTTCCAAGTTGCCCATCACTCTATGATTATCAAAGGGCAGGATCGGGACTTGACATTGTTTAGCATAACCTTCCTTGTAAATTTTCAATATTCAACGAAGCTACCCCTGACAGCCATTCAGAATGTGTGATCCTTCGAGCTGCTAAGAGATGTTATCCCCTGTACATTTGCCATGAGCACATCCACTGTAGTTAAAATCTAAAAGCAGTTATTTTGTTAACACTAGATTAGATCTTTAATTAAGCTTTCATCCACACTAGCACAGACAAAAGTGTCAAACATGTAAGCCCCAGGAGAAGCCAAACTCATTCTATAGGCTCTTATCCTTCAGTACATCGTGAAGAAACTTACAAGCAGATGTCTCATGGGAATTTTGTAAGGGTATGTTGAATATCTAATTGTAAACTTAGCTTCATTTAATTTGATTTCTAGCTATGACATGAGTTAAGCCAATAAACATATTTGTTGAGAGGATTTAGATCAAGAGCTTGTTTTTCATCAGTTGGGTTTTATTTTAGATATTTAATGTCATCCATGTGAAAGCACTTTTTGGTTATCTATAGAGCTTAATGGTAAAGAAGTAAAAATGTAATTTTCTTTATCTGATTGACAGTTGAATGTGTGCACATTAGCGCAAAGAACGACTAAATGTCCAATAGAACTTGTATCCATATGGCTTTACGTTTGTTTTTGCAGGATCGTTTATTTATTTGGGGGCACATCGATCACCTGCAGTGGCCAAGCTTGGAAGTCCTGTTCTTACAAAATCACTCAATGCCTCTACCCCATGTCAGGTACCCAATTATTGGAATTTCCATTGGCTATTCTGTAGTTGTAAACTGTTAAGCTTGGGTTACTCTAGCTAGTAAATGCCGGCTGTGTTTTACTAATATTTTCACAATGAACTGAGAGCTTTATATGAGCTATTTCAACATGAAATGTCATTTCGTTCCAAAAGACATTTGCAGTATATAACTTACACCCTTCTTTTGGGGGGCCTATTCAAAAATATTTCTGTCATTTTGCATTCTTTCCGTGTAGTTCTTTCAATAATTTAAAGCTGTGGATACAGGTTGCCCAAACTGCTTGTTATCTTGGCCAACAGTGTTAGTTGAGGAAAATAAAAGCAGTTCAACAAGTTCTACTGAAAGAAAAATGAAAGGATGAATAAAGAAAGATAAATATGTGCAGAAAAAATAATTACATTTCCAAAATTTTATTTTTTCAGTTAGTCCTTCTGGTGCCAGGTAAACACAGACCAAGGGATAAAATGCTCAGGTCATTTCCACAGCACAACAGAGAAGAAAGAAGAGGGACTTTGGAGTCAGATGGACCTAGTTCCAACTGGTTCCAGTCTCAGTTCTGCCACAAATGATATGCTTCCTTTGAGACTCAGTGTCCACACTGGAAGCATAGTGTTAGCCTGCCTTCTTCACGTGGTTGTGAGAATTCAAACGCGTTTAAGTAAAGCACCTGGAAAAGTATTTGGCAGGTATTAGGTGTTCAATAAACATAATCCCTTTACTTTCCGTAACATGAATGCCTATTAGATGCTTCTGTTCAGCTTGCCTTCCTTTCCGTCCTGTTGAGAGTTCTGACATGTCCCTAAGCCTTTAGGATTTCAGCTTTTTTTTTTTTTCTTGGTTATCAGAAAATAATGAAGGGATCAGTAGCGACACACACTAAATTCATCACCTAGAAATGCAGGGTTACAGCACTAACACAGGCATTCCTGATGATAAATTACAGATCATCAGACCTTTATAATTAAAGTAGAAATTTAATTATACTTTCAGCTTGATATAATTCTCAGTGAGAGTGTCCAGAACTCTTAATAGGTTGTCCTCTTTTTTTTTTCCCCTTTGGTTTCTGCTGCCCATTTCTCTGTGGGAATTTGGATTAAAACAACTGCCTGGACTCCATTTCCACCTCACCTAGAGTCTCCCACCTTTGGTTTTTTTTAATTAAATCTTATGTGATAGATGTAGGTTTTTCTTTTTTTTTTTTTTTTTTTTTGAGAACTCCTGAAGCATTTACTTGCTCTTTAAAAGTACTTTACAGGCTTACTGAACTTTAATTTAAGGTCATATACCAAAGCAATGCAATTGCTGTTGTTAAATTCATCAACGACACTGGATAAAAAAGAGTAGAATTTGTTAATTCTGCCTCTTTTACAGAAATGTGAACACTAAGAGCTTATTAAAAATTCTGAGACTCACTGAGAAATCATACAGTTTTCTTCTTTTTAAAGATGATCTACATTTCCCATTGTTGTATGTGGGTAGCCATTAATTTGTGGTCATAGGGATTGACCCACAATTTATGATAGTTTCTGCTTGAGGACATTTTTCTCTATTGTGGCTTAAATTTGGAGCTTACCTGTGGGAGCTATTGGGGTGGAGCCTCAGTGAAAGCAATGGACAATTTAAATACTTGGTGGTTTATCTCTCAGAACCAAGTCCTCAACCTTCCAAGGCCTTGGGTACTGATTTAGAGGTTTGCCTTGGTTTGTGGAAAAGTAAGAATATTATAGACTGCCAAAGAGGTATTTGTTTTTTCCCTTTTATCTGCATCAATGTTGGTAATCTTTGAGTTAGAGGGAGGGATATTTGGATTACTTTATAGTACTTTCCAGCTTAGAATTACTATTAGATGGTTAGAGGTTATTTATAGTCTGAGATACACATGGCCAAAGTTCTCTCCCATAGGAGTATTCTAAGAATATACTCTTACTGTTTTATAAGTTTGTGGTAATGTGGGATTCTTTCTTTCATGAAAGTTACAAAATAAGCTAACAAACCAAATTCTTATCTTCTTGAGTAATCAGAAAATCCAGCCGATCTTCCTAATTGGAACATATTGATTGATAATAGTTCTATTCATGGAATAACGAATATTCTTTATTATAAAATGGTAAAGTGGGGCGGTGAAATAACCAAAGTTGGGCACTTTGATATGACTAAAGCCTTCATTTTATGAAATTACATTTTTTTCTCTACATAATCATACCAGGCTAACAGAGTTAAGAATATTTGTTTGAAAGGACTTTAAAGGAATATGAAGCTTTCTTTTGAGTCTTTTTTTCTAACAGCAGCCTTTTAGGGTCATTTTGCAAGAATTACCCTGTACTTTATGTGTAGCCAACACATGGCACCAACATGCAGAATTGTTCCTGTAACTACTCATTGTTCAAGATGTGGACTTTTATTTACAAGCTTCAAAAGCTCCTTTGGTCAGTGGTGGAAATTTGGCATTTTTCCTTGGAATAGCCAGGAGATAGGACAAACAGAACATGTGGGAGCCAGAAGCTAGTATTTCTTATTGCTGTCGAAATACTGTTACTGTTTTTTTTTTAACTTTTTCTTTTATTAATTTATTTTATTTTGTTATTTTTTATTTTTGGCTGCATTGGGTCTTTGTTGCTGTGAGCTGGCTTTCTCTAGTTGCGGCAAGTGGAGGCTACTCTTCGTTGCGATGCTCGGGCTTCTCATTGCAGTGGCGTCTCTTGTGGAGCATGGGCTCTAGGCGCATGAGCTTCAGTAGTTGCGGCATGCGGGCTCAGTAGTTGTGGCTCACGGGCTCTAGAGCGCAGGCTCAGCAGCTGTGGCGCACGGGCTTAGCCGCTCCGTGGCATGTGGGATCCTCATGGACCAGGGCACGAACCCGTGTCCCCTGCATCGGCAGGCGGACTCTCAACCACTGTGCCACCAGGGAAGCCCTGTTACTGTTTTTAATAAATTAGGAAATGTAAAATCTGAAGGAGATTTATGTGGATATTAATATTTTCTCACTCATATTTGAGTTACTGTATAAAAGACATATCTCACTTTTAGGACTACATAATTAAATACAGCAGGACTGATAAGATGAAGCTTCCACTTTCAATGCCATTTTGTGTGTTTGTCTTTTGTTTTTTTTGTATTCCCAATTCATTTTGCTATTCTAATCCTCTTTAATCAAAAAATTCATACAATTAAAAAGAAGTGAATAGAGATACCAGGAAAAAGACAGATGAAACGAAAAATAGGTTGGCTCCAAAAATAAAGTTTACGAGGGCCAGGCTACATTTTTGTCAGATTCTTTTTTTTTTTTTTTTTTTTTTTTTTTTGTGGTACACGGGCCGCTCAGTTGTGGCCTCTCCCGTTGCGGAGCACAGGCTCCAGACGCGCAGGCTCAGCGGCCATGGCTCACGGGCCCAGCCGCTCCGCGGCATGTGGGATCTTCCCGGACTGGGGCACGAACCCGTGTCCCCTGCATCAGCAGGCGAATTCTCAACCACTGCGCCACAGGGGAAGCCCCAGGCTACATTTTTGAATCTAAGTTTTCCAACAGCCAATGCAGAGAGAGACATGTGAGAACTCATTTGGTTCATATTCAAGGAAGTAGAAAACGAAACAAAAATAGTTCTTCTGAGACTTCTCCCCTGATTGCACACATACCAGTGTAAATGTCTTTCTCTGATTCAGTGCACACCTATTGCTTCCCTACGCTGTGCTCACCATAGCCCTCAATGCTGGGAATATACTAGGGACAATGTAAACACGTTTGCCATAACAAAATATAGAATTTAGTGAGGCATACTGATAGCAGTTCAGTGTGAAGTGCTACAGAGAGTGATAAAAATATAAAATACATATAATATAGACTATCATATGTAAGTATATATAATATATAATGTAACAATATATAAATTAAACATATAAATAAATATATATTATATATAACATACCCATATATACGTATAAACCATATATATAAATGATAACCCACTTATAACAACTCTCTCAATGAGTGTGAAACTTCCATATCTTGTAATGTTCCCCAAGTAGAGTTATGAGCTCATAGCAGAGAGAAATTTAGAAAAAAAAAAAAAAAAAAAAAGTAATATACAGTGGGGCTTGGAATGGTGCACTCATGATCTGTTCTCTGATTGTTTTGTTTACTCCAAGGATAGTATTAGAGCATGAGATAGATTCTAGAGGAAGCAATGGTTTATTGGGGAAAGGTTGAGCAGATATTCTCCCCAGTTGTACATTGTCAAAACACATGAAGATTAATCATTTAGATGAGAAAAACAGATTATATTTTATTGAAGATTGCAAACTTTTACTTAAGCTTGTTCAGATAAAAAGAGGCAAAAACATGATTATGAATAGGAGTCATAAGAATCACTATGATAACGATGAGGGGTGTGTGTGTGTGTGTGTGTGTGTGTGTGTGTGTGTGTGTGTGTGTGTGTGAGAGAGGGATGAATGATCCCCCTCCCCTACACTGACTTATTCCACTTGAGTTTTGAGGAGTTACAGATGTTTCTTTTCCTTTTTTTTAAAAACTTTTTTGTGTTTTACTCTTTTTATTATTCTAGATCTTGAAGATATAACAGATGTAGCAAATACCAGACAGGGGTCAACATGAAGCAGAGAAGGCAGAGGTAGCTGAGAATTTGGAGAATAACTGAGAAAAGACATGAAGATCTGACCAAAAAGCTCCCTAATAGGGAAGCAAGTAGAACAAAGACCATAGGCAAGTTGAGGAAAAAAGCAGAAAATTTGAAGAGTTCCAACTGGAGACAGACCAAAATAAAATGAAACAGAAAAGAGAAATAAAGAAGACATTATTTTGAACTTCTAAATAATGTCCTGTTAATGTCCTTTGCAGAATTTAGTCTCAGAGATTTACTAATTAGTAATTACTAATTGTTCCTAATTACATTCTTTTGTAGAACTGACCATTCCTCTGGGAATATCACAGGGCACTGTAGAAACCAAAGAGCAAGATTAGTTATTCACCTACACTCGGTAACTAGTAGTATAAGTCACCTGATATGGTGTCCTTTCTTTTTATAGTAAAATGAATGATTCAGCGTGTGTGTGTGTGTGTGTGTGTGTGTGTGTGTGTGTGTGTGTGTGTGTTTTGGCCGCACCAAGTGGCATGTGGGATCTTAGTTCCCCAACCAGGGATGGAACCCGTGCCTGCTACAGTGGAAGTGTGGAGTCTTAAACGCTGGACCTCCAGGGATGTCCCAGATTCAATATTTCTAAAAATATACAAATAATATAAAATCAGAGAATACAATTAAAAACAGTAAAGTAATTTGAGCTTCATTTCTTTTCTTTCCAATTTGCAATTAAAGAAACGGCTTTGTTGGAAGTTATTTAACCACAGGAAATTTTCTTGAATAAAATGATTCACGGTCTTGCATAGTCACCCTATACATACAACCCAAGTTGTGCATATATATACAACTTAGTGAAAACCGAGGAGAAATAAAAGCAAGGCTTTAATATTAACATTTATATAACTGCTTTTTAATGAATCAGGCATGAATCAAGACAATAATTTCCTTTAAAATGAAAAGTAGTAAATAAATTTTAAATGGTTGGCATAATATTAACATACAGCTCTTTTTAATAGAATTTTCTGTGATGGAAATTTTCCTCTGCTCTGTCCACTATGGAAGTCACTAGCTACAAATAGCTTTTGAGCACTTAAAATGTGACGAGTGTAACCAGGAAAGTGACTTTTTCATTTTGTTTAATTCATTTACATGTAAATAGCCACACTGTTTTCATACCTTTGTCATTATACGCATTATACTTAATTGTTCCTTTTCTTTGCACTCTCTCCCATAAAACTCTGAGGTCCTTAAGGACACTTAATTCCTTGCACATTTTGCAACACAGAGCAGGTATCTCTTTCTGTCTCTCTTTGAAGGTTTATAGACATTTGCTTTAGCAAGAATGCTGATAGTCCCACTCAAATGTCCTTCTTTTCTTCAATACCTATTAACTGAATACCTACTAAATACAAAGTGCCTTGATATGTTCTAAGAGGAATTCACAACATGCATTCTGATTCTGATTTTAAGACTAAGTGTTCCACTACTAGTGTGTATCACAGTGAGAGCCACGGATGTTGGCTAACTTCCTATCGAAAATCACAGCTGTATTTATAACTTTTGTTCAGTGATTTTACCCTTACCAATATTAAATTTGAAAAGACTCTGGAAAGTTTCTTGGTCTATACCAAACTAAAGAATTCTCCTTAAATCTCTACAATGCCATTTCTGTTTTTAAAAAAGTAAATTAAATATAAGTTCTAAGCTCTTATCTTATTGAATATAGATCCCATTGGTATTTACTCTTAATGCACTATTAAAATAACTTTGCACTGGTAATGTACTGAGTGACAATATGACAGCTTGAAATTCTGATGGGGCTTGCACAGCTCTTGTACAACTAGGTTTAAAGCTCCATTTTGCATATTTACAAGCTTGGAACATGCTGAAACTACAGCAGGGATCTAAAGTTTAATTGTGGTTGAGGAACATACATCCTCCCTTTCCACAGAATTTAATCAAGCACTGTTTGACTTTACATTTCTTGCTTAAAGGCCTGAGTGTAGGTGAGCTTGGTAGTAAAATCTAATATGAAATGGACAATCAGAAAGAATGCTTTGATCAAGTGGTGGCAATTCAGTAGACATTGAAAGAAAAAAATGTGTACCACATTGAAACAGAGAATGCTTGATGTTTTGAACAATTTTTTAAAAGAGCATTAAAAATTTTTTTTCAACTTTCATCTCCACTGAAATTGGTACCAACAGTGAAATAAATGGGATAGTAAATAAATAATATATGTAATAACATCTGTCCACATAACAAAATAAAAGCCCAATGACAAAGGAAAAAAACAAAAAAATTAAAATGTAGTGAAACTGAAAAGGAGTCACTTTGAGTCCAAAGAGAGTGATTTCATTTCTCAGGGACCTCATCTCTGAATGATACTGTGTTTTTCTTTGAAATCTGCAGCATTAGAACTCTCTATGGCATAATGAGAGGAAGAAAAAATTGCTGTGTGTCTGAACTTTTGTGGGGTTTTTTTTTTTTTGACATATTTTGTATTGTGTCATCCAACCACTGAGGCAATTAATTTTCACCTTGCACGGGGCCCAGTATTTAGTAAATGCTCAGTAAGTATTTGCTGAATAAACGATAGTGCTGAATTCCACATTACAGCTACTACTATCGGCACCTTAAAATACTCCTCTGTGTTTTCTCCACTACCTAGTTAACCTGTCAGTCCTTTAGATTATGTCATCACTGGTGGTGAGTAGGAACCAAACTGATCAAGTCAAGGCTCCCTAGCCTCAAACAGAACATTTTCTGGTTGGATTAAATTATTAATGAACAGTATTATATAATCTCCCAAGTCTTTTGATAATGTCACAGTGGAGAAGGAATTAATGAAAAGTATTCATAGCAGTTTTCTCTTACCTGAGAAATCAAGTTTTTGAGATAACTTTTTCTTGGATTGAGACATCAAGGAGAATGAATAGTAATACATGGTTTTGTAATTTTTAAGTCAGATCTAGAACGTGTATCTCCCCAGATTCATAAGAAGCAATAGTGAAGGTCCTGTAAAACTTCCATGATGGTGTGGACAAATATATGTCCTCAGACTTGTCTGAGCAGGATGCTAGTGTCCCACTTCTTTAGATGTCTCTATGGCATGTGTTAAAAATATCAGTTAATATAGCTACCTTGAGCCTTTTTTTAAAGGAGGGAATACAAAGGCTGGCAGAAGATGTACTTAGCATTTTCTGGGTCTGCATGTTTGGAGGAGAATTAAGAAGTAGTTTGGGATATTTTTAACTATAGAAGAGCTACTGGACACAGGTAAATGGAATATTTATATCATTCAAACACATTTTTCACCAGGTGCAGTTTTGGTATCGTTTGTCTCAGCATTCACGTCTCTCGGTTTTTACAAGAACATCACTGGATGGGGATTTGCAGAAGCAAGGTGATCTAATCAGAATCTCCAAATCTCAGTGGAGACAAGCAAAAATGGATCTCTTTGCGAAGGCTGGAGAATCTACCCTGCCTTTTCAGGTAAGCACGTAAGAAATTAATACAACTGAGCAGAAGATGCTTATTTAATGCTGATCTTTCCAGATGATAATATAATACGTATATCCCCTAAATGTATCTGATATTAATAAAGCAAACATTCACAGTCAGGGATGAGAAGAGAGGTTATCTTGATTAACTGCTCAAGACTTACTTGTGGAAGCATAGCAAAAATGGAGATAAGAATTGAATAGGCTGGTGGAGAGAAGAGTAATTTAACAGGAAAATATTTGTTTTCTTAAGTGAGGATGGTGGATTATATGAGGTAGTGAAAGAAATCTGGGCTCTACTCATATTTTAATCCCATTGCCTTATTTTCTGCTGCCCATTAATACTGAGAATTTAATCACACTTTTATGTCATTTACTTGGTTAATAATGAAAGAAGGAAACTTTAGCTTATCCAATGGGTGCACCAGCTTCCACCCTCCTAGACGTGACTCCCTTCTAGATGATGTTTGAAAAGAGCTAGTTTAGAAACTAGATTAGATGGTGGAACATAGTGGAACACTCACTGCCTCAGGTGTCACATAGTCTGAGTTCCCATCTCTGCTCACCCCATGGGTTGTTAAGTGATTGTGTACGTGACATCTCTGAGCTTCAAATTGTCCAATCTGTGAAAACCACAGTGATAATAAAAGCAATGCTTGAGAGGAATCTGAATTAAAGAGAATGTAGCTAAAATGGTAGCTATGAACATGAGCTGTGGAGCCTGGGGTTCAAACCCAGGTGTCCAGTCAGGGGGAAGTTGCTTAATCCTTCCGTGCTTCTGATTCTTCCTCTGTAAATGGGGTTGGGGAAGTAAGAACATTGTTGGGGTGTTAGAAGCCTCTGAAAAATAACCCACCTCATCTGGTACTCATTTCCAAACTGAGGTAAATGTAGAAATCCAAGAGAGAGAGCACAAGATATTTTGGAGAAGATGTATTTAAAATAATACCTCACCTCAGAACAAACAGCTCCACCCAGAGAACAACAGACTGCTAGAGAATACAGGACTCATCCTTTGGGGAAAACCTTTTTACCATGAGTGATTATGATGTGTGAGTGTTGTTTTATGGGTTGGAATACATGTCCCCCTCTGGTGGAGGATGTTGATACTGGAGGAGGCTATGGACGCCTGGGGGCAGGAGGTGTGTGGGAACCCTTTGTACCTTCCTCTCAGTTGTGCAACGAACCTAAAACTGCTCTAAAAGTCTTAATAAAAAAAACAGAAGACAAAACCCACAATGTCCTTTGTTAGAACTGGCTATTTGAGAAATATTATGAGTTGAAACTTGTGCCATTCTTTCTTGGCCTCATTAACCTACCATCGTTATTGAAGAGTTTCAGCACTGGGTTTTTTGGGTTTTTTTCCGTTTACTATTTCTTCTTTTGGGGTTTTTGTCTTGCTTTGTTTTGAGGTGCAAATTGAGACTGCTTTTTATTATCTGGGGGCATATTAACTAGTTTTTAAATCGACTAGTGGTTTGATGGAATTTTGTAATTTGATATCCACAGATGGGTGATGTTTTCTGTCTTCACTCCCCTCCGTGCTGGATCAGCACCACATGTTGGCTTTTCTCTCTCCTACCTGGGGGCTCCCAGTCAGCACCAATCAGCCTCTTCTTCTTCTTCTTCTTCTTTTTAATGTATTTTTGTGGCCGCACCATGCGGCATGTGGGATCTTAGTTCCCCGACCAGGGATTGAACCTGTGCCCCCTGCATTGGAAGGGCGGAGTCTTAACCACTGGACTGCCAGGGAATTCCCAGCCTCTGCTTAATTGTGCTGGCTTTTTGAGGGGAGTGAATTGTCCTAGGCTCTTGCTAAGCCTCAGCCATGTTTAATTCAGCCCAAGAAGGTAAGGATTTTAGCGTGCACCTCTGTTCCTTCTTACGTAATCCTGTTACTTGGCTGAAGTACAGGCTTGTTTTAGAAACTACAGTTCAGTGAGAAGAAAAATAAGAACTGTTCTCTCAGATGTCACTATTCAGAAGGCTATTACAAGTCCACAGTCTCTAATCAGCAATTTGGAAAATAAAAATTTGGAAAGCAATAAGCTTTTGAAAAACAAATTTAGAGGCAAAATTTCTCCTGACCTGAACCAGTGTTAGGCATTTCATTTAGTGATGTGTTTGATGATAAAGTGCTGCCCCCAGTCTCCCTGAGGGTATCAAGTAATATACATGACACATTTTAGATGAACATCCTCAACTCTGAACTATTCAGATTTTAAAACCCAGCTGGACTCAAAGGCTTTGGCAAAGGAATTTGGAGCCTGTGTTAACATTCTGGTATGAATAAGTCCAGATTTTATACACATACACACGCATACAAGATACATAAATACGCAGTCACACACAGATACATATACACGGTTTTATTTAATATATTAATATTACTTAGATATATTATTAGATCTTTCAAACAAATAGAAAATATATAGAGAGGCAAATACCCACGTACTCACACCTCAGAATGAACTAATATGAACATTTTGTTTGCTTATAATGTTGATAGGTTTGCTTCTAAAGATACAGCTTTTGTCCTCTTTGTACCCTTTTCTATTCCATTTCTTGTCCTTTACAGGAAAAAAAAAATTATGATATGTTGTTTTTAACCTGATTTTTCTAAGTCTGTTTTCAAAACTATGGAAATATGCATGAGGAGTCTAGCTAGGTGCAGTTCTACTTCATTCTTTTACCAATAGCTAATGGAAAAGATATACCTACAAATAGTCAATCTAGCTTTTAAATATTCAAATATTTAAAGTTTATCTTCTTGGAAACAGGCTCCTTGGGCACTTTAAATTTAGTGGACTGAATTATTTAAGGGTGACCTTAGTCATTGCCTGGTCATCGGTTCAATGTGACTAAACTCTGAATATGTATTTATATGGCGTCATCCTATATAAACACTGGAAAGGAGAAAGGCATAGGACTGTATGACCTCTCCGTTCGTTCTCTTGTAGCCATGAAATTCAGATTCAGTGTGGTCCTTTTATGTCTCTTGTACACATCACAATAGAGTGCAAATTGCTCTGAGTTCCTTAGGAAATCAGCACCCCTGGTTAGGTAGGGCTTTCATTTTTCCTAGTGGAAAAGGATTAGGTTTACTGTTTATTTTGTAAGAACAGCAAATTAACAACATTTCAATATTCTCTCCATTTCCTGTGCAGTTTTTATTGGAAGAATGTAAGTCAAGTAGTTAATAGAATTTTTTCAATCTGTTTTAACTGGGCCTACTCATTTTATATGTTCAGTTTTTTTACACAAATATTTTCATTTAATTTACAATTTCTTTCCTAACTACTCTTCTTAATTTCATATCTAGAGGTAGTACTTTTTCTGAATACTGTCCATTGATTTCCAGTTGATCTACTGTCTTTGAGTTTGCTACTAAAACATAATTGTGTCACATTTCAGATTTCATTTTAAAATGACCCTTTTGTGAAATTTTCCACAATGATTGATACCATGTTCGCTCTTGATCGGAGTCAATGGGATAAATCGATAACAATTTCCTGATATTACTTGACGATTCAGTGAAGGGTGAGATTTATAATGCAAAGTAAAAGCTGGTCTAGTCTCTGTAATGTTGCTCTGTCCTCAGCCTTCTTAACCTAGGGCTTCATTAAATCTTGTTTTGCCAGGTAGCTCTGTTCTGCAGTATCTGCTAAAGACCAGTTATCTCTTTATTTCATGATAGTGATGTAGTACAGCATAGTCATCCATGGCTCAGGTCACACATTTTTCATACTAGATATATGACCTTCAACCAATAACTTCAACTCTCTAAGCTTCTGTTTCCTTTGCTTTAAAATGTGGAAGAAAATAACACCATCTTCACAGTGTTAAAATAAGTGAACGTGCCTGGCATGCAGTAAGCTCTAAATAAAAGTTTGCTGTTGATCTTATTTTTAATACCACCATCATTCATCCAAAATTACTATAGTCGAATTTTTCTTTACTGCTTCTTACTATATTCCTATTGTCTCCATTTCCTCTTAGATTCATATTTATTCATTCTCATTATTCTTTTTTAAAGCAAGATATCAAAGAACCAGAATTTAAATATGCTAGTTGAGTATTTATCTGGAAAAGTTTCTTTCTGTTTTGCAGATCTAAAAAGTAATCACTTGATTATAAACAATATTTACACCTTGCTGTGCTTCCTGAAAGAAAAACAAGAAGTGATTCTGTTCACTCAGGGAGTGATATAATATAATTGGATAAGACAAAAATCAGCAAGATCCTAAAAAATAGTTTTAGAAGGAAAGATATTTACATATAATTTGAAATTTTAACTCTCAAATTACCTTGAGAAACTTATAAAATGAGGTTTTCACTCTGCCTTTGTCAATGATTGAAACATTTCTTCTGAGCAAACTCTGGCTCACATACCAATTATTAACTGATACTGTAGTTCCCAAAGGGAACTGCTTTTGGTGACAAATCAAACGATCAGCTTGGTTAAAGCAAGTAATACAAATAGAAACAGTGAAGATGATTTTGGAATAATCAGGTGATATTATTTACAGATATGAGATACATTTTTTTTAAAGGAAGTAACATTATTCTCTGTTTAAAGTTAGAAAATTTTAGTTAATGGTCAAATTATAATCATTCATTACATGGTCCTGAATTTAATTCTATAGAAGTAAGCAAGCAGACATGTACACGACCTAATATCATCTTTATTTTGCTCTGGGAGTTTATACTTACATTTTAATATGAAGATGTAAAAGAGCCTAGTGGTTTTCTTCGGACAAAATGATGTAACCATATTTTAAAGACCTACCCCATCATTCAGCTCATCCCAGGGCGCATCCACTCCATTCAAAGAATAGGAGCATGTACCTCTCTTGGGACACAGAAGTGCCCCAAACAAACATTCTGTCTTTTTCCAGCTTTCCTTTGAGTAGTGTAGTCCTTCAAATATGGTGGTCATAACTACCTGTCTAATGAGTTTGAAGAATTAAACATCTGTATTTTAATTGACTTCAATGTAGGACATACTACAATAATGAATTAAAAAAGATTCTTCCAAATTAAAGCTGTCCAAATACATTACAATAACTTAATGATGTTAAGCATAATTTATTTCTCACAATGCTTGTATACATTTCATCAAAATCCTTCTTTAAAATCTATTACCATTTTCTGCCTCTTGTATGAAGGCCAAATTTCTTGGCTAAAAGTCTACAGAAACCAGCTCTAATCAGAATTTTAAAAATCATTAAAATTACATACATCTCATTACAAAGTATCAAAAATTTCAGATTAAGAAATAGTCCCTCCTGAGCATCCTTACCTTCCATCATAGTCTGTATCTTCAGGTAACTATAACACTAGTTTATTTTTACCTCTAGACCCTTTTCTATTTAATTAATATGTATGTATGTACCACATATATCTAGAAATCTGAACCATGTGTATTTTTAGCCTCAGTAGTACCATACTATAAATTTTTTCTGTAATTTAATTTTTATTCAGAAACTTATGTTGAAGGTCTTTCCATATTAGCATACAGAGATAGATTTTTTTTAAACTGGCTCAGCAGTCCATGATCTATATCACCATTTATTTATTGATTCACATTTGAATTGTTCTGATTCATTTGCTATCAAAACCGACATTAAAGCAAACATTCCTGCCCAGGTCTTCATATGTGTGCCTATGAGTGTCTCTCTAAGGTAAACCCTGAGGATGGGCTTAATTTTTGTAGTCTATGCTATTTATTTTTAATAGATGTCATCAAATTGCTGTCCAGTTGGGCTGCACCAATTCATGCAATCAGTCCTCTTCTCTTAACAAATATTTAGGCAATAATTCATTTAGGCAAAAAATCCTATACTCCTACCATAGGGGAGGAAATAGTTTTTCTTGACCCTATTAGGGTACCTGACTGGGTCTCAAAATTAAACTAATAAAGCAGATTAACAGGAGAAAAGCATATAAAATTATTTAATGTTAGTTTTACCTGACGCGGGAACCTTCATAAGGAAATGAAGACCTGAAGAAATAGTTAAACCTGAGTGTTTTTGTGAGAGGTTTGATGAAGAGTGGATAGTTGTAGAAAGGGCAAAGAGTATGAGCCGAGTGTAATAAACTGGGGAACTTAGCTAGGCCTGTTTGTTCAGCTTCTCTGTGTCCTTTTGTCTTCAGAGATAAGGATATCTCTGGCATAGGGAGGGCTCCTCTCACATGAGGGTTTGATCTGCTTTAGAGGAAAGGTCAAAAAGTCCATCCTGCACATACCATTTCTCAAGTTCCTTTGGCTAGAGATATTCCATAGGCTGCATAGGTGCCCTATTTTGGGACAGCATGTCCTAAACCCCATCATCCTACAATGCCCAAAGTTTTCTAAATATACTCTACATGTTCACATTTCCTTTTTTTTTCTTGTTATGTTACCAGTTTCTCATGGTAACAGCATCTTAGGCAACAATTAAAACTGAAGTTTAATATTACCTCTTTGCTAAATCTTTTTTTTTTCAAATTCTATCTCATATTCTTGACAGAAATAATGAAGTGCTTTTCTTTGATTTTTAGTATCTTGTATTTCTCTCTTATATAGTACTTACGGTATAGCTTAGTTGTTAATGTATCATATCAAGTAAATTGTAAGATCTTTGAGACTAGAGATCCTCCCTGATTACGTGGAGATGCACTTACTAGCCGTGTCCTGGTCTACTGGGCCTGCTATGCATCCTTAAGACTCTGGACATAAATTCATCCTTCCTTCCTTTCTCCCTCCCTCCCTCCCTTCTTTCTCTTTCTTCCTTTCTTTCTTTTCTTTTCTTCCTCCTTC
>NC_041224.1:21045918-21058459 GCF_002837175.3 Physeter macrocephalus | reverse complement strand
CTTCCTTCCTTCCTTCCTTCCTTCCTTCCTTCCTTCCTTCCTTCCTTCCTTCCTTCCCTCCTTCCTTCCCTCCTTCCTTCCTTCCTTCCCTCCCTCCCTTCCTCCCTTCCTTCCTTCTTTCTCTTTCTTCCTTTCTTTTCTTTCTTTTCTTTTTTTCCTTCCTTCCTTCCTTCCTTTCTTTCTTTCATGGTGGAGTAACAACATAATAATGTGAGTGATTAACAAGAAAGAAAACAAATTATACCAGTCATTATTTAGAATGATAGAATAAATTAAACTTAAATAGAAGCCTCCAAGTGCTTTACCATATGAATGTTATTAACCACTGTATGTGGTTATGTACCTCACTAAGTAGGTTTCTATATATGTATATATAATATATATATAAGTATTTAAATATTCTGATATAGAAATGAATCATTGCCTTCAGCCAACCCGTTATAAATGAATTCATATTTCAATTAAACTGAGTTGTAAACCACACAGTTGATTACCCCAAAGAGCTCATTTTAAATGCTTATGACTTAATGGCTCCAATGGGAAGGCAGCCTTCAGTCATGATGAATGTTACAACTTCTAATTGAAACAAGGGTACGTAAGATATTAGGGTTACCTAAGATATTAGTGTTACCTAAGGTGCTGTCAAAGGAGTTATGACTTTATAAATTCCTAATTTGAATGTTCCAGTTAAACAATTTTCTAAAATTAGTTTGGAAGTTTGGGAGAGATGCAGATGAGCTTCTCTACACCAAAAAGTATGATTGTAATAAATTTACTTTTGTTAAAAAATGGTTAAAGAAGACAATTTAGGTGGTACAAACAAGGTTTATTCAGCACTTCATGAAGCAGACAGTCTCTATTTGGAGAACTGTAAAATGGGTGGAAGGCAGAAAGCTTTATAGGGTAAAGAATAAAGAATGAGAGTAAAACAGAAAATATCGAGTTGACTGGGGCCATATAGTCAACCTTGTTTAGGGGAAGAAGGGGCAAGGAAATATAGAGCCCAGAGTTGGCTTGAAGTTGGGGGATTGACTGCTGAATATACTCTGTTTCTGGTCAAGGGGAGCATTAAAGGGGCATGAAAGTTATCTAAGTTTTGGTTTGCTGTCATGGCATCCAGGGCAGGAATGGCTCCATTTTGGGCCTAGAAAGTTATTTCAAGACTTTTATAGTATATTTTTAATAATTTATCTTTCTGTAATTATAGCTAATTTTAGAAGCTACTGTTTTATCATCACATGCTACCGTTGCTCTAGATGATATCAGTGTATCCCAGGAATGTGAAATTTCATATAAGACACTTCCAAGTACTAGCGTTCAAAGCAAAGGTAAGTTTTTTTCTTGTGGTTGCTGCAGTTTTGAACATTAAAAGAATTAGTTTTCCTTGATATCAAAATATAAAATATATTAGAATCCTTCAATAATATAGTTCACTAATGCCTAATACCAAGATGTGGATTACATCACATGCCCCTGAAAACTAAAACATATTGTTTTACCTTTTTAAAATATATTTTTACCTTTTTAAAAAATATGTTATATCACAGTCTAGGCCTTAGGCTCTCTTCTAATAACATTCTACATTTGTGGCTAAAATTGTCACATACAGATTTTTTTTAAATTGTAAAAGTTATGAATTTAAAATATTTTGCATGTTTTAAAACACTGCTATAAAAATTCAATTGTATTTTAATTTTGTTGGACACTTCAAGTGAATATGTAATTAAATTCATGTTTCAGAATCACTCAGGAGTTCAAAAAGATTATCATGATTGAAAAAGTGAC
The DNA here is from genome assembly GCF_002837175.3 of Physeter macrocephalus. NCBI lineage: Eukaryota > Metazoa > Chordata > Mammalia > Artiodactyla > Physeteridae > Physeter > Physeter macrocephalus. The sequence continues at coordinate 21,056,674 of NC_041224.1, read as the reverse complement.
TTAAGGCCAATGAAAAATTTCAAACTTGACCCTAAAATTCTGTGTTTAAATTCAAAACATAATATTTTCAAGAAACAGATGGAGTTCGACTAATTCTTTGATTAAATATTTTGTAGAGAATTTCAGTTAAGAGACAGGTATATTGTCATAAAAATGGATCCCAAATAGTAGAATAGGCATTTTTGAAAATCTAACCGTAGTTTAGGTTCTGAGAGTGTGTTGAAATGGTATACATTGTGCCTGCCATTTAACATTTACATTGTGTGTGCCATTTAACACTAACTGATGTTTCTTTCTGACCACCCCTACAGTCAGGTCTCAATTAACAAATAGAAATAAATATTAAAAATGTTGCCTGAAAACTGAAACACTTCATTTTTCTTACTCTCCATACATGAAAAATAACTGCATGTGGACCTCAGGCATGTCATATATTCTGAAGTTATGTTTCCTTAAACAACATATTTAGTGAGAGGAAAAGTGCATTCTTAACAGGAGCTAAATGCACTCACCAATGAAGGATGATATAGGAGAATCAATTCTGGACTGAGATCCGAGTTAAAGAATTTTTAAAAGTCCTTTATTAAAGACACCTTTCATTGGTAAGGCTGTATATTCTATGTCCTAACTCTATATTGTGTTAACATGAATTTACATTACTCAGAATGTGTGTCCTGAATTTATAATAAACCTTTCTAAGCTCTGTGTGTGTGAGTTGTTTTGATAGACATTAAAGAATGCAAACCAGCAGATTTAATGATTAATGAGTTTTGGAGGGTTAACCAGAATTACTTATTTCTGTTAATTAATTAAACATTTTTATTCTTCTAATCATATACTGCATCACCAGAATTGTAATAGTAGGAAGGCATTAGAGTTGACATTGAGGAGAATGTATTTGGAAGCAGAAGTGTGGTTAAATGTTTTAAATTATCACTAAAATTAACCTTAGCAGAAGGCTCTGAGAATACTCGATCTCACATACAGAGAATTCTTTTCATAAATTAACTCAAAACTCATTTATGTGTGCTTCAATCTGAACACCAGCTCAGTTGGTTAGAGCATAATTCTCATTAGGCCAAACTTACATGAATTATTCCTGAAAGACCAATGATTTTACACAAAGGAAAAAAAAAACTTTCTCACCGTTTTTGTAAATTTATCCAATAGGCAATTATAGGGTCTCCTTCATTGAATTTAGTACTATTACCAGCCAGGAGTTTAGGGACGGGAGTGGAAGGGGACTTATCACGTCCCACTGATAGGGACTTACTTTATATTAATGGCCAGAGGTTTATTGAGATCCTCCTGTGCTTGCAATTTTTAGCATATTTAAAAACTAGTGTTATTGAAACAATTATGCATCCCATTTATGTTGGAGAAAAAAAGATGTTTTATTCTCTCGATCTCTTAATTTTAAAGCTGGATTTGGGCCACATGAAGATGCAGACTGTATTTCATCCAGCAAGCTCTCTGATTTTACATCTGACTGCCCAGATGGAGCAGATGAAGCCAGTTGTGGTGAGTGAAAGTCTTGACTGATTTGACTAAGATTTGTGTGTGCATATTTACTCTCTGAATGTAAAGTGCATGCTACTTAAGTGAGTGTTGTTTAATTAAGAATGTTTCTTTTTTTGTTATTAAATTTAAAAAATATTTTTATTGAGGTATAATTGATGTAAAACATTATATTGGTTTCAGACGTACAACATAATGATCTGATATTTGTATATAATGCAAAATAACCATGAAAATAAGTCTAGTTAACACCCATCACCATACATAGTTACAAATTGTTTTCTTGTGTTAAGAACTTTTAAAATTTACTCTCTTAACTTTCAAATATGCAATACAATATTATTAATTATAGTTGCCATGCTATAAATTACATCCTCATGACTTACTTATTTTATAACTAGAATATACCTTTGTACCTTTTGACCCCCTTCACCCATTTTGCCCCCTACCCCGTAATTCCCTGCCTCTGGCAATCACCAATCTGTCCTCTGAACTAGGACCTTGGTTTTTTGTTGTTGTTTTTTGTTAGTTTGTTTGTTTTTTAGATTCCACATGTAAGTGAAATCACATGGTATTTGTCTTTCTCTGTCAGACTTATTTCACTTAGCATAATACCCTCAAGGTCCATCTGTGCTGTCAAAAATTGCAAGATTCTCTTCTGTTTTATGGCTGAATATTATTCCATTGTGTATAGGTACCACTTTTTCTTGGTTATTGTAAATAATGCCGCAGTGAACATGGGGGTGCATATATCCTTTCGAGTTAGTGTTTTTGTTTTCTTCAGATAAATTCCCATCTTTTGTGTTCCAAGGACTCAATTCTGGTGTAGGGAGGGGTGTTCCCCACACCAGATAGTGCTCAGGACATCAGTTGGGTGTCCTACAATTTAACTCAGTTCTGACACTATCTACCCAGAGATGCCATCAAGTTCTACAGGTTAAGTTTCAGTCCTACGAGGCTGCCTCCCCTCTTCTTCCACTTACTTCGGATGATGGTCTCAAGCCCAGGTTGTTACTGTTCTTCTGATTGACTGGCTATAAGTCAGAGGTTCCCAAGACTCCTTCCTTGTGTTTGATTAATTTGCTAGGGCAGCTCACAGAACTCAGAGAAACATTTTACTTACTAGATCACCCATTTATTGTAAAAAGAATATAGCTCAGGAACAGTTAGCTGGAAGAGAAACATAGGGCAAAGTATGGGGAAAGGATGAGGAGCTTCCTAGTCCTTTCCAGGTGCCACTCTCCCAGCACCTCCACATGTTCACCAACCCAGAAACTCTCCAGGCTCTGTCCTTTGGGTTTTCATGGAGGCTTCATTTGACAGGTATGACCGATTAAATCATTGGCCATTGATTCAACCTCCAGCTCATCTCCTCTCCCCAGAAGTCAGGGGTAGGACTGAAAGTTCTAACCCTCTAATCATACAGTTGGCTTCACTGGCAACCAGCCTCCATCTTTAGATACTGTCCAAAGTCACCCCGTTAATATAACAAAAGACAAATTTCAAAGGTTTTAGGAAGTCTGGGCCAGAAACAGGGATGAAACTGTTTGATGTAATCCCACTTATTTTTGCTTTTGTTGACTCAGCTTTTGGTGTCAAATCCAAAAATTATTGCCAAGACTGATGTCAAGGAGATTCTTACCTATGCTTTCTTGTAGAATTTTTATGGTTTCAGGTCTTATGTTCAGGTCGTTAATCCCTTTCGAGTTAATTTTTGTGTATGGTGTAAGATAGTGGTCCACTTTCATTTTATTTGCATGTGGCTGTGCAGTGTTCCCAACACCATTTATTGAAGAGACTATCCTTTGCCCATTGTATATTCTTGCCTCCTTTATTGAAAAGTAATTGATCATATATGGGTGGGTTTACTTCTAGGCACTCCATTCTGTTCCATTGATCTATGTTTGTTTTTATGCCAATAACATACTGTTTTAATTACTATAGCTTTGTAATAGTTTGAAATCAGGGTGCAAGATGCCTCCATGTTTGTTCTTCTTTCTCAAGATTGCTTTGGATATTTGGGGTCTTTTGTGGTTCCATAAAAATTTTAGGATAGTTCTATTTTTCTGAAAAATACCCCTGGAATTTTGACAGGGATTGCATTAAATCTGTAGATTGCCTGGGGTAGTATGGGCATTATAACAATATTAATTCTTATAATCCATGAGCATGGAATATTGTTCCATTTATTTGTGTCTTCTTCCATTTCTTTTATCAATGTCTTATGGTTTTTAGTGCCCAGGTTTTTCACCTCCTTGGTTAAATTGATTTCTAGATGTTTTGTGTTTTTTTGATGCAATTATAAGTGGTATTCATTTCTTAATTTATCTCTCATACTTCATTATTGATGTATAGAAAGGCAATAGATTTTTGTATATTGCTTTGTATCCTGCAACTTTACTAATTCATTGATTGGTTCTAGCAGTTTTATTGGGAATCTTTAGGGTTTTCTATATATAAAATCATGTCATCTGCAAATAGTGATAGTTTTACTTCTTTGTTTCTGATTTTGATGCTCTTTTATTTTATTTTAATTTTATTTTTCTTGCCTAAATGTTGTGGCTAGGACTTCCAATACTGTGTTAAATAAAAATGATGAGAGTGGGCATCCTCGTCCTGTGCTTGATCTTAGAGGAAAACCTTTCAGCTTTTCATCATTGATTGTGATGTTGGTTGTGGGCTTGTTATATATGGCCTTTATTGTGTTGAGATACATTCCCTTAATACCCACTTTGTTGAGAGTTTTTGTCATAAATGGATGTTGAATTTTGTCAAGTGCTTTTTCTGCATCTATTGATATGATGATCATATAATTTTTATCCTTCATTTTGTTAATATGATGTATCACATTCACTGATGTTGAATTATTCTTGCATCCCTGAAATGAACCACTCTTGATGATAGTGTATGATTCTTTTAAAGTGCTCTTGAATTTGGTTTGCTAATATTTTATTGAGGTGTTTGATGAACATCTCTGTTCATCAGGAATATTAGCCTATAACTTTTCATCTTGTGACATCCTCTTCTGGTTTTGATATCAGGGTAATGTTGGCCTTGAAAATGTGTTTGGAAGTGTTCTTCCATTTTTTGAAGAGTTTAAGGATTGGTATTATTTCTTCTTTAAATGTTTGGTAGAAAAAATTTTTTTGGTAGAATTTATCAGTGAGGTCTTCTGGTCCTGGATTTTTTTTGTTGGGAGGTTTTTGATTATTGATTCAGTCTCCTTTCTCATACTTGTCTATTTAGATTTTCTATTTCTTCATAATTCAGTCTTGTCAGGTTGTGTGTTTCTCGGAATTTATCTATTCTAGGTTTTCCAATTTATTGTTGTATAATTGTTCTAGTAGTCTCTTATGAGTCTTTGTATTTCTGTGTTATCAGTTGTAATGTCCCCTCTTTTATTTCTGATTTTATTTATTTGAGTCCTCTCTTTTTCAGTCTAGCTAACAATTTGTCATTTTTGTTTATCTTTTCAAAGAAATAGCTCTTAGTTTCATCGATCTTTTCTATTGCTTTTTAATCTCTATATCATTTATTTCAACTCTGATCTTTGTTATTTCCTTCCTTTCACTAGCTTTGGGCTATGTTCTTTTTCTAGTTCCTTGAGTTGTAAAGTTAGGTCATTTGAGGTTTTTCTTGTTTCTTGAGATAGGCATTTATCCCTATGAATTCCCCTCTTAGAACTTTTGTCTCATCCCAGAAGTTTGGTGTGTTGTAGTTCCATATGTATTTGTCTTAAGGAGTTTTTTTATTTCTCTTTTGATGTATTCTTTGACCATTGGCTGTTTAGTAACATGTTTTTACCTCCACATAGTTGTGGTTTTTTTCCAGTTTTTTCTTGTAATTGATTTCTAGTTTCATACCATTGTGGTTAGAAAAGATGCTTGATATGATTTCACCCTTCTTACATTTATTAAGACTTGTCTTGTGGCCTAACATATAATCTGTCCTGGAGAATGTTCCATGTGCACTTGAGAAGAGTGTGTATTCTGTTGCTTTTGGATAGAATGTTTCATATATATCTATATATCTGTTAAGTCCATCTGGTCCAACATGTCCAAATATTTCCTTTTTGATTTTCTGTCTGCATTATCTATCCATTGATAAAAATGGGGATACTAAAATCCTCTACAATTATTGTATTGCTGTCTATTTCTCCTTTTAGGTCTGTTAATATATTTTTATATATGTAGGAGAAACTATATTGGATGCATAAATATTTACAAACATTATAGCCACTTGTTGGTTTGACCCTTTTATCATTATGTCATGCCCTTCTTTGTCTCTAATTACAGTCTTTGTTTTAAGATCTATTCTGTCTGATATCACTTATCTCCAAAGCTTAATTCTGTCAGTTTGTATATCTGAAGTGAGTCTCTTGTGGGTAGCATTATAGATGGGTCTTCTTTTTTATCCATTCAGCTGCTCTGTGCGTTTTGATTGGAGAATTTAGTCTATTTACCTGTAAAGTAATTATTGATAGGTAGGTACTTGTTGCCATTAAGTTAATCGTTTTCTGGCCGTTTTGTAGCTCCTCCATTCCTTTTATTTTCTCTTGCTCTTTTCCTTTTTGATTTGATGATTTTCTATAGTGGTATGCTTAGTTCCTTTTTCTTTATCTTTTGTGTATCTACTATAGGTTTCTGCTTTGTGGTTGCCATGAGGTTTACATATAACAACTTACATTTATTAAAGTCTATTTTAAGATGATAACAACTTAAATTTGAATGCATTCTAAAGCTCTATATTTTCACTCTTCTCAACCCCCATGTTTCTTGTTTTTGATGTCACATTTTACATCTTTTTATCTTATGTGTCTCTTAACTAATTATTGTTGTTACAGTTTTTTTTACTACGTTTTTCTTGCAACTTTTATACTGTCTTTAATAGTGATTAAACCACCACCTTTACAAGAGTAGACTATACCAATTTTACTGTGTGTTTATCTTTACCAGTGAGATTTATACTTTCAATTGTTTTCCTGTTACTAATTAGCATCCGTTCTTTTCAGCTTAAAGAAGTCCCTTTAACATTTCTTGTAATGACAGTTTAGTGGTGATGAACTTCTTTAGCTCTTGCTAGAAAACTGTTTATCTCTTTTTCAATTCTGAAGGATAACTTTGCCAAGTAGAGTATTAATTGGAAGTTTCTTTCAGCCCTTTGAATATACTGTGTCACTCCCTTCTGGCTTGCAAAATTTCTGCTGAAATATATGCTTATTTCCTTATGGGGGTTCCCTTGTATTTAACAAGTTATTTTTCTCTTGCTGCTTTAAAATTCTCTCCATGTCTTTAACTTTTGACATTTAAATTTATAATAGTCTTGATGTGGGTCTCTTTGGGTTCATCTTCTTTGGAACTCTCTGAGATTCCTGAATCTGGACGTTTCCTTCCCAAAGTAGGGTAGTTTTCAGCTTATTCTTCGGGTGAGTTTTCTGCCCCCTTTTCTCTCTCTTCTCCTTCTGGGACCTCTATAATGCACATGTCGGCCTGCTTGATGTTGTCCCATAAGTCCTTTAAACTAACTTCACTTTTTAAAAATTCTTTTTTCTGCTTTGACTGGGAGAGTTCCACTGCATTGTCTTTGATTTCACTGATCCTTTCTATTGCTCTTGAACCCTGCTTGGGTATTTTCAGTTTAATTATTGCATTCTTCGGCTATATGACTTCTGTTTGGTACTTTCTTATATTTTCTGTCTCTTTGTGGAAGTTCTCACTGTGTTTATCCATTTTCCTCCTGAGTTTGGTGAACATCTTTATGACCATTACATGGAACTCTTTAAGAGATGAGTCGCTTAACTCCATTTCATTAAGGACTTTTTCTGAGGTTTTATCTTGTTCTTTCTCTCGGAACATATTCATCCATTTCTTCACTTTTCTTGTCTCTCTATGTTGGCTTCTATGCATTGGATAAAACAGCTACCTCTCCCAGTCTTGAAGAAGTAGCCTCATGTAGAACTTTATGGTTCAACCCTAACCTAGCTCTTGGGTTATCTCTAAAACATTTGTGATTGTCCAAGTAGCCTATTTTATTTTTAGTGGCTCCCAGTAGTTGAGGGTGTGCTAAGTCCTGTCAATGTCCCAAAGCAGAGGCTCTCAGTCAGCACCTAGATTCAGGCTGATTGGAAGCCAGGATCTCAGGCAGCCAGACCTCCAGGCAGCAACTTGTAAAGTATGCAAATGTATACATTCCTGTGAGATTGCAAGCCTAAGTCCTCCTGGCCCCCATAGCCAGACCATCTAGAGGTGTCCTCTCTGAGGCAGTTGAAAAAATCAGGATGCCAGATGAGTTTCTTGTAGGGAGACACCATGTGACCTGGAGCAAGGCAGGAGATTGCAAAGATGGAGTCCGCTGACCTCCATCCCTGGAATGCACGTTGGTATGCCCCTAGAAGTGTGCCAAACCAGAAACCTGCCCCTCAGACCAAAGGTCTGGGACAAGCAAATAGGCCTCTTTCACAGAAATACTGGGGACGTATTTTGGTTTGCTGTCTGCACAGGGCCCTGGGGGTGGTAGCCTGCCAAGCTCTGTCTCTCCATTGCTTACAGTCTAACAGGACCCGGGAATATAAACCCTACTGGCCACCAGAGCTGGGCAATCAAGGGCTGTCCTCTGGGCGGCAGCCACAAAAACCAGGCAACCAGACGCTGTGCAGTTCCTCTCTGGAAGATACTGGCATTCTGGAATCAGGCAGAGGGAGGACATGAGGATATTGCCCACCCTCTGAGGTCTCTGGAGGGGGTTAGAGTGGACCCTTACATGTTTGTGTGATTAGAAGCCTGCCCTTCAGGCCACAGCTATGAAGATAAGCTAATATGTTTTTTTCATAGAAAGACTGGGGATCTCTGTCTGTTGTCTCCTGGGGGTGGTAGCTAATTAAGAACTTTTTTCTCTGTTGGTTACAGTCTTGTGGATCCCCCTAACATAAGCCCTGCTGGTGACATAAGCCAGTGACAGGTGACTTAGAGCTGTTCCCTGGGCATCAGGCGCAAGAACTGGGGAGGGTGCAAGCCATTTCCAAGAGGTACAGCAAGTTGGGTGGAGACAGAGAGCTGTACAAAGATGGCGTCTGCCAGCCTCCATTCCTGGGGAGTTCCCCAGCAGGCCCTGGATGTGTGTTAAGGTAAACGTCTGCCCTTTAGGCTGACACTTTTTAGATAAGCATATAAGCCTCTTTCACATAAAGGTAGGCACCTCTCGATCAGCTGCTTCTGCACTGGTCCGTGGGGTGAGTCTGAGACTGTGAGCCCTTTAGGAGCCATTTCTCAGTTCACGATAATCTGTGTGTCTCCTGGATGTGAGCCCCACTGGTTTTCAAAGTTGGATGTTTGGGGGGGCTTTTTCTCAGGTGCAGGTCTTAAAAGTTGGGGTACCTGATGTTAGGGTTCCAGTCTTTCACTCCCTGGGGAGAAGCTCTGGGTTTTGAGTTTCCTCCTGATTGTGAATCACTGTGCTTGGTGTCAGGTTTATGGCAAGACTGTGTCTCAGCCTCTCCTACCCGCTTTGTGGTGGATTTTTTCTCATTTGCACAATGTGTAAGAGTCACTCACCTAGGCTTTAGTTTTGTTTTCTTTATTTTTTCAAGAGAAAATTGCTCCATATGTAGCTGTAGATTCATTGTGTCTGTGGAAGGATGTAAGTTCAGGATCTTCCTATGTCACCATCTTGTATTAGAACCCAAGTAGGAATTTCTTAAAATATTTTCTGTTTTTCTTACTATATCAGAAGAGTTATCTGTTGAAATATCTGCCTGGGATTTACAGTCGTAAGCCTGTCCCTGATATACATTAAGACTGTTACCAAATGTACATGGTTTAAGAACTTTATCTATATAAACTCTTTTAATCATCAAAACAAATCTCAGAATTCAACCCTAATATTATCCTCATTTTACAGACTTTCATATCAGTTAGTGTTCATTCAGGAGACAGAAACCACCCTAGTAATTTGAACAGAGAAAATGTAATATGAAGAATTATTACCTTTTGAGTCATGGTTAACTGCAAAAGAACTAAAAGAACAGTAGAGAAGAAAGGAATTAACAAATGTAGGGAGCAGCTACTACCTCTAGGATTGTGACAGAGAATTACAGAAAGGATACATTTGTAGGAGGGGTGGCTTCCACATCCCAACACTGAGAATTAAACTTTACTGGAGAGGGTGTGACTGGAACCCTCTGGAAGGTGGAGAAATTTGCTGGGATGATGTGGGCTAGACTTGGTTAACAATTTAGTGTCCAAGGAAGAAATTATCCACCAGGATACCTGCAAAACTCACTGAAGGGTGACTGTAACTGGGTTGCTTCATATTGCTGGCAGTCATGGTCCAAGAACAACAACAAAACATACACTGGAACCGGAAAGAGAAACTCCTTCCTCTGCTAGGCTTTGTGGCATCCTGTGCTCTTTACTAATGAAGCCAAACACTGTGTGAGCTATTCAAAAGAGAAATGTTTGCACGGTCCAGCTCCAGATCTCAAAGCAGGGCAGAGAGGGTAGATTTGGAGCTGAGACACAGTACATTTAGAGCTGGCACACGTGCCTAATGTTGTGTAGTTCATATTGGTGGAACCCCATCTTACATCTAGTTAATCTGCCCCCAGAACACATTCTTAACCACACATTATGCAACCTTTCTGTCCTTTCAAGGTCATCATCAAATTGAAAATGATACTTGCCTGAAATGAAAAGTTGCTTCCTTGATCAGTTTGAGCAATAGGGAATTTGAAGCCAGTGAAAGATTTCACTTTTGGAGGAGAAATCATGCTCTTAGGCCCCTAGAATGTCAAATGGTAATTTAGTAATTCTGTCTAGAAGTTTGAAAGGATTAATGTCCTTTAAAAAAAAAAAACACCTTAATCTTTTCCCTTTAGTAATTATTTTGTTTATCACATTACATTTCATAAATTTGAAATGTACTAAATTGCCTTCATTTCCTATAATGTGTTTCAGGGACTTAAAATATTGTTTTATAGACACAAAAAGAAGATGGAGATCACTGTTTGGCAATGGACCCATGATCGTGGTGAACTGAGTTCAAAAAAAAAAAGCAAATGAACTCCAGATCTCATGCTGGGAATCTGTTTATTCATAGAAATGCGAATTCTTCATCTATTTTTTTTTTTTTTTTTTTTTTTTTTTTTGTGGTACGCGGGCCTCTCACTGCTGTGGCCTCTCCCACTGCGGAGCCCAGGCTCCGGACGCACAGGCCCAGCGGCCATGGCCCACGGGCCCAGCCG